>NC_034412.1:27661785-27789502 GCF_002078875.1 Numida meleagris | reverse complement strand
TTTTTTTTTTTTTTTTTTTTTTTGAAGCTTACATTATTAAAATTAACCCTTTTTCCTGAAGGACCGTGTGTAATTTCTTAGCTAGTCATTCATACTGATCAAAGCAGTTGTGGACAGCTTAGAACCATCTACGTCACAGGAACTGGCATTTATTTGATATTTATTCAGCATATAGAGCAAAAGGTCGTAACTTGTATGACATGAATGCTACTAAATCCAAGTGAGTAGGAACAATAATTCTTATGCACTTTCTTATGTTGTACCAGAAGAAAAAGAAAGATGCTCCAGTTGGTGAAACGTGTTTCATTTATTTAACGACATATGGTCAAACTCCTGTGCATTCAGGCTCTCAGGTCCTGAAGAAGGATTTCTCTTGGTAGGAGTAAGGCAGATGTCTGGTTTTTTTGACCTTTGTAGGATTTGTTCTTATGTTTGTATGTTTGGTCCACAAATTTTTCCAATTTATTCATGGAATGGTGAATCCAAGTTCATGTAAGTCTTGTGAAGAGATTTTAACCTTTCTATAAATATTGCTCAATATTCTAAACTTGCTGCTTGTAAAGATCCCACAGGGTTGTTTTGGGCAGATTGAAATATAGCAAGAGTAAAAATAATTTCATGATCAGTTAGAAATATGTTCTACCTCTGATTCAGCTACAGATGGTGGTTCAAGACTATTAAAAATTATAGTTAAAACATAAACCCTTTATAATTTAAGAGCACTTGGAGCAAAAGAGTAGAATCTAAAATATTTTCCGTAGGGAAAATATGTAACAAAGGTTATTTTCATAGGTTGTCTTTATTAAGGTTCCGTTTTGTGTTCTGAGGCAAGGAACAGACAACAGACTGCAGGACTGAAGACAATCACTGTGACGGGCTTCAAAATATCAGCAAAGTTTGCTGTTGTCCCAGAGGAGTGGAACTGAATGCTCTCAACATGATATAAAAGATACTTAGTTACATCATTGTAGATCATTTACCTGAGAATTATCTCCTAGAAACTGGATGGGCTGTGCGTTTTGATTTTGCTCTGTGCTATGAGGTCTTGCTTTTTACATGAGTGAATAAGAATTTTGTTTTGTCTCCAGCCTGACACTATGAATGAACTTAAATTGGACAATAAGCTTCTGTGAACATCCAGCTGGATTGACAATATCCGTGTTTGTCTCCTTGGGTGTTCAAACTAGGTGGATAAAGAAACTGAAAAAAGCAAACTAAACCATTTTTATTTTATGTTTAGCATAAGAAACCAAGCATTTTTTAGGGGTGAAGATATGTTAAAAGAATAAATGTTTTACAAAAACAAAAATTTACAAAAATTTCCCATCCCCTGATGGTAACCTGACCTTGGTAATGCCAGTGGCAGGCTGTAGCTTCTCAGTCTCTCTGCGTTTAAATCCTTGATTATTCTGGTGAAAAAACTAATAATGATAACAATAATGAGGATGAATTATGCAAAGTGTACATATGTGCAAAGTGTATATACACTATTTAGGTGCTATTCATTTCACATTGTGCTCGGAGCGTACTAACAAGAATGGTGAAAGTTCTTCATTACTGGCAGTTTATTTACGTGTTATATGTTGCAGGGTTGATCTGCCTAAGCTTGCTAGAAAGGCACACAGACAGCAACTGCAGCCCTTTGTATGAAGCCAGCTCTCCCCAGAATTGTAAGACTGGGAGATTTGCTTGGTTAGAAAAAGGCAGGAATACAGAAGATGCACCCATCTCTTGACTCTTCAGCCAAGTACGTCTGCATTGTGTTTCTTTTTTATTGGCTTTGTTGTGATAGAATGCATAGTGAGTTTACTTAGCTACAATCCCCACTAGATTGGCTGCTAGGGCTAAAATAGGGCATTCTGCAGCAAAGGCGCGAGGAACAGCTCTCTGTACACATCCTCTAGTACTTCTCTGGAAGTGACCTATCTGCCCCTCATTGTGATAGAAGATGTGGAAGGTTAACATCCAAAACTAGAAGGAATGAAATCCATTATCATACATTTGGGTAGGTCAGAACCCTAAAACATCTAACACTGGAAGAAAATTCTGTAAAACTGGAATTAATTCACAAAAGGCTTTGGAAAGGTTTCAGACAAATGCTCTGCCGTTTCACCTTGAAAAGAATCCTGGGTTATGTCTGTTACATTTTTTTCTGACAGGTTCCAGAAACTTTTTGCTTTCACATAATAATTGTTCTGAGTTGGTGTTATGCAGTTTTTTTAATTCTTCCTTTCTCTATGCATGCAATCTCTTTGCTGTTTTGCATGTGAGATGCTCTTATTAATGTTAGGATCATCATACTGTTATGAAATCCAGGCCACAAAGTCATCACTGTTTGTACAATTTGGGAAGCTGTATACCTTACCTACAAAGCAGTAGATCAGTCTAATATTTCATGTAGTGTTTGTGTACCCAATCTAACCATTGGTTTATGACTGGAAGTATCTAGATTTTTGGCAACTACTGGTGTAGCTCAAGTTATTTACTTCCTTCCAGAAGGAGGAAACCATTCTTCCATATAGACTTAATTTATGTCAAGTTTACAGCCAAGTGGCATTATGAGGAATACATAACCATATATCTGTGTAGAAGATATAACTGAGGTATAAAATAATGTATGGACAAGTATGTTGTGCTGGTATAGCCTCTCTGTGGATTGACGTGACCAGGAACAGATAAGAATAAATTGTTTCATCATTTCTTGATGAAAGAGTTGGAAGAGTGTAAGAGCACAAGCAGTTGATGATGAAGAAACATGTGCCAGTGGAATGTAGTGGAATGTTACTGAGACATGCAGGATATTTCAGAGGAGAATATAAAGAATTTTGTTTCAGAAAGACGTGCTAGCTTGTAGACTTGCAACTGCATATATCTACTTCAGGATTTGTAGCTGAGGTATTGAAGGTGGAAAGGTCAGTAGTAACTGACTTGAATAAACCTACCAAGTATTGTTCATTATTCTGTTTTAGTTGGTTTGACTCTATGCCTTTAGAAAGAATACAGGCTTGTGATGCTATTTGCAGACATTTTCTATCCATCCATTACCTATTGACCACCTGCAGTGTTGTTTCTGGGACAATCTTCTGCCAGCTGCTCTTCTTGATCTACAGTCAATACAGTATACATTCAGTTCAGTCTGAACTGCCATCTTGGCATGGCTCTGGACAACCTGTCTTAGGTGTCCCTTTTGAGCAGGAGGGGTTGGATAAGGTGACCTCCAGAGGTCCCTTCCAACCCCAAATGTCCTTTAATTCTGAATCTGTAAAACCACCCACGATCCCAGAGGTAATCTTTTTTCACTTGCTGGATTTGCTTTGAGTGATTTCTCTGATTTTCAGGCTTTTCCCTTCTCATAGCGCACAACGTATAATCTCAATAGTTGTCAATAAAATTCTTCATGTCTGTCAGGAAAGTCATGTACCATGTGAGGTGTTAGAATCTAGTTACAATGACCTGTGGGATTCTGTGCATCTCTTTCATCACTGATAGATGGGACCACCTTACTTGAGGAGTTGTTTATATTCCTCTGGCTAGTGCATCTAACATAACAAATTCAGTATGCATATAAACAAGGTTTTATGGTTTGCAACCTCAATCATTTATATATTTGTGTTGTCCAGAGCTTTGAAGCTGAGTAAAAGTGATAAAATATCTCTTTGCAGGATGATCACACAAAAGCTGGCTGTTTGCCATAGAAGGCCAATATCTTCTGACTCGATTCAGGTTTTCAAAATCCACTGCAGTATGTGTTACTGGCAGCTGCATTGGCATTGTAACCAGGAATGGTGCAGAGTTATTGCCTTTCTGTACTTGAAAGGGATTTTGGGAATAAAATAGAGAGTTGCTGAGAGAGTGAGTCCTTCCTCAGAGGTGTCTTTCCTGCTGTTCTCTTTGAGATTCTGCATGGTGTTCAGCAGAGACATCTTTATTCTTCTTTATCCTCTTTTGGGTTGTAGTCTGAACATAAATCAGTTGCTGATAAATACAGTGGGCTCTCAAGAAGAATCATTGTTTCTTACACATGTGCAAAATAAGCTAAAGCTAAATTCATTGTGAAATAATTTAAACCACTGGGAACTATGTTGGAGATCAGTGTAACCAGCATTTTCTCTTTGAAAGTTGTGAATTGTTTTCTTTATCTCTTTGGTGTAACTTGAAGTAACTTCAAGGGAAATACTGAAACTAAGTCTGAAGCTTTCAGGCATTGACCATTCCATAGCTGGACTATCAGTCCAATTCCTATGATTCTGCTGAAGGATCAAATTGAAGGAAGAAACTGATTTAAATAATAACTTTTATGTGTCGAAGAGCATTAGTATAGCTTTAGCTTGTTAATTGAGGTCTTAAGTAACTTAAAACAATATTATTTTAGCATTAACTAGCTGTTTTAAATAAAAAAAAGGTATTGGATGCCTCTCAGGATTGGTGATAATCGATAAATTTATTATAACAAGCTAAGTGGATTGTTGATAAATTTGAGGCTAATGTTCACAGTTATCAAAAGTAAAACAAGTCCATTATTACTTACATTTTACCCACAGAATAAAATCACTATACTCTTAGCCAATAAGAAAGGGATACAGAAATAATTCCTCTGTAGGAAAGCAAGCATTGGGACCATTCATTTGGAGTCCTCACAGTTACATTTTAAAAGAATATAAATATGCATCTGTAGCTATAAAGTTGTGGTTATTTTTGTAGAGAATAGTGTAAATATTCTGTCTAATTTAGATTGCAGTCTGCATGGTTAAATTAATGTGCTTTAAAACCTGGAATGCTTATTCTGCTGTGATTTACAGTATCACACAGAAAAGAACAATTTTTCTTTTCACTTAGCTATAAGCTCTGGTATAGCTGTTTAGAAAATCTGCTTTTGATGCAAAAAGTGTGAAATAATGAAGAATGCACTACTCTCAGCATTTATTTGAATCAAGTTAACTTGAACATGTTTCTTCTCTGTAGGCCAATTTTTTTTTTTCTACAGATTGTGTCAGTAGTCTCATTTGTGTGGAAGTGATAATTATCTGTATGTATGAATGAAGAAATGGTTACCAGGAAGCAGAAGACTGAAGAGACAAAAAGTACATGCAGAAAGGAGCATGAAAAGCTCTCCCAGGATGTGGTAAACTTCAGAGGACTGTGGTCCTTTTGAAACCAGAACAGCTGAATGTGGGACACCACATATCAGCTGAATCCAAACAATGCCACCCTGCCTGTAAGTAAGAAAAGCTTGCTTAGTAAGTATTTCATGTATTGGTTGTAATTGGGGTCATCATGAATTGTTTGTTTGTCCCTTGAGAAAAGGGAATTTACAGATGTGATCTTATCTTGGATTTTCAAATTATTCTCACTATTTTTTTCCCGTGTAAATGATGAACAATCATTATGAGTTTTTCTTTCAATGAAATATATGCCTGAGCATGCATCGTTGATATGACAGAAGGACGAGGTGCCCTATAAAGGGACTTGGACAAGCTTAAGAGGGTCCACGAGAATCTGATGAGGTTTAACACGGCCAAGTGCAAGGTGTTGCCCTTGGGTTGGAGCAATCCCGGATGTGTACTAACTGGGAGAAAAACTCCTTGAGAGCAGCCCTGTGGAAAAATACTTGGGGGTTCTGGTGAACAAAAAACTGGACATGAGCCAGCATTGTCTACTTGCAGCCTGGAAGTTCAACAGTATCCTGGGCTGCATCAAAAAGAGGGGTGGCCACCAGGGAGAGGGAGGGCCCCACTGCTCTGCCCTTGTGGGGCCCCATCTGGAGTAATGCATCCAGCCCCTGGCCCCAAGCATGCAAGTGGCATGGAGCTATTGGAGAGAGACCACAAGGACCATCAGAGGGCTGGAGCACCTCTCCTACAAAGAAGGGCTGAGGGAGCTGGCCTTGTACAGCTTGGAGAAGAGATGGCTCTGAGGATATCTCATTGTGGCCTTCCAGTGCTTGAAAGGAGCTTACAAATAGGAGGGAGACTGACTTTTTACACGGTCTAACAGTGACAGAATAAAGTGGAATGGTTTTGATTTTTTCAAAAGAGGGGAGATTTAGATTAGATATTAGGAGGAATTTTTTCACTCAGAGGGTGGTGAGGCAGAGGAACAGGTTGCCCAGAGAAGCTGTGAATGCCCCATCCCTGGATACATTCAAGGACAGGTTGGATGGGGCCCTGGGCAGCTTGACCTGGTGAGTGACAGCCCTGCCCATGGCTGAAACTAGATGATATTTCAGTTTTTTTCCTAACCAAGCCATTCTACGATTCTATGGTTCTTACCTTCTTTAATTTACTTACAGACTAAGAATTGAGATATGTTTGGTTCTTCCTCAGCTTTGCATGTGGCAATTGTATTACGGCTCTCTGGTCTGATTATGAATTTCTCAACAAAATCTGGCAAGGAAATTTAATATCCTGTATTTAATCTAGCTACTTAGCAGAGCTTGCTCAGCCCAACGAATCCAATTTAAAAAATTTGTATCTTTTACAGTTGCAGAAAACTTACGTCAGACAGTGCTTAACTCGAGCAAGGGACATGATCTGAAATAAACAGTAGAAAAGGGGAGATGCTTTTTACTATTTCTAGTGGTTTTGTCAGTAGGGGTAGAGTTTAGCAGTTCGGAAGCTAACATTAGCAGAGGTTTCTGAAATTGTGATTGATTTTTAATCATAGGTTGATAATGCAGAACTACTTCCAATATACTCATTTTATCTAAACATCATGGATTAGTGACAGATATGAGACTAAAGGTGGACTCAGGTAGGCAATAAAGAGTTCTTCCTCACTCTCTCTGTCCTCATCTTCTGCTCTTACTACTTCCATGAATTAACTAACCCTTGTTAAGATTTGGGAATAACAAAGGTGCTTTTCAAGAACAAACGCTTCTTTTTATTGACTGTTTCTTGGCACCAAGGAAACCTGTATATTAAGATTACAAAGGAAAACAACTCAGTGATATAGAGATTCTTCGGTGGATGTCTTGGTATAGTATGACTTATTTGTGCTGCACAATTGAGCTGTCATCTTAATAATTTTTTTCATCTTTCAAGCTACTGTTAAAATATCAGGCTTGGAAAACTGAAATACTGTAAAATGGCAGCATCTGATAGCTCTGATAATTAGAGTCTGCTTAAGCCTTTATGCTTCTACTTTTATAATGCACTGTGACCTATTTTGTTAGAATTTTCCTTGTAGAACTGAGGTAGTCTTGGAACTGTATGTAATGGACATTTTCAGTTCTGTACATGTACAATTCAAGTCTTGGGTGAAGACAGAAAATGAATTTCTGTTATTGCAGTTAAATGTGGATATGCATCCATACCACAGCTTGTATAATTTAGTGCATGAAGTCTTTCTCATTACAGCCTAAAGCAACATCTGACATATTTCTGTTTTTTTGTTTTTTTTTTTAACTTTTTTCCTATGTTATCTAAAATAGATAAAAGAAATTGCAGGATTCCAGACAGTGCTATTCGGCAAAGTTCTCATGCTGCTCTTCTGGCTTTGGAGGGTGTGTATTAGCTACTGGAATAGGAGGCAAGTATATCCACAGTTCTTTCACCAGTGTTTAGCATGGGATAACTTAATAGTCTTTGAAATAGCCTTTTTTTTTTTTTTAACTGTACAGATGATGTACAATTCAGATGAGTTTGGAGAAGGAGCTGGATATCTGAGTGAGCGTAGGGGCACACATGTTAAATCTGTTTTTGCTATACTGCATTGAACAGTGAGATAAACTTTGAGGTGAATTTTAGATATAGATATTTTTTACCCTGCAACACAACTCAAACAGCATAACACTGCTTTCTTACTACAATAAGCCTATTGCTTAAACCATTTAAACCTTAAGGGCTTATATGAATAATATTGGTATGGCTTTTTTTTTTTTTTTTTTTTTTTTTTTTTTTTGTGAGGGGGGGAAATATGATCTTTGGTTTCTAGAGAAGCATTTCCAGAAAACAAATAATAAATTAGACAGTGCACTTGTAAAATAAGTAAAATGGTCTGACAAGTTCAGAAACTTGCAGGAAATTTGCAAGACTTTTTCTTTAGCTTAACAAATCTCTGTTCTATTTATCTGAATACTGAAAATTTATAGAAATCTTTTTATCTTGCTTCCTGTTGAATATATTGCAACTGGACAGTTCCTATAGTCCAGGTATGGCTCAGAAGTAATCTTTGAATTTCTTATTTCAGTGGTGGTGACTGTAGGTGTAATCAAGGTCTGTGAAACTGAAAATCATGTCATTGTCAAAAGTTTGAGTCAAAATGTTAAAGACTAATTTTCAAGACATTGTTCTGTAGAAGTGTAAAACAAACAAGATTACAGATAGCATTCGAAGGTTTTTAAAAAGGTACGTCAATAACCTTTTGCCCAAGAAAAATAGTTTTTCTATTCTAATGATAACTGAAAATAATGTGTTTACTATAGAATGCTGACTTTTAAGATCTGATACTATTTTCGTTCACTAAGGAGAGAGAGATAAAAAATACATGGCTGTACATTATTTCATGTAAAGAAGAAACTCTTCAATTTAAGTTTTCTTTGAAAAGTTAGTTTTATATCAGTTTATTTTAATTGATCACTATATTTTTATTTTAAAATAAAAGTTTTTTTCAAGGGAAAATAATTGAATTCTTTGAGGAGCATTTCAATAAAAAGATGAGGAAATATAGAATCTGATTTTAAGAGAAGGAAAGGCTGAAGTACAAGGACTGCTTCAAAAGTAATGCCTCCTATTTTATTATAGTGGCCCACGATGGCAGAGGTGGCTGTTGGTGGGGATGACAATAGAGGTTGAACCTTCCCACCAATATTCTGTTACATCTTGTTGCCATGTGACAGATGGCAGCACAGGAACAGTCTGACAGAATGGCATCTGACATGGAAGTGTGGATGGAGCAGAGGTGTAGAATTAAATTCCTCCATGCAGAAAAAATTTGCACACGTTGACACAGCTGAACACTGATGGAGATCAAACAGTGGATACGAGTACAGTGAGGTGGTGGATGATGCATTTCAGCAGTGGTGACAGTGGGTCAGCTCCGCTGGTGCAGATTTTTACGTGGTGGCCATTGCAGGCTCTTGTGCATCGCTAATGGAAATGCAGAGCTAATGGTGGTGACTGTTGAAAAGTAGTTTTGTATAACTGAGAACTTTGTCTATCAAGTATTGTTACTGTGTACTTTGTATCTGTTGTAGTTTCCCTGGAAAAAAATAGGAAGTTTTACTTTTGGAGCAACCTACTTAGCATGTGTTAGGGTATCCAAATTGTGTTGTGGGGGCATTTCAGCTGATTGACTATGTTTATAAAAGAAAGGAGAGATCAGAAGTATATGAAAGACTTGTGGAGAATTCGAGTCAATTCTGACCATTTTTCTTCAAACACTTTCAAATTGCAAAGCAAGGTCTGTCCTTGCTTGCTTTGACACATCCTGGAGTGGACTCCTATTTGTATGTGGGCAGACTGGTAGCCTGCATAAAAGAGGCAGAAGATTTGTGCAGCCCCCTTCTGAAGGCAGTGGAGACTATTGATGCTCTCTCTGGGTGGGTGCTGAAGCTTATCCTAAGAGTGAAACTTGTCCTAGGAGTAAGTCCACTATCACTACCCAGTCATTCAGTTCAATTTCCTGAGAAGACAACAAAGAGTTAAGATTGCGTCAACTGTGCTAGCTTCACTTAACCTAGTCTTTTATGTAGTTCTAGCACTTACTTTGTCTTTACTAGTTGATTTTATTATTTTGTTTTTCAGTGTCTGTTTTCAGTAATGATCATCAGCCATCCTTTTTCCTAAGGGGAATGTTTTCATTGCTGCCCTGTATTCAGGATCATAAATTTTGACCCTGTTCTTCCAGCAGCAGCAGAAGCAAAAAGTGAATGAGGATAAATGTTGAAGAAAAACCTGTCCTTGGAACAAGATGAATCTCTTCGTTGCAATTTTTAAATAGAAGTTTAGCATTGGCTTTGAGAGCTTTCCTGGCAAGTGATAGAAGCAAGAATTGTACTGTTGAGAAGAGCAGTTATTTGAAAGAAGGCATGAATGTAAGTGGAAATATAAATTCATGCAATTTCACATCAAGGTCTGACTTCTATCTCAAGAAGTAAAGATAATTTCAAAAAGTTTAATATAACTTAACAGTCTTTCTAGAGACACTGATTTCTAAGAAGACATTTTAAAATCTAACATTCCTCAATTTGCCTAGAGCAGAATTCCTTTGAAAAATCCAGAGTGTGCTCTCAATTTGTCTTAATACTGTCCTGCCTTGCTCCAGCACATCTCCAAACAGGCTCCTGCTCCTATGTGGGCAGGATGCTAGCTGCAGCTAGGGACTATGAAGAGATGGGCACCACAGTTTAAAGGGTTTTGGGGGCAGAAGAAAATACAGTGCTGTGTCTGAGGGCTCTGCAGATAGAAATAATGGGAGAATACTTGACTAAACTGTGGAAATATTTGACCATGCAGGTCACAGAAAAGTTTTTCTTTACAGGAATGAAATAACATGGTAGTGCAAGAGCCCTGAACTTTCCCAGTGGACTTAAAGGTAGCTAAAACAAATAAATAGCATTTGTATTTTCATACAGCTTTGGGGGCAATTCTTTCTTCACTGGAAGAAATGATTTCAGGACCTGAATGAAGTTTACAATGTAATACACAGCTGGGATAATGGGTGAGGTTCCTGAATAAGGCAAAAAGAAGGGATTACTTAGTCTGAAGCTCAAATGGATTTATTGCTGGAATTGTAACAGGGATTGTTAGTAGGATTTAATGGACTTCATCTGACAAAAAGTGATGCAAAAGAAAAAATTCTTGTATTTGCTATTTTTCTGGGATACCTGTCTTCTAAAAAGGAAATCTGGAAAGGAAGTGATTACTATAGAAGCTTTAACAATTTTCTTTCAAGAGTTGCCTGCTCAGCAAAGCCAGATACATGTAATTCTCTCCAAATGTGTAGGATTTGAAAACAATAAATAGGCAATGCACCTAAATGCACATAGTTGAGTGGTAATCTCAAGACAGAAGTATCAAATCATGCTCTTATGAAAAGAACTGTCAGTGGGCTAGAACTTCTTCAACCTACTCTTATTCAAAAGAGCAGATCCATCCATGCTACATCTATGAGGAGAAAGGGCTCCTGAAGTCAGGAGTTACATAGATGCTTTAAACTATTTCTAGAACATTCAGAAGGATGTTAGGTCTCTTTTTTTTAAACAAGATATTGCTTGTTAAGTTTTTGACGATTAACCAAGTCACTTGAAATTGAAGTTAAATAAGTTCAATTAAATCAGACACCTTGAGCAACCACAAAAGGCAAGTAAGTGTCAGTAATTAGGAGAGAATATGGAAACGGCAAGTCCCTTAGTTAAGATTGTGTTGGTATGAACAAGCTGTAACAGTTTAGTAAAATTCTCAGTAAGTGTTCCACTGCAACACAGACCCAATAGTCTAAATGTACAATTTTGCTCTAAAGCCGTGTTTTCCACTGCAAAGATTTGCATCTCAGGAAAAAGTGAAAGAAGCAAGGTGAGGAGGAAATCAGTTGGCAACCTGTAGTTCTGATGAAGAAATTAGAGCGAAAACTAATTTGGCAGACTTCATTCTCAGGTATTCCCAGGACTCAAACTTGTCAGTGACAATCTTCCCAAGTCATCTGGGTAAAAGATGAGATAAATTTAAAGATGACTGACCTGATATTCATCTGTACTGCCAAGAGAACTAATGCTCTTTCATTTCTGGGTCCTGATCTCATGAATATCTGTATTATATTTGTGCAGCCTTGTTCCTTCTGACGCGAAACAAACAAAATATATGTATATGTGTGAAACTGAGATAGCTTGTTCTGACAGTATAGCCTACTTCAAGGGCTGTCTCAGACAGGGCACAGCATGGCTTCTTTGGACCAGACAGGTACCTGTCTGCCATGATCCCAATCCCTCCTGCCCTAAACCTAGGGTGCATCCTCAGTGAAGAACTATGACTGTAAATACAGCTCTAGATATTATTTTAGATAATTTAAGGGAAAAACCCTCCCAGATTTTGTCTAGTAGATGCTTAGTAGATGTAATGATACTATGTAGGCCTAGGTTTCTCTTTCCATGAGAGAGCTTGGATATAACCTTCACATTATCTACAGCAAACACCAAGAAAATCTAGAGATGTGAAAACTGTTAAACTTTGTTCAGTAAATGATATTGACTAGAACTTGTCACATCAGCTACTGGTAAACAACTTAAGCATTCTGTAGGTTGGCTCTGGGATTACCTATGAAATAGTCAGGTATGAAAAATTGATTTTGTTAAATATTCTGTAAAAATGAAATCTGACCCCCATAGAGTTTGAAGCTGGAGAAACAATTCAGTTGTCTGGTATTGATATATAGTTGAAGAAAATATCTGCTATGCCAGGTAGAAGACAGCAGTATTTTCCGTACATTGCTAAAATACCTTATTTTCACAAACAAGATTTTTATGATCACTGAGTAATTTTGTTTCAATTTCTATCAAATTTCAATGTATTTACAAAAATATTGTGTACTAGAATGGCAACAGCTGAGGGAAGATCTGGGCAAATTGACCAGCCATAAATTGTCAGTTTTCATACATAAGTTCTGGTATAATGCAGATGATTAAACATAGGAAACTCATTACCAGAGGAAGAACAGCTATATATAAAATCCACATACTTCCAGAGCTAGCAAAATCTAAGCCAAGATTCAAATCCTGAATGTAATAAGAAAGAAACTAAGCTGAGAGCAGTACAGGCAGTCTTAAAATTAACCTTAAAATAGAATCTGGTGTACTACTGTTTTGATTTAGCTACAATTTGACAAGCTTCCATTTTTCTGTTAATCACAACCGTCCCTTCTGCTAGCTCATATGGTCTGTTGAAGCCTGAGCAGAATACAGCACTGAAGAAATAGAATTCTGTACTCTGTGATTTTTAAGTAATTCTGATCTGTGAATTGCAAGCTGTGGCATCTGAATTCAGATCATCTTGGCTTTGGCATCTAGTGAGGAAGCAACGATTCTTAGGTTTTTGTTTGTTTGCTTGTTTTGTTTTTAGTTTTATTTTCATTGCTGATTCCTCATCCCACAAGATTGCTAAATTATATGTCCTGGTAGCTTAGAGCACGCATTTTGTTTCTAAGAAAAGATGCCTTCTTGCTGTTTATATTTTTTTCTCATGTTACTAGGGGAAGTAGGTAGTGTATTTGTGTGTTCATGATGTCCTGTGTGTCTCCCTGAGAGAGATGCATTCAGCCAAGAGCATTTTTGTTTGCTTATTTCCTGTAATTCTTTGAGTGAAGTGCTTGTGAAATTGTAGGCAGCCATGAAATCAGTGAGACTCAAGAGGCAAGGTTGTACTTAAAGCGAGATCTTCGCAATTGGCTTTTGCATCAATAATCCTTTGCTTCCTTAGAAAGCCACCACTTCTTTAATAGACGTTTTCAAAGGAGATATTCAAAATACTTGAGTAATGAGCTATGAGATTTTTCCATAGAGCAGATAAACTGGTCTAGCAATAATAAAGGGCATGACAGGTGAATCGTTTAATCTTAAAATTATGGCTCTTTGGCAGTGACCTGTAATACTTGAATTCTTCTGAACAGTCTGAAATGAACATCTCTAGTGGAAAGCGCATACTGAGGAGTGAATACATTTACAGAAATGCAATTGGTATGTTAAGCAAGTAATAAGAATATTTGTTAGTTAAAAATGGAAAGGAAGACAAAATTTCATCTTCTGGGGAACGAGTGATTACAAGAGGAAGAAGATGGGTACAGCTCCCTTCTTAAGGCAGTGGAGACTATTGATGCTCTTTTATGGTGGGTGCTGAAGCTTATCCTAAGTGTGACATGAGTCCACAATCTCTACCCAGTTACTCAATTAAATTTTCTGAAGAGACACCTAAGATTTAAGGTTGTGTCAACTGTGCTAGCTTCACTTAACATAGTCTTTTATGTAGCTGTAGCATTTAATTTGTCTTTACTAGTTGAAGTACTGATTTTATTATTGTGTTTTTCGGTGTCTGTTTTCAGTTATAACTATCAGCCATTCTTTATCCTAAGTGGAATATTTTCATTGCTGCTCTGCATTTAGGATCATAAATTTTGACCCTGTTCTTCCAGCAGCAGCAGAAGCAAAAAGTGAATGAGGATAAATGTTGAAGAAAAACATGTCCCTGGAAGAAGATGAACTTCTTGATTGCAATAAATAAACAGTTTATGTAATATAACAGAAAAATTTCTTTCTAAAAACACTAACTTTTAAGGTATTTTTAAATCTGATCTTCCCCTGCTCATCTTATACAAAATTCCTGTGAAAAATTCAGAGTGTCTGCCTTCAACCTGTCTCAACGCAAATGTGTTTTGCAGTACATCATGCCAAGGCCAGTGCTAAAGTTCAGTTATGAAAATGCTTTCCAAGGCTGGTAGTAAGTTCTAATACTTGCTATTATTCCTTCTTTTGTCCTACTTCTACTATTGATATCCCTTTCTTGTAATTGTGGTACTGCTTTTGTCTTACGAATGCAGAGATTGGAGGATTATTGTAGAAGAATGTGTCCTGCCTCATGCTTTAAAATCTTTTTGGACTCTTCGCTGTTAGACTAGATAATAAATAGTGTAACTTGCAGCAGAAAAACAGCTATAATACACTCAGAAACAACAATGCATATAAACAGCTGTCAGTTAAACCCCAATTAATCGCTAGCATTTAAACAAAAAATTCATATCCTAAGATAATAATGTAAGCTGTATCATCTTTCTATTATACTATAAATTAATTATAGCACAGATGGCATGCAAAATACAACAGGTAGAAAAATCCTGTTAAACAGATACGTAAATATTCCAAGTTCATAAATGTTTAGTTAAAAAAAATATTTAAAAATCTTCAAAATTGCATAACTGATTCGAAGGACTCATCAATAGTAGAGTGCAGCTTACATGAGATTCATTTAGATTTTAAATCTTTCAGATGTCTTTGCTTTACTAGGCTCTATATGGCTGCATAGAAGATGAAGATTTACACATTTGTTTCTGTTCCATTTAGCACTAAGTTAGTTAGCTTGCTAATAGGTGATTTGTTTTCATTAACCAATTATCTAAACTCCACTACTTGGGTACTGTTAAGAACCTTGATCCTAACATATGTAATGTCTACTCAATAAGCTTATGTCCTGCATGTTTATACGTCACTCATGAGTTTGCTAGTATCTTTAATAAGAACCTTAAAACAACTTCTGGTTTTCATCGCTATTTTGTGAACTGTGTGTTGTGAGGATATGCACCTACAGATGTGTATGTAAGGGATACTGGATTCTTAGGTCTCCAAGGACATGTTTTGTAGCTTTGTTCTGTTCCAAACCCTGTTGATACAGGGACCTTATAGCAGGCTTCCAGTACCTGAAGGGGGCCTATAGGAAAGCTGAGGAGGACATTTTTATAAGGGCATGTTGAGACAGGATAAGGGAAAATGGTTATAAACTGGAAGAGGGTAGATTTAGACTAGATGTTAGGAAGAAATTCTTTCCTGTGAGGGTGGTGAGACACTGGAACAGGTTGCCCAGAGAGGTTGTGGATGCCCTCTCCCTGGAAGCTTTCAAGGCCAGGCTGGATGGGGCTGTGAGCAACCTGGTCTAGAGGTAGGTGTCCCTGCCTATAGCAGGGGGTTGGTACTTGATGATCTTAAAGGTCCCTTCCAACCCAAACCACTCTATGATTCTACGATACAATGGTCATATCTGAGACTGAGAATAATGTTAAAATAACAGACAACATCTAAATAGCTATGAATACTAGTACTGAAAGACAAGTATCATGTTGGGATTAACTGGTGCTGAAAAGTCTAGGGAAAATAGAAATGAAACAATGGTTATATCCCGTAAACAGAGCCAGTTGATATGCCAAGCTGTCCTTTCTCAGAGAACAATACAATAAGAGAGCTTTATGCTGGGCCCATCACTGATGAGTGAAAAAAAAAACAAAACTAGCAGAGCAGATTTTTCTTCATCCATGCTCTAAAAATGAAGTCTCCGACTGTGTCCTGGGGTGCATTAAGCACAGTCTAGCCAATCTGTTGATTCTGTGATTAGTGTACGTCTAAGGAGGGCAGTAAAGACAGTGAAAGGAGTACAAGGCATGACTTAAGAGCTGTGGCTGAGGTTCCTGGGTTGTTCTGCCCAGAGCAGGCTGAGGGGAGGCCTGATGGTGACCTACAGCTCCTCACAGGGAGCGGAGGGGCAGCGCTGAGCTCTGCTCTCTGCAGACAGCAACTGTGCCCAAGAGAACAGCATGGAGCTGTGTCAAGGAAGGATCAGGTTGGGGGTTAGGGGAAATTTCTTCATTGAGAGGGCAGTTGGGCACTGAAACAGGCTCCCCAGGGAAGCGCTCAAGGCTCCAAGCATTGTTCAAGAAACAATCAGTGTTCAAGAAACATTTAGATGATGCTCTTAAATATGTGGTTTAACTCATAAGTTGATGTGTAAGGAGCTGGACTTGATCCTAGTGGGTCCCTTTCAACTCAACATTCTGTGAAATTCCTCCGTTTCAGGGATGAAAGAAGTGCTTTCAATTTTTACATATGTTGCATATCTGGCCTATTCAAAAGCTAACAAAAACAGCTTCACTGAATTATAGATATGCAAATCCTGTGGCATAATCTTTTTGTGTGAGATTTTGCTGACAGTAAATCTCTTAGAATCTACTCGATCTGTTGATTTGATCACATTTGGAAATAGACATTCCTAAAAAATAATATATATTTTCCTAAAATTGATTATATTGTTGTTTGAGTCTAATAGTTTCAGATATGCTATTCACGTTTTATATTACATTTTTCAATGTAGCAAATTCCAGTATCTTTTTAAGTCATTGAGCTACCACAGTGAGGATGGAAAACAATACCTTTATTCTTCTATTGGCATAGTTTTCTCCATGAGACAGATTTTTAAACTTCTTGTATTTTCTTGCTTTTCATGATATTCCAGTATGAATAGCATTCTGAAAGGCAAAGTGAAATGAAGTGAAATAAGGCCTTTATTGTCCAATCTACAGGATACAATTAATTACATTTATGTAGGATGCAGCAGTAGGTGATTACTTTTCTAGACATTCTAGTATACGGTTATTTTGTTAGCAAACAGCATCTCCAGTGCATACGAATGCTATTTTACACAGCTTTTCTTTTTAATTGCCTTCACGCTTAACTGGGTTACTTTATCATCATTTTGATACCCATTACATTAAAAAATATATTAAATTGGTGATACTAAGTATCTGTACTGTTTTTCTTGTGCTAGGGTGCAGTTTTAACAACAGCATCCATACATAGTTACAGACTTCAGGAAATCTAGAAAATAAGTTTACTTACAAAGCTATAAAATATTTAGATCTGTTCAATTTCATTTTGCTTTGAGCAGAGAATACAAGTTTTTATCCAGAGCTCCCAGAATGCAAAGGTAAATTCCAAATAGAAGATAGACTTGTGTAACAAAGCAAGTAGGCAGGTCATCAAACTTAAGTGCTATACTTTCTTTTATCTAAGAATGCTTGTTAGTATTTTGCTGGCAGCAATTCTCAATGTCTGGTGCGAAGGAATGGTATTTCTTTACCTAGGTGTACTGTAAGTATATTCAGTAGCTAGCATGTAACAAGTGTAATGCCAGAGATGGTATGAACATCAGTATAAGATTACTCGACCATAACATCAAAGGATGATTTTTTTCTAATGAAATATTTTAATCTCTCTCTAGGTATTTCAAATTACGTGATGATGATATTGGTCAATGTCATCAAAGCCGTGTGTGGTGTATACCAAGAAAAGCATCTCAACTTGGGCAATAGGACAGGGCAGCCACACTGTCCTGGGGAAAGAACTGCTCTTGGTAGAGCCTGAGGTTTGGCCAGCAAGTGTTCTCAGGGCCTCTCTTGTTGTTTTGGGAGCTGGTGTTACTCACGAAGAATCATGGCACGAAATTCAGAGCAATGTGCAAAGTATATGGCTTAGCAAGTAGATCCTCAGGGCTGAGTTAGTAAATAAAAAATCTCTTCAGAGGTGTACTCCAAGTGATGTATAGTGGAGGGAAGTTATTCACCATTTGAACTTAAATAAATAGAGTGGGTTGAAATGCTACTTGCTGCTCTCCACGGGGAGAACTAAAAATTGTTGGCAACAGTGGTCTTAAAAAAAAAAAAAAAGAGTAAAAGGATGAGGTGAGGTATCTGCTGTTCTCATTTAAAAATGAAAAATAGGAAAAAGGTAGGTAATTGCAGGGTAAATAAAGATGTTACACATAACAAATAGGGAAGAAAGGAAGTACTTAAACCCCCTTTATCAAGGGTATTTAAATATCTAGTTCTCACTAAAGTTCTGTGGTTTGAGGCACCATTAAAAAATACCCAAGGGAATATGGGCAATAATCATTAATTAAATTATCGTCTTTTTTTGTTCCTTTTTCCTAAACCTTCTTTGGATGGTACCCTTTTTATAAATGCATATTTAAGTATGCAAAAGACTAATCTTTTCTTATGCTTTAATATGTTTCTGAACAGACAAGTTGTGTTCCAGCTCCTTGTTTCATTCAGAAACCTGTAACTTCTCGGGAAAATTTCTGCAGCCACAGAAAAATATTCCTACACGTTCAGTATTTTTATGGGAGGATGACAGCAGCTGGTACAGGTGTATAAATGTACAAGAGTTGTAGTAGGCGGCAACCGAAGGTACGGGATGGGACGCGCTAGGACCTCCCCTGCCCAGAGCTTGTGGGCGTTGACGAAGCGAACAAAGAGATAAGGGAGATAAGGAAGGATATGTAAGACTTTGTAACGATGCAATAAACACCATTTTGCCGCTCACCATATTGGTGTGTGCATGCGTCAGGATGGTCGGGGACTAGGTGTTAGTCCTTGCAAACAGGGTGCAGTTCACGAACGGAATATCTCGTGCTGAGTAGTCAGCAAATAGTTAATTTCCTTTTACCTGATTTTCAGATCACTTTGTTTTCTTTTTGTTTGTTTGTTGTTTTTTTCTTTTGGGTGGTGGGAGTAGGTGGGAGAGAAGGAATAAATTGCAGTAATACATTTTCTCAAAACAATAAAAATAACCCTAGTCAAATGAATCCTGGACTTCTGGAAATATGTGATGCTGAAAATCTATTCACTGCTGGCTTAAGGTATTGGTTTGTATTCAAGTTGGTGTTACAGCACTGTTTCATCAGCAGAACAAGACTTACAGAGAAGGAAGATGAGCTTCTTTACTTTTACCTATGTTTTACCAACAGACTAACAGTTTTATCATATTTAGCAGCAAATATTTTGTACTTAAATGTACTTAAATCCACAATGGACAAATTACCTACAATGAATTTCACTAAATACACCTTATTATTCTTTTGAACAATACAAGATAGTATGCAGTTCTCACTTGGCTAGTTGTTGGCAGTGCTCTTCTTGTTTTCCACTATATTCTTGTTTCTGCGTATTTCTCTAAGCAAAGAGCAAAATTATCAGAGTTGTTCTGGATTGTCACCTTCTGTCAGCAATTTTCTGGAGTTGAACAGAGGAATAAGAGGATCTGTAAGGTGGCTTTTTTATTTGCAAATTTTATTTTGGACTGCCGGGTTTCATAGGAGAACGAACTAGGAATGAAAGAAGAACATAAGAAATCTTAGGATGAATGAAAGTACTGGACCTCTGAACCTCCATCTACAGAAATAAATGGTATTAATGTGTGGAATGTTTACTCACTCCTCACATTAAATTGCATAGGATAAAAATTGGAAGATATCAAAAGATTTTTCTGAATTTCACTACAGGCTTCCTCTGCATTGCAAAATCTTCTGGTCAGTAGAAGACCAGAAAAGGGGAGATTAATGGAACAGATTTTATGATGATTTTGGCTGTTACAGAATATTGAGAAGGGTGTTTAGGAGGTAATTCTGAATTCTCAGCGGCACTTTGAGTCTGTCAGCCTCTCTGTCACTGGTATTCAACATTAATACCCTATGAATTCACTATGCCTGAATTTTAATGAACGTTTTGCCAATGTATATATAGAGAACATTTATGTAGTATATATTTAGTACATACTTAAACTAGACCCAACATTTGCTGCATCGTTATTCGCATCAAAGCAGTATGGCAGTTATAATTCTTAGAGAATAATCGGTTTGCTTTATTTTATCTATTCTCCATACCTGACAGAAGGTAATGGCAATAAATTCAAGCCCACATAAAACCCCTCAGGTACATTCATTTGGAAATTGTTATTTCTTATAATGTTTTGCAGTGAGTGATACAATGAATGGAAATAATACAGAGAGGGGGCATGTGAGTTGTCTGAAGCTATCTAATACATCCCAGGACTTAATATTTGAAATTACATCATGAATTACAGAGATGGTTTTGTAACTACTTGTAAATCTAAAAGATCAGAGAAAGGAGAAATTCATCTATATTTATAGAATAAGTCTGAAGTTGTGGAGTAAATCTTACTCTACAAGAAGGAATTACATAGAGTATTTTGAAATAGCAGTAAGGAAGTGTCTTTGGAATGAAGTATTGATTTTCCCCTAAGTTTCTTTTTAGTGGAAAAACTGTGCCTGTTAAAATGTTTTCTTTTTGGTGTAATCTGACTTAATTACATCTATTAGTTTATGGTTTCTGTTCAACTGATTAAATTTCTCAGTGGAAGTCTTCAATTGCTAAGCAGAATTAATGCTATGTAGTACATAGAAATGCACATTACATTTTCAGATTGTTGATTTGTAAGCAAGATCATAAAACAAAGGTGTATTTTTGGTACCAAGCTTTTCTCAAGTCTGACTCTCCCACTGCACACTTCAAGTGCACGTTATCAATTCTTTGACCTTTGGCTGAATACACCCTACCTTCAGGCAAAAATGATTGAGACAGTACACCTTGTAATTACTGTGTCAGCTGTATCCCTGTTTCTTCTATAGATTTCTTCTATAGATTCAGTTGATATGTGACTGTAGCGTCATGCTGCTTCTCAGTGGGGCGTCGTTATTTCTTCAAAACTTTTGAAAGCTAGAAGACTGCATTTCAGCCAAATCCTAGAATCAAAGTGAAATGCAAGTGTTGTGCGCTTTTATGTATGCACCTTTCCTGAAGGTAATACATTTCTTACACATAAAGAGCAATTCAGGGTGACTCATATCTTTGTTTCATTAATTTTTTTATCATGTTCAGATATTTTTGCTGGGCAATAGCTTAAGTATTTGTGGTATTGTTCAATTATTTTTAATGATATAACTTTCGGACTGCTCTAATGGTCTCCCAGTTAACATGCAGTCATTTCTGTTGATGGAAGTCTATGGAAGGCTGGGCTCTAATTTTAGGTTCAGTCAAGAAATGGATGTTATAAAATACAGCTAAAGCAAGTAAGTCCAGAGATGGAAGTTTAAGGTGTGGTATAGTAGTATGCACTTAGAGAAAGTGCAGCAGATTGTCTTGCATATGTGACAGTGTGATGTTTCTTTCCTTTTTTTTTTTTTTGGCAAAAAATTGCTTTTGGTACTGAGTTCCATGATGTAGGAAATAGCATAGCTTCTGATTTTTTCTTTCTTCTGTCAGTTTTTACTTTACTAATTTATTTCATCAATCTAAAATCAGGTGGTTTAAATACTTATTGGTTCATATGTCTCTAAGTAAGGAGGCAAAAGAAGAGTACTTGTTTGTGCCATCATGAACACAGGTCCAAAACGTGTGGTTGTGTCCCAAGAAGTGATAAAAATCATGGTGTGGTTTGTTGTTTTTTTTTTGCTGTCTAAGCAATCTGTTGAGAAAACTGTGATATTTACCGAGAAAACTGTGATATTTACCTTGAAAACTTTGTTCCTGAAATGCTACAGGACTGCAAAGAACCAGGCTTACGTTGGTGCCATGTAATTTCCTGGATTTAAAAATAACTACTGATAAATCTGTGGGGCTATTTGCTTTGGCAATGCATTTAATACACAGCAGTCACCAGTTAGCTTACTAATGTAGTTAATAGATGTAAATTTATTTTATGGGTAGGATCAGAATCCTCTATTTAAAAAAAAAAGACATGAAAATGTGTCTTGTCACTCCGAGACAGATGCTTGCTTTGAAGCATATAGAACTATTCTTTTTAAAAATAGTTTTTGAGTTATTTGCAAACATTTCAGAAAATGAGCCATTAGTAAATAAGATTGGGCTATGTTTATTTAAAAATAGTTGGTATCTTTCAGCTGGGATGACAAAACATTATTCTGAACATTGAAATAAAAGGTTTTTAAGGAAGTGATGGGAACTTTTTGTCTGCTGTTAACAATTTGTTTCGTATTGTAGGCCCCTTTGGATGGCCTGTATTCAGTATGAACTTGTACTTGAAGTCGGTGTTTATGCACATGACTTGGAAGAAGCGCCTTTTGTAAATTACTGATGCAAATGCAAACACAGATGTGGATCCATGGAAACACAGACAATAACCTGAATTTTCACACTAATGAAATAAGAAAGTGCATATGCAAAGTGAAGTGTGAATACTATTTTTGTATTTTAATCAGATAAAATTTCATGATGCTTGTTTTTGCCACCATCCATATAAAGTCTGTACAATTTTCTTGTTTTCTTGACATAGTATTAATTCTTCACTGAGTAGCATTATTCAGGAAACTTTGAACTTGCTGAATGACAAATATTTAAATGAGTTTAAAAGTTAATTGTCTATTTTAAATGCTAAACTTGTTTACTTGGCTTTTCAGGCTATTTGGTTCAATGAGTTTCTAAGGCTTAGACAATCCTGGGAGAATTCTAAGGGTGTAAATTCTCCATGAAAACGTATGCTATTTAATTAATTCCTGCTGATTAAATGATTGTTCATAAGTAGAAAGAAATTATTAATACTTCCTGAAAGGATTCAGAAAATGCTCTAGCCACATCTTGTGAATTTATCTACTACAGGTGATGCTGGTCTGAAAAACAGGGCTCCTAAGTGGTTTTTACTGCTTGGGCAAACATTTTCTTTCAGTATTGAAGAGTTGCAATTGTCCTTTTTTGTTATTAACATATTATATATATGTGACTTAAATACTGATACAAAACTCCATAAATCTCCCACTACTTGGTTGCCTCATTCAGTAGCCTTGAAAGAACCAAGCAAAAATGTTTTTGTTTTTCAAAAAGGGATTGAAAAACTTTTTTTTTTTCTTTTTGGAAGCATGCTGGCATAGCTAAGAAACAGTTCCCTTTGCTCCCCTTCACCCACACTTAAATTTAAGTGGTAACACCTCAGGTGCAGAACATGCAAAGGTATTTTGGTAGCACCTGCAAGGTTAGTAAAACTGCTTTTGCCGGTGAAATGCTGCCTTCCTTGAGGAGGAGAAATTAACTTGGGAACGCGGCGCATTTTCTGGCATTCTCTTTTTGGAAGTTCTGTTTCCACTGTAGAAATCTTCTTGAGCTGCACATTTAATAAGACACTTGGTCACTATGGAACTGGTAAGCAAACTCTGTCCCTTCACCTATGATGTCTTCCCCTGGAGTGCTGCCTGCTGACCTACACACACTGGCTTTGTTTGTGTTCATCCTCTTGTGCACCACTAGCTGTAAGTTGTCTTGCCAAGGAACTGGCGGAAATGTGTGCCAGTTGTCATTGTGTCTGGGAAGCTGTGATGGAAGATCTTGGAAGACAGATCTGAAGAGCATCTAGACTGTTCTTATATGGCTTCCAGATGGTGTTTCACCTGGTGCTTCATAAATTTATTTTTGCTGGGCCACTGGGGAATCTGCATACTTAGACTCATTCTGGCCTGTATAATATGGTAGTTGATGGCAAATATGTCCATATGTCAACGTACCAGGTAACTGGCTGTGACTAAAGACAGCCAAATATTTTAGTATGAACATAATCTAATTCAAGAAATATCGCCTGCTCCCCCCACCAAAAAAAAAAGCAACCACACGCACAAAAAATATTTTAACCTATTTATTTGTGCACATAATGTTTGAAAGTCAGAGGTTACACCTGCAGTATCAGACCAAAAAGCTGTATCTCTGAGATTCAATGACTGAAGTGAATTTTGGATTTCAAGTGAAGATCTGATACTTACATTTATGATAAGCTTTGTATTTTCCAGAAAGCTCAACAAAGTATCGATGACACCAAGGAAGAGTTCCACTCCAATTACCTCAGCTAGAAGTGCCGCTCAGTATTGTCTTTACTATGATTTAAAAAGTATTTGACATTTCCTTTCCACAGCAGTGTCATATACAGCAGTTGTTATGCATCCAACCCACGAAGTGTACAAATGTTCATGTTGCCTCCAAGTCTTATTCAAAGGCTCTGATTTTACAATGTGTTTTTTTTCATCTGAGTTACATACAGATGCAAATACGCAGAATAGTAATTTCAATATACATGTAAAAACTCTGTAGTATTAGAAATATTAGAAATATTAGAAATATTTCAAAGTAAACTTTCACTAGAAACATAGTAAAGATCAAGGTTCTCTTTCCATAACTTTCCATCCTCCTGCTTATGTGTGCAACACAATGTTTAAATTGATATTTTTCCAGTTCATAAGTTAATTTATGCCACAGAAATAGGCAATCTAATTTCAGTGAAAGATGTTCTCAGACTTTCATGCAATACGGAAAAGATGGATTTAGAAAGTTAGAATACAATTATGCACTAAATTAAAGATATTAAAAAATAAAGATTTACCTATAAGGCAATTGCATTAATTTAGCAGAAGAAATAATTACTACTTTTATTAGAATGAATAATAAGACTAGTAGAAATGAATATAGATGTTATCACTGGGCTTCCGTTATTTCTCCAAGGCAAACTTCTCTGACATGTGCTGTGTACCTCTTATCTGCATTGCAGGTTTCTATTACATATTCTACTCTTGTTCCATGTTTAGGATTCCCAGGGATCTGCAGCACTGATCACAGAAGACATGAATGTTGTGAGCGTTCATCTATTTTAAGTAAATAGCATTAAAAAGATGTAAAATTGAAAGTTAATTTAGTTTGTGAAGATAGCAGTCTAGTTAGGTCATCAGATCTCTTCATCTCTATTCCTGCTGCAATGCTTTACTGAAGCACGTGAGATGTAGATGTAGGTCAATGAAAATTTATTCCAAAACAGGCATGGCAAAAAACAAGGAAAGAATAAATACATGTGTAAGAGAGAGCCTGGGTGATTGTTTTATTTATTTACTTATTTTACGTGTTCTCTTGAGCTATGCTGTTTGCTTAATTTTAATATCAACTGGAATGTCAAGGAATTGGAAATGAAAGCTGATGGAAAATAATGAGTGAAAATCTGAACTGTTACATTCTTATACACTTTTATTCATAAAGCTAGTAATCAAATTTTCAACACATTGTCACTGGGGCGCTATAGTGAGAATATGTGGATTTGGAGGATATTAATGATGCAATAGCCACCAATTAAGTTTAGAACAGCATTTCTTTGGTCTGCCACTCTTATGGTTTTAATTGTGATGAAGTATTTACATTGAAAGATGCTAAGTGGAATGTTAGTTGCATGGCAGCAGTTGTGTTGAATACAATGGTGACTGATATGAACTGTACTGGTGGGCCAGAAGTTGAATGAATTGAGGCCCAATAGGTGCTGTTGCGTCCTCTGGACAGGCTTATTTGGGCCATTATTTTACTGAAGACATTTTAATATTCTGTTCTGGCTAGATATCTTTTATCCTTGTGTAAAGATTTTGTGTTTTCTGTTTGACTAAGTGTACCTGACAGAAAACAAGGTTTATTGTTTCCTTAGCTATCACTCAGTCATTTGTTTGGTTGAATTGCAACTAGGAAAGGGTAATAATAGCAATAAAAGTGCAAAGCGAATTTACGATAGCACAGGGCTCTTTTCTCAACAAAAGCACATCTTTCTGAAAGGAGGAGTTGTGTCAACAACCAGTAGGTATTAGTCATGTGTTCATCTCAACCACGTTCTCCAGTGGTGCCATGAACAGTCATTGCTTCTTAGCAGCAAACAAAGTAAAGTGTTCTTCTGCAACTAAATGTATCTAAATCAATCAAAAGCTCTATTATTTCTATAACAGCATGTATGGATAAGAAGTATTGCTAATGACTGTGCTTATCCTCTGGGTGTGTTATCCCAGCTTTCATGATGTGTCACACAGTGAGAAAACAAATCAATGTTTTTTACTTGAAGCTAAAATGTTCCAAGTTGATTTAATAGCATCTCTCTCTGTTAAGATAGTTTTCTCCCTTACTATGTAGTATTCTATTGCAATGGACAGATATAAAAGACAGCATACTTAAAACAGAAACCTCTGTTTTAGAAGTGGATCAGCTTTAAAATTATTGCTTAATTTCAGGATCAGTTTAGATACTGAGCACTTTACCTGAGCATGTTTGCAGAAGACGCTTTGAATGCTCTTGCACCACACCTGCAATCTCTTTCATATCCAAGCTAAGATAATTTGTGGTTGTATGCAGCATTGAACTGCATCTTTGAAATATACCACAGATTGCTATTTTCAGTATATAACACAGTAATTAGCAGAGAGAGATAACATCAACATTTTCTTTTTTGTTCTCTAAGATACAGTGAAGGATTTAAATTGCTCAAATAAGATGCTATTTTTTAATACATAAAAGTAACATCCAATTAAGAGCTGATCTGCTAAAGTTTATTGGCAATAATATTTTTTCCACTTACATCACAAGGCTTTACTAATATGCTTCAGGGTTGACATTTATTCTACTAGATATTAAAAATGTTTAGATAGCTGCAAGTGATGAATTAAGAAAATTCAAAGGTTGAAGAAGCATACTTCTGCATATCACATGTAGAATGGTATGTGTGAAAGCTTAAAAAGAAGATGGTGTGTTTCACTCTGTGGAGCTTGTTACAGGTTACAGCACATTAAATGAGAAAGCTCATGAAGTAACAAACAGAAGCTGTAAGAAAACAGATACAGGCTTGTGAGTTTCGACAAAAACTGACTATATTTTGAAAATGGAAATTTTAACATACAACACTAGCCTTGGATAATTTCATAACTATTACAAAATTTTTTACCTAATGAAGGCTAAGGTATTAACATATAGTGAGGTAGCATGTGAGGGAAGTATCAAGTGTTATCACCAGTAGCTTATTAATGATTATTGCAGCTATTAAAGCTATTTCACAACTGACCACATTAAAAACAAAGTATTTGATTTTGCATAGTAAAGTAATCTGTATTAATTTTTCTTATAAGTATGTACACCCCCAGGTGTATGAAGTCAGGAAAGGAACTCAGTAGACCAGCATAGCTGAACTGGGATCTGCTGGTCAAACTGGAGAGCAAGAAGAAAATGTACAGGCAGTAGAAACAGGAACAGGTAACCTGGGAGGAGTATAGGGATGCTGCTAGGCTGTGTAGGGATGGGGTCAGGAAAGCCAAGGCTCAACTGGAACTGGACTTGGCAGGGGGTGCAGAGAAGGATTAGAAAGGCTATAGGTACATCAACCAGAAAAGGAAAGTCCAGGAGGACATTCCCTCCCTTGTGAGTAATATAGGCAGGCTAGTAGGAACAGATGAGGAGAAGGCTGAGGTTATACAACAGCTTACTTTCCTCAGTCTTCAGACTGTTCTACATACAGCCCTCAAGCAGATGGTTCAGAAGGTGGGAACTGGGAGAGCAATGCCCCTCCCACTGTAAATGAAGATTAGGTTTGCGACCACCTGAGGATAGCACTCAGGTAGCATTGGTATGAATAAGCAATGTTAGTAGTCCTAGTCCATCACATTTGCCCGTCTACCTTTTTCATAGCACAGTTTCAAGTTTTCTTTCCTCCTTCACATCAGGACATCAGCCTCTTGTTTTCACCTCTCTCGCTTCCTGGCATATGTCCCTGCATGGCATGGTAGTCTTACTTCATTCTCCCTTTCTCTTGCTCCTCAAATGGTCACCCTTTGCCCCCCTGCCTCTAGCTCACTAGGATTGATGTTCTCTGTCTTGCTTTGCTTCTACTTTTCTCAGATCCTCGCAGACAGTTACCAATGGCATTTCTGCTGCATGCCCCATGGAAATAACAGGCTGGGGAGTGACTGAAAGAGTTTATTCTGACTCTTACAAGGAGCAGGTTATTGAAAGAAACAATACTGAGAAAAATCACAGCTTTCAATAGGTTTGATTATGCTATTATTTTGTCTTTATAAAAAGTTCAAAGTTGGGATAAAACAGCTGTATCTACAAAATACCAGCAACCTCTATTAATAACTTGAATGAATGTTTCAACTTGGAGCCTGAGGCATAAACGATGCCAGGAGTATTTTTGATTACAAAGCACTGGAATATTTCAGGCACTAACTTTTTCAAGCAGTAGCTTCTTGTTAATGAAAATAAAGATGTATGCAAAAAAACGTATGGTATTACATTGTGGTCCTGCACTGTATGTTGATGTTAAAAGAAAAAGTTATCTGACTGAATATTGCCGGCAGGCTACTCAAACATGAACACCACTGAAACAGGACAATAATGGTAAGTGGTACCAAAGTACAGCACATGGAGATCGAGATGATGGAAATTTTTAGTGAGTTTCTGCACAGAGAAGTTGTAGATCGGGGAAAAAAGGAAGACTACATAAGAGAAAATGCAGAGCAAGGAAAAGAAGAATTCGACCGTTAACATTTATATAGCTACACTACAAAGCAGGGAAGACAGTCAGAGAGGTCAGGTAATAAACCGCATAGGATTTTTATGACCCAGAACTGCTCTGAGGGACATTAAATTGGTTAAGGCTAATTTCTGACTGCTTAATGAGAAGCAAAATATTCTATCTGTTCAGCTTCAGACTTTTCACAAAATGTAAAAATGATAACCTTTCTATTTTTACCCAAAGATGTAGGTACAAAGAATTTTGAAGAAATAGGAAGTCTGGTGACCATTTAAAAATCCAACTGTATGTTAGAAGTATGAAAAAATACAAAAGGAAAGAAAATGCTATTGTTTGCTGATTCAGAGATGAAAGAAACAAAGGAAGAGAATCATAAAACTGGATTGATGATAAGTAATAGAAATAACAAACCTGGTCAAAGGCACCTTATTATTTTCTGGAAACCTATCCAGTTTTCCAGGTAACTAACTTTCATCTGAGATACTCAATCAGTGCTTTGTTATTTCTTTATTTATTTTTAATTTTTTTCTTCTGATCCATGATCTGATAGTGTTCTGTCAGATCTTAGTTCTGCTTTATTTCTTCTTTTCATTTGTTTTTCTGATTTCTCTGCATGGTTTCTTTATACAATGCAAATGATTTCTATATATGTAGCAATATACGTTTTTCTGTATTTTTTCTGTATTATTTGTTAATGTATATGCTATATGTAGAAATTGTATGTTATATGTACATAAATAATTTCTACATATATCCATATAGATTATATATATATATGCACATTTTAGTTGTAATTTGCAGCGTTTCCCCAGCCATCTGTTTTATTGCTATCTAGAGCTCTTGTCCTGATTGTCCAGGCTATTCTTGTGCCACCTTTTCCTAGAAGTTACCCCACAAGTACCACATTATACCACATTTTTCTTAGCCAGTAAACATTGTGATGTTTTTGCAGATATCAAGCATGTAATGATTGGTGTAGGCAGATGAAAATGTTTGTTGAATGCATTTGTACAATTGTGATTTATCCACTTCTCTTTATTCTTTGCAACTCCTTGCTCAAGGGGCAGGCAATTTGTTTCAACTAAATACTCCCAAGTAACCTTTTAGTCTAATTCCAGAGAAGCGAGTGCTTAACTGCCAAACTCTCTTTTAAAAATGTCCTTGTAATTTTATACGCTGAACCAAAACAAAACAACCTCTTTTTTTTTGTTGCGCTACAAATTTAGTAATCCCTAGGAGGTCTTTGAAAACAATGAGGCTTTAAGGATGGAGTGCAGTCTGAGCTCAGAAGTGACAGATGAATAATTGATTTATGTGTTAGTTGTAGGCACAAGCCAGTGAACTTGCTGCTGAAGGGCAGCCTTAAGAAAAGCGGGTACTAATGAATTTTGCCACCTGCTTTGGAGAAAGCATGCTGGGGTTAGCAATCAGCTCTCCACATGAGCTAGTCCAAGAAAAGTTATCCTACTAAATTTCACCTGGTGATTTTAGAATCAGAACCTGCTGTGAGGTTCTGTTCCTGACTGACAGAAATATAAAAGGACTTAGGGCATGAGCAGGAAGCAAACTGTATCACTTTCTTTTATTTCCCTATATCTGCCTAGGGAAACCTCTGGCTATTTCATTTTTTTTTTTCCAGAAATTGTAGCTTCTACTATAGGAAGAAGATTACTATTCTCCACCAAGAAATACAATTTTAAACTTCAGTTGTTCACACAAATGGCAATATTTCATCTGTTAAAAAGCCTTCAGTTGTCACACTTTTGCACTTCATAAACATGAACAAAGAATGAAATATTAGTCCTTAGTATATTACCACTACTCGAGTTACTTTAAAATGACCACATTTCAAATATAACCTTCCTTTACGAGCCTGACCTGAAACCAAAAAGATGCCGCTACCTATTTTGTGGAGTGTTATTATCCTTGAGTGTGGTTTGTTTTTACACCAGTTTTACCCAAATGAGGCTTTCTGATCTTTCTTTCTTTCATGGCACAACTGCAGATTCAATGTACTGGATTATTTGAAAAATTAATATTATTTGCTTACACTGGATTATGGGTCAGCTATTTTAGCCTGCACAAACAGGACCCCTGTAGCAGAAATGCTAAGTCATGGCCTGAGGCAGTGCTTGAGCACCCCTGGTAGGAAGGCAAGGCCAACCCAGGGGAGCTCAGGTGCATGCAGTGGAGGCAGGATCCACACCTTCCCAGACCTCATATTAAGGGCTGGCAGTGGAGGCGAGGGTTTCTCCCTAGAGATCTCTGCCTACCTGGGTCCTTGCAAATGTAAGCGGTTTTTCTTTCTTTGTTTCTGTGTCCGTGGCTGCTGCATGTGGACTTGTTCTCATTTGCTGCAGCCTAGGAATGTGCCACTCCACCACTATTGCTGTACTTTCCATCACATTACAGCGTTACAGGCCCCAACAATGTTTCTGTAACTCAGATATACCGCAATGGAAAATGCACTCAGAACTGAAGAATGTATTTTGGGATACAGTTTTACAGCTCTCAATTACAAGCTCTAAGTGGGGTATTTATTGTGTGCTGTGTGATTCCTCTGACTTGGAGGGAAACTCACTGGTAAAAAAAAAAAAAGTTACATATGAAATGTTAATTACTTAGAAAGCCTTAGCTCTGACTGAATTTTTTTAACAACTCCTAAATGGCTTGAAGACAAAAATAAACAATGGAAAGAGCAATAGCTGTGAATAATTTCTTTGAGGTTTACAAGCTGCATAGGAATTATAGGGAAATCTTTCATCCATCTTTTGTTTTTATTATTCCTATTCCTGTTTTATTCCTTGTTGTATTCTGTAACATTCCTTATTCTGTAAGAAAATTGAATATTATAGTAGTCATTCAGTAATAGGCCTTGTGTCTGACCATGTATCTTATTGTTACTTTTTTTTTTCCTTTATTGCAAATAGAAAGTAGAGTGAAGTGGGTTGTTTTCATAACACTTTTGGTTTGCTGGTTTCCTTTGGCAGACGTTTTGGTTTATGTATCTGTGGTCAGCATTTTGTAGGAAGTGGCAAATGAGGGGAATGAGCCTTGCATTGGGAATACCGTTTCTGCTGTCTGGTCTGATCTGTAATAAGGGAATTCATTCTATTGCCTTGATCCTAGCTCTAAGAAACTCTTATCAGCATGGAAAAACCTTCATTTTTCAACTTGAAAGATCAGTTGTATCTGAGTATTGTTAGTCGTAGGCTATTTTTTTAGCATATTTATTTTTGATTATTCTGTTTAGTATTATAACAAAGTAAGCCATCAGTAATGCTTCTTGGTTTATACATAATCTGCATTCTGAAATGGAAAACAAAAATGTGGATTGAACATTTTTTTTCAGTAGAGCATCTTAATGAGAAATAATTATGTTGAACTTACAGTTCTGTGGAGTTTTTGCAACCAATTCTAAAAAAGTTGATGTTTACATTGTAAATTTACTTGGAGTAAATCCCATTCCTAAGGTCAAATGGGATTGTCCCCACTGATGTGTATTTCCTAGTTCTCTATTTGTATTTCTGTCTGTATATATAATAAATGACATAGTTGTGAAATTCTGCAGCATGTCCTGATGTTTATTTTTCCTCTTTTTAAGTACTTGTATAAAAGAACACTTACACATATTGTTAAATTACATTTCAAAGAGTAGGGGTTATATTTGTTTCTCAGATATGAATTTCCAGGTTTTCCAATTAAGAAAACATGCAAAAATACAATTTTCACACTAAATTATAAACAAACATACTTTATAAAAGCCAGAAGGCTCTTTCCACCCAACATATTTCCATTTTGCTATTTCTGAAGAATCTCTCTGATTGGGGATTGTCTTCATGGGGTTCTATCAGTAAAAAGCAACATGTTGGTTAAAGGAGATTTGAAACGCTATTTATTGAAATATGGTTTGCATTTAAGCAAGGTTAGGTACCAAGTCTGCTTGACTGCCAGATTCACAGATGTCAAAATGTGAATTTAAGTATATTTTCTGCAATTGTGACCTTGAGCAACAGCAAAAGAAAACTGAAGGTAAGCAGAAATCTTTCTTAGATGCATTATGCAGAAATGTCAAAGGGAGGTGACTGTGAAAAGGAACATTCCTGTAGGTAAATGTTTAGAGATGTATCAGGGATAAAATGTTTGCAGCATTATTGACTTCTTTGAACAACAGAAATACGGACTGTCATGCTGGAAAGGTCCTTTCAGATCATAGAATCCTGCTTCTTTCTCTGCTGTGCACGGTTATGCTATAACCTAGTTAGCTGTATTTATGAGACCCCTGATTTGGAGTCATAGCACATAGCCATTTCTTCAAGGTAAGCAGCTTACTGACATTTCAAAGATGGCATGCTCAAGCAAAAACACCCTGGAAGCAGATGAGTGTACTTGTATGACATTACAACATCTTTTCCTTCCCCGAAGCACAGGAGGAATTGCATGCTACTTTGGAGAATTAGGTATGCTTTGATGCCTGGGAAATAGCACAAAGGGGGCTGGATACTGCCAAATGCAAGAAAAGTGTATGGAACATTTAAGCTTGAAGGACAAGCTGCATAAAAATACTGTATAAAACACACCTCTTGTTTTCTCTGATAACTGAAATGTAAGTTTCTGAACTTCTCTATGTTATGGTGACAAAACAGTGGCCTTTGTTTAAAGGTGTACTGAAGTAAAAATACTATAGATATCATTATCACAAAAACATCTTGCTAGCAGAGCTCACACCTGGCACCAAGTGATGGTTGCCTATTCACCTGCCTTCGACTGTTCCTCTGTCCTTCATTCACCAGACCTGAGCTTCTCCTAATCTGCTACATTATTTTTCTAAGTTTAAAATGCTTGTCAGTCTTACCGCCCAAATTTGTGAAGTAAAGAGGTTAGCCACCTTGAAGGCAAGAAACCATACTGCTCACCTGACCCCAGTTCAGTGGAATTGTTCTTTTCAGTAATAAAAGAATCTGAAGAGCAAGCGCTGCTTGCTAAATCAAGGAGGGTACACGCGCATGTTTATATAGGCAAGGGCAACAACTTATAAGCAAACTTTATTTCAGATTGTTGAATACGGTGATATTGAAATCACTTCTTTTTCACTCAGTGCTGCATTTAAATTCAGAAGGGGCTGCCTGTCTGCCCCAGCTTCACTTTCACCAAGTGCTGATTCCAGTCAGAGCCTCAGGCTACTGGATTAAAGACCTCATTTCTTATATTTCCTGCTGGGTTCTGGTGAGGAGGTGAGTATATCTGAGTAATTCACATCTTTTCTATCAAAAATAGAGGGAAAAAAGAGCATCTTGTACATACAGCTAGAAAAGCTGAATAAACAAACTGATTTCTGCACCATTCTCCCACAGTTCATGGAATGGCTTGGGTTGGAGGTGACCTTAAAGATCATTTATTTCCAGCCCCCCCTCCATGCAGTGGGCAGGGCTGCCCCACAGCAGCTCAGGCTGCCCAAGGCCCCATCCAACCTGGCCTTGAGCACCTCCAGAGATGGGACATCCACAGCTTCTCTACGCAGCCTGTTCCTGTGCCACACCACCCTCTAAGTAACAAGTTTCTTCCTAAGATTTACTCTAAACCTCCCCTTCCAGTTTAAAGCCATTCCCACTTGTCTTATCACTATCAGACCATGCAAAAGTCGGTTCTCCTCCTTGTAAGCTACCTTCAGGTACTGGAAGGCCACAGTGAGGTCTCCCCAGAGCATTCTCTTCTCCAGTTCTTAAAGGCTGCCGTTGGAATATTGCATGTATGCAGGTGCACAAATCCAGAGGATTATTTACTGATAGCATAGTTCTTCAGAATCTGACATTTGCCAAACAGTTCCACAGAAAGCCACAATTTGTCCCTATTACTGTATACTAGCTAGCATATGCCTGGAATACAAACAATGTTGTTATTTTTTTTAAAAAAAAAATCTGCAGCTGCTTTGCTCCCTCATTTATAAAAAAAAGTGTTCCAAATATCAGTCTTCTGCAGAATAAAGTTTCTTGAGAAGCTATATTTTATAATCATTGTTTCGCTATTCGATAGTTGCTGTCAATAGCTGCTCCAATAAACTATATGTACCTGCTAAGGATGCTGCCATAGCACAGTCTTGTTAGAAGAAACAATTGTAGCTTTGCCTTTCCTTTTGAAAAGGATGAATACATGCTAGGAATAAGTAATGGAAAACTTCATCACTACTATTTTATAGATGAAGAGTGAAAAGAACTGCAACTGTTTAACTATGAATTATCATAGAACATTATGAATGCTTTTGTCATGGATGAAAATCTTTTCAGAAAACTAAGTAGTCAAAGCTTGTTGTCTTGGAAACTTTCTACGCTTCTAAAAGCAAATAATAATAATAATAATAAAAAGAATTAAAAAGAAGAAAATTTTAAGACGTCTGATGTGTATGTGGTACTTGCACTGGGATTCAAATGTCACCCTCTGCTTCTAGGGCTATTTCAGCTGGAGGCTATTGTGTTGAGTTTAGCTTTTTTTGATAGGAAAATTATATTCTAGACTTGGTGCATATGCTTGCTTTTCAAGGATTAAATTCACGCTGCAGCTGAAGAGGTGAAAGTTACCTGGCCTTTTTTCACATTTAATTAATTAGACTTGAACTCTGAGGGTAAAATTGTTAATGAAATGTAAATATAAAATGATGCTACTCTGGAAAAACAAATGTGCTGTGCCAAGAAATCCATTAGCTGACTTTCTTATTTTCTCCTTAAACCTTTTATATTCAAGGGAAGATGACCTGGACAGAGGACTCTATAGGAACTGTAGGTTCCAGCTCTCATTCTGTGGACTTAATATTTTTCCATGTGTTCCCTTCAGTTTTTTAGGGGATATTAAAGATGTGATATAAAAATAAATTAAGATTAAATCCACGAGTGTTTGGATACACAGGGGATATTATTCTACTCTATAACATTCCTCTTTTAAGAGTCTCACAAGGTTGAGTGGGAAGATGTGGTGCAGTTAACACAGAATAAATATAAGCACACTACCCTAACAAAAGAAATATAATGCACACAGATTAGCAAGGATTTAAAATCTGAACTCCCAGTTTTGTTAGTATGATGGATTTTAAGGACTATTTCTCTTTCCTATGCTGCTTCTGAAGAATATTTCCTAACAAATGACATGATGTTAGATACTGATATTTTTATTATCTACGTTACTGAAGGATGCCATTTAAAAACATTGCTCTAGATCCAACATGTATTTGAATTGTCTCTTTCACAATCTGATGCTTCATTTACCACAAATTGTTGTTCGACATACTATAGGTTTTTCTTTTATAAATTAAATGAAATTGTATTTATTGTTGTGTCACTCAATTTGATGCTGTTAAATCAAGCTTTTTTGGAATATTTAACAATACTGGGTGTTATTTCCCCTACCTAATTGATTAACAGCGTTCAACTGTAAATTTAGACTCTAATGTATCTGGTTGAAAAAGCTTGAACCATGTTAGTTCATTCTTCAACTCTTGTATAAAATGCTATTATTTCTTTTTCCTACTGCCATGAATCGTCCTTTTTTTTCTGAACTAGTTTGGGATCCATCTTAAATCTTTTTTTAATGTGGTTTTTAATACTTTATTGTAAAACCTTATTTTTCTCCAAGGACTCTGTCAAGAGAATTTGCCAAGTCCCAGTGAATTACATCTCTTTTTTTTTTTTTTTTTTTTTTTTTTTTTTTTTTTTTTTTTTTTGCCTTTTGCACTTTGTGTTTTGCAAAAATAATAATACATGCTGTTATGGAACTCATGCTCAGTGACTCTTACTATTTTGACTAAACTACCCGATACTTTCATGTTTACTACATTTGGTTTTTTTTGTTTTGATTTGTTAGGAATGAAGTAAGCACCTTTTTGATCTTCGGCTAGGAAGTTTTGATCTATTTTGTCTTGATCTTTTATACATGTTAGATCAGAAGCTAATTTTGAGATATCAAATCTATTTTTGATTATGTGGAAATTAAAAAAATAAGTAGATATATTGTGGCTGAAAGATTTGTATTACTCTGGTAAGGGAAATCTTTGCTATATATGCAGTGTTAGTAGGGGAAGCTTCCTTTATCATCCCAGCAGCAGTCTTAGTCCTGAAGAGGAGGTGCTGGCTTTTCTTGAAGATCAGCAGCCTCCTCTTTTGGTCAAGGTTTTTTTTTTACACTGAGTTTAATGTTAGAAAAAAAGCATGATTGTGTAATAGATTGAAGTGGGAGCTAGAGTATCTTTAGTGGTTGCTTGACACTTGGCACCTTTAAATGTTTTTCTTGAAAGCCATCAACCAAGAGTTTTCTTGTTTGGAGTCTGGTTTGATATTGGTAAGAGTCACCAATGGAATCCAGTGAGCTATGTTTGATGATTTAGTATCTCTCAACACTTGCTTTGTGAAAACCCCTTGATTTTTTGGGACTGTGCTCTCAGAGGTACCAAAACTGAGATAGCTGATAGATGGATTTTATTCCAAGTCGTGGTAGCTGAGTACTGACAAGTGCTCCTGTTTACATATATACCAGACCATGTCCCTTATCAGGGGGAGGAGAGTAAACTTCATTAGTAAAAAAGCCTGTTCTGCAGTATTTTAGAGAATTAAAGTTAATATTTTAAACATAAATAATAAAAGAGATTTTCAGACAACTGAGAATGTGAAGAAAAAGATGAAATTCCAGAATTTTGCATGAACACAGGGCTTGCGTGAGATACAGATGTACAGTTTCATGTGGCAGAAGCTGCAGAGGAAGAGATGTTTGCACCAACAGTGTTGTATTAGGTGTTAAGCGGGGACTCAAGATGTAACGAGATGTAGGCCTCCCCCATGCTGTAACGGGCAAGGACGAACTGTCCTAGGAGAGATGGTAAACAGCTTGGAGGAACTTATCTGAGGAATGCACGGCACCACCAGGGCCTCAAGGACTAACTGGATTTCTTGGACTGAAAGGCTCCCCTGGGACGGATGGATAAGTGCAACCGACAGCAAGTTGGTCAGCAAGCAATCCCGCCCACCAATCAGGAGAAGTCATGCTGACATAAAGAATGATTGGACAAAGGATACGTGACTAAACCATGGATTGGTAGAATGACGCAGGTAAAGATGTTATCAGTATTAACAAAGATGTACTTAAAGGCTTTTACGACCCCAATAAACGCCATTTGCCTTTTGTTATATCATCATATTGGTGTCTGTTTGGCAATGGTCCTAATGAAAGTAGCTCGTTAGCACGCGCATGTAGATTTAGTTGGTAGTAAGGTAACACAACAGTGACCAGACTGTGTTCACATACTGCTTTTGAAAAACAGATGCTGAGGACTCCATAGAAGACCCTACTAACAGGAATAAGCTTTTGTCTGTAGTACAACAGCTCTTGAGATATTAGACCTTTAAGACACAATTATGATGGGCAGTGTTAATTTTACATAATCTTCGGCAACTTTTTGTCTTAAACTGTATTATTGTTTGAGAGACAGTTCCTGAATGGAGCACAGTTCCTTAAAGAATATCAGTTTATCTTTTAATACAATTACCTACTCTCCCAGGTAAGATGAACTCACAGTTTCTGTGTTCAGGCTTGCTGAGGTCATTTGTGAACGCAGTTCATATATATTTCTGTTGAAGCTGAGTTAATTTTATTCCAATGTGTTTATGGCTGACATATTTTTGGAGCTGCAGGAACATTTAAAAAGATGATGTTTTCTCCTTTGTACAGTTTAGGGTGTTGGTTTTTTTTCTTTCATCAACTCGACTTACACAGTCATGAGTAATCTGCACCCATTTTGAGAGAAGTGTCTTACATCAAGAGTATGGACCATGAGCAGAAGTGCAAAAATTGAAGCTCAGAGGTGGAACGAATCAGGCAATAGCAGCTGCACACAGATGAGTGGGCACAGCCTTTGAAAACATGAGGGACAAGTAAGAATTTGCAAGTATGCCAGTTCCTCTCTGATGTACCACGTACTAAATGTGAATTGCTGGGGGAGAACTGATTTTTAGATATTGCTTCAAGACATCACAGATTTTCAGAAGCAGGACAGCTTGACTTGCATCTTGTTAGTTTATTCACATACCAATGGCGTTAGTTATTTTCCTATACATTATGGCAGTGTCAGGAAAATGGTTTCTACTTCTATGCAGTCTTTGATATATTTAAGTGGCAATTTTTCCAGACAGGTTTATTTTTCTATCACCATTTCTAACAATCAGAAAACTCAAAAATCTTGCAGTGATTTTTTTTTTAAAGGAATGATGATAAACAAAAGAGAAGTACTCTTGTTGTTTTTCTATTTTTTCTTTTTCTTTTTTTTTTTTTCTTTTTTAAAATTCTGTCTGTCTATTAGTATACTGAAAGAATAGAACCGTTAAATGTCTTTCAAAGGACGGAAATACTACCTTGGACTTGGGGTATATCTGATTTCTTCTGCATAAGTTTGGTTGCTGACTGGATCAGTTTTTTTATAGACTAAGATGCTGTAAAAGTAGCATGTGTGCATGTACAATGTACATGGTATGTATGCGTATGAATATACATATATATGCATACACATATTCCTTATAAATTCTGAGAAACATCCAGAAATGTATGTTACACATGTATAGAAAGTAACAAAGATTATTATTATTTTTAATAGCACGAGGTACTTGCTTGTCTTCTTGATAAGGAGGCTACTAAGAATGAAAAATGCTTTAAAATAATGTTTCCTTGTTGACTTCTGTACTATTAAAATTGTCAGGAAAGACAGTACAGTTTGTTGATTATGAACTGCTCTGATGCAGTATAAAAGGGATCTGTTCACTAAATTGAAAGAGAAATGCAGTTAATAACTGGAATAAACTATGGAGTTAAAAAATGAGACAGCACAGTTAAGTGTCACTGTCAATATTTGATGCAAACTGTAAGGAGTGCGAACCTCCAAAAGAATTAGTTTTTTGATTTTAAAAAGTCTCAGGCCTATTTTAAGGGTGTATTTGTCAATTATCCAATTCTGTTTAACAATGTCCTATAGAAGTGCGATTTATCAGAAAAAAAGACCTCTGTGTGCTGCAGTTGTATATCTGGCAACTGATTTCTATTTACTGAGAATTTTCGGAATAAGGTATGTTAAACTTCCTGATAATTAATGATATAGAATTAATTTGTGCACAGGCATTTCTTGCAGCCGTCCTACAGGAGACCAAGTCCCTTCTTTCAGGAGTGGTGTTGCTGGGATACTGCTGTGATAGTTGCTGGCATATGTATTTCGAGGGGGGCACACAAGTGATAGTACTGCATATGTATATAATTCAGATTTAGTTTCATTTTCTGTCTCAGCTGTCTGTACAGAGCCTCAGGAAGCTGGTATTTAGCTGAAGATATTTTATGGGATAAATTTTCTTTAGATACTAAAATAGCTACTATTTTCATTGGTCTCAGAAATGGTTCCTTTAGATAGGCTAAAGCTATACTGGAATATATTGGAATACACTTCAAGCATTTTAGTGATCACATTTTATTTTTATAGAGTTGTTGCAGGTTTGTTTTTGTGGTTCTGTTGTTTTGTCGTTTTGGGATCTGAAGAATTCTCAAGTTGGGAGTTCTGAAAAAGTCTTTTATTTTATTTATCCTGAAATACAAAGTTCAAAGATAACTGTTTTCTTTTTTCTGGCTCTGACATTCCTTTTCCTCAATTTCTGAGGAACCTGGGGTGCATCAGTGCACTAGTTCATTCATTGTACTACAGTAAAGTCCCATCAGCAAAAGAATTCATATAGTCACTGACTGGACTGAAAGGACTTGCTACTGCCATGCCTCAGAACTTTGTTCTGCATTGCACTGTACCTGAGCAGCGTCTCCTGTGTGGAAACAGGATACAAGGGCTGAAGATAGCAGCAGAACAAAAGCCTGACTAAATAAAATTAAATAAAATACTAAGTACATGCTAAATACCCAATGGAATTAAATTTACACGAAGGGATGTACATATCGGTAATTTAAAAGTTTTTCCAACCTTGATTAAAATTAAAAGAAACCAAAAGTTAATAAGAGACATAGAAGTTAAAAAAACTTTTTTCATTATTTATCATGTTATCTCTTTATTACACCTCTTCATTATCATGTTTTAACAGATTCTGTTTGACTAATGTAGAAGAACCTTGAGTGCATGCTCAGAAGAAAATCACAATAGATTTATTGAGATTTCTTTCATAAGGACTGTTGGGGCAGTATACATATACATTTTAATGAAGAATTTTAACTTTTTCCAGGTATTTTATTGAAAAATATTCAGACATAAAATAAATAGACTGTGTGATAAAATCAAGCTCCATAAAGAAAAGCAAAATAAAATCAGTCTAACGTAATTTTTTTATGTTCTGCTCTTTTAACATTATAAATGCACCTACATTCAATATTTATGGCCTAGGTGTTTAAAATAATCCCCTATCATTGCCTGTCAGCTTGCTGAACTCTATGGTCAAGGCAGAAACGCTTTGGTTTTATGTCCCTCTTGATTATTTGTCCTGGATGGGTGATAAAAGAACAAATTATAACATGCATGAAATCCAGATATATTTACAGTACAAATCTGGGGATCCAAAGGCTGGTAATATAGTTTGCAATGATTTAAAAAATGATAAGGAAACAATTTTTCCTTTCATGAATGGAAAAATAATCCAGCCTGTCAACAGCCACCTCTTATTGACCTTTTCTGTTAACCTTTTTCTAGAACAATCATTTTTCTCTACTTCTGAATTGTACATGAGGTTGCACATTCTTTTTATTTTTTCCATCACTTTTTATTACTGTTGTTTTTACAGTGCCCTACCATGCAGTACCGAGGACACTGAAGTCAATAAGCAGTAAAAAAACAAACAAACAAAAAAAAAACCACAAACAAAAACAAAGCCAGCAACAACAAAACAAAAAACCCTCTTTCCTGAGAACAGTGTGTGTATGTATTTATCTGTCTGTCAATCTATCTATTTGTACATTGATAGACTTGTATATATCTGAATACATTTGATTCCCTTTGCTGCAGTTTGGCCCTTCCACTCTGTACCCTTCCAGACCTGCTCACTAAAGACCACAATAAATGCAATATTTTGCAATTTTTGTAAATGTAATGATTGCAGTTGTAGAGTAAGAAGAAAACGTGGTCTGCTACTAGCTGTTCCCTTATGCCTCTGTGTGCCTTCTGTTCCTGTCATTGGTCATCCAGACCAACAAAACTTGAAACTGGAAAAAAAAATGGAAACTGTGCGGAGAACAAAATTTCATGAAAACCAAGTATTTTGTTTCCAAGAACTCTGCCTTGGTTAGAAAGAGGAACTTTTGGAATCTCAAAATTTACAGTGGCATTCTGATTGGAGACTCTTGCTAAGAAAACAAGCCAAAAGAAGAGCTTACAACTCCCTCTTTTTTTCCCCCTCTCTCACTCTCCCCCTTGCCCACTTTTTCAACTGTGGTTGTCACAACTGAATAGTATCATAACAAACTCACTTGTGATGCTTATCTGGTATTGCTGTCAGAGACTGTCTATGTACAAATTTGAAACAGAGATCTGAAATATATAATTCCATTACTTCTCTTTTATACCTGAGATGTCCATACAGTTCTGGTATTTGAGTTCTTTTTTCAAGTCTGCTATGACTTGTACTTTCCATATAGGTTGTTTTTTATGTTTCTGTTCTTCAAGCATTCAACATTTATCTTGTTAGGAAGAGCCAATTGTGGGATATCACTGACCATTCCCAGAACAGCCAGGTTACATGAGAAACAGGTCAGCTAAATCCTAATGTTGTGGGGTAGAATGTGAAATTTCTCATCTTCCAAGCTCAGGATTGCAAAGTTACTTATAACATTATATAAAGTTGTGCTTGAATGAAAGGCCCATTCACTTTATGATTGAAAATGTCAGATTCAATCTAAGCTAATGTTCTTTCTACTGTTTGAACCGTAAGTGGAAAACATTAGAAACAGTTTGACCCAGCTGGATCCCTTTTCTCATTTATGCCAATAATGCTGTATGCAGGTCAAGGAAGCTTGTGTTCGTTCAAAACATGCAAACCATTTATAACTAGACAGATTGCTCTTCCTCAGTATTTTAGCATCTTCATAAATGGAACAATTGCAGTTTTAGATTAAGAAGAAAATATGGATAGGGCAGCTGTCTTGGTTGTGCATAATTAGATTTTTATGCATCCTGTTCATATAAATGTGAACAACCATTCATTTCTGAGAGAAATGAACAGAATGCATTAAATGTTGTGTGACTGCTTCAAGGTTGCAGAAATGTGTTATATTAGGAAGCCTGGTGTTGCTTCTTTTAACTGTAGTTCTTAGAACAGCTGCACTGGTTATTTTTGACTTTGTTGACACGTTTATACATGAGATCCAGTGTCTATGCCCCATTTATCTGTATACCTACCTACCTGTTTATCCATTTATTACTAATCCAATGCTGTCTTCCTTCAACATACAGTAGTCCCCCCAAAAAGTTTATGTTCGACTTTAAAAAGACAAAGTTTAATGATTTACAGACTGTACAAATCTTCTTATTATATGTGTTTTACTGTAGGAAAAGAAAAATCTTATTTGACATTTTGTTGTTACTTGAATTAAGAAATCATATGTAAAAGCAATGTTTATGCAGATTTTCTATCTCATAAACATATTCTTTAATGTCTTCATTACGTAGTATTCCAAGATTTTATTCCCAATCCTTTTATAGACTTTAAATGTTCAAAGAATAAATGTTACTTGGAGGAATTAGAATGGTTTTGGCACAGTTCAGTAGCTTCACATTTGTAATACGGGGAAACAGATGAAAACTCTGCATCACTACATCCCACTTTTACTTGAATCATTCCGTTCAAAATTAAATGCTCCACTGCTGTAACAATTTCCAGACATCTTAGACATTATACCTAATATGTTCTCACAGAAAGATTGTTGATAACACTGTGGTATAGTATCTATAAACTTTAGCAGTCCGAAATGCTCCGATTTTATAGTATTTTCTTGGTACTTTTGTTTCTTTTTTGTGTTTTCATAAGTTTCTGTAAAAGGTTAAAAGCCTTTGTAGATTTCTCTTTTCCCTTTCGTTTCCTTTTACCTTTTAAATAGTCACTTCTGACACCAAATCATCTGCTACTTGGCAGTAGCCATTATTAGGAAAATAAAAGGGGAAAAAAAGAGCTGTAGCAGTGGGATGGATATTTCACAACGTTATTGGTCTGATGAGGTCAGACCTGAGAATATCTAGGGCCAGATTTTAAAAACTCATTTAGCACTTTTCCTCAGGCCTGTATAGTCCAGCTCTAGGGGAGCTGACTGCTGGTGGGTTTGGGGGTTGGTTGGTCCTTTTTCTATTTGCTTCGAATGGTGGACATTTGGATGCTGGTACTTTGTAGCTCTTTTCCAGGTGAATGTGATAAATGGAAAACACATCTGTATTGCTAAGGGAGTAATAACTTTCTCTTTAAGGTGACATGAAGTACACATTTTGATTAATGTAACAATTTATGATTTACTGTATCTTTATCAACTCAGATCTTCTGAAGCACAGGTGTGTCTACTATCTGCTTTGTATTTTTTTAACCCTAATTTATAACTCATGTAATGTACAAAGAAGGAATCGTATAGTTTCAAATACCAAACTGATATTATTTATTTCAGCTATTAATAGGTGAAAAGTAACAGCTGGTCATTTATATATTGGTACTGAAGTTATTTATACATATGAAAAGATGGATTATCACAATAGCACTTATACTGCTGTTATAAATAGCCTGATATAAACTATCTCAGCAAATATTTGATCGTTATGTTTTCATGGTTGCTAGATTACCATAATAGCTTTGAATAGAACATGATAATATGTAACCAAAAAACTTAGAAAAGTATGAACAATTTTTCCTGGAAAAAAAAAAATAATGGATAAAAAAAGGCACCACAGCTCTAATCCTGTGCACTCACTTTTTTTTCACATTCTTAAATGAATAAGAGAAAAACTTTGAGAATGTATCATTTACAATACCTATTTGAGGTATTGAGCCAGAGCCACGAGTACTCTGTATTAACATGCTCTAAACAAAGAAAAAGCATTTGGGCTTTTTGTTTTAATTCTGTACCTTGACCAAAGTTTATTGCTTGCTTTGAGGTCAGAAAGGCTCTGTTTGGTTGAGACAATAGAATCAGAGGTGCACCATATTTCTCTGATTGTGAAATCATCATTTTTACATGCTGAACTCCTGGGAAAATCTTGTTGAATGGTTTATGCTACAAATGTCAAAGTTCAGAACTGACTCTGTGTTCTAAAAAGAAAACAGATATAATAACTTGTAGCTACTCATTAAAAATATCTAGCACTTGCAATTTTATTTTTAATGTCTTAATGTAAAAATATTCATATATTTCTGCAAGCATAATTAAAAAAACTCTAATAATCCAACAGCAAGATCTAAATGAGAAATTCTTAATTCTTTTTTAGCATGAAAACCTTGGACTAGAATCAACATAAATCATTTAAAAAATTCACAATATCTTCTGAATGCGTAAATTAAATTTGCATAAATATAAATTATGTATGTGTAAGCATATATGTTTATAATTAAAAATCATAAATTATAATGTTCTGCCATTGATGAGAATGAGATTCTGTGACTGGTAAGTATTTAGACTATTATATTTCTGAGTAAATGCACGAACACTTCAAATTATAAAACAATCTCAGTCTCAATTTTTAGTACATTTAAAATTTACCAGATCATTAAGTTCTTTTGTGATTATAACTAATTCCTGATGCAATATTGTATCACAAAAACATTTTCTAACTGATGTGTTTGGGAAGGCTACTTTCCCCCTCCCTGCACTCTCAGTTAAATGGCAGTGGGGCATCTGACCCAGGGAAGCAGTCTGCTCAGTGCTAGGCCTCCTGAATAATCTCAGCATCTCCTCCCAAACTCTTAAGCATGATGGCAGTTTTTACTTATATTCAGGATGCTGACACAGTGCCAGGAAGCTTATGTTCATGACAGCAAAATTGTGCACTGGAGCTGTAAATGTCCAGAGCAATGGTGGGTGCCCCATCCCTGGGGACATTCAAACTCAGGCCGCACAGGGCTCTGAAAAATCCTGATGGATCTGTAGGTGTCCCTGTTCATTGCAGAGGAGTTGGACTAGATGACTTTTACAGGTCCTGCTCAACTCAGTTCTTTGGTTCTATGGTAGTAGTAATTAGTGAATTTCCTCAAGATGTAGTGCTAGGATATGGATGTGGTTATGCAGGTTTTTATCCCAGCAGAGCTTCCCTGGCACAATCACAGAATATAGCATCATTGCTCAAATTATGTTAAAGATTCACCTAAGTAATTCAGCTTTCCCACTAATATTTCTTCCTTATGCTTCCTCATTTGCTCTTGCTGGAAAGAATATTCTGCAGGCGCATCACATTGTGCTGCTTGCTGTGGGTCTGATACTGCAGTCATCCTGATTACAGATGAAGTAAATTGCTAAAAATATCCTGTTTGTTCTAAAGCAGGGAAGAAGAGATGTATTTAAATGCAGAAGTGGCTATACAAAGTGAGAAGATGGGCTGCAGCCTGGGCTTATTTCCTGACAGCTGAGAACCTGTCTCTGTTGAAGGAATTGTGGGTGTTCCCAGCTTCTGCAGCAACCTAGCCCCTTGTTTGATACATGATTTGCACTAAGGTATCGGAGGACTTCCATATGGCTATATGCAGGGGAAAGTCTTAAGGATCTCGAGAAATCAAATAGGATTCAACAGTCAATTGATCTATTTGCACGTTGCTGTGATTAAAACCAAATGAATACCTGTATAGTTAGACTTGACTTTAAGCAGTATAGATATATCCCAGGGAGTAGTGATAGAATTATTTTTTGGTTATTTGTGCAAGAAAGCTGCTGGAAGGGTTATAATCTCATTTATAGTACATAGACAAAAAATATATATACAAAGTATGCAAAAGAAGTTGGTATATGCTCTTTTTTCTTCCTCCCTCCCTGTCTGAGCTATACAAGACAAATTAAAAAAAAAATGATTTTTTTCCTCTGAGCTAGCTGAAAGTGCTTACACAAATACTAAAACTGCAAAAACCTCCCAAAAGTAATGGGCATATGTTGACATTGGCAAAAGCATTCAGTAATTATTTCAGCAAGGGTAAATATTTAATGCATATGTGTGTTGAAAATATATCAGTTTGATACTCTGTTGTTTTCAGTGAATTGACCATCTCATGTACTGCTGGAAAAATAAAGGTACTGTTAAGATTTAAAAAAAGAAGAAGAAATAATAGAATAGTTATCAACCATTTATTCTCCATAATTAAAGATTTGAATAGTACTTCCATTGCTATATATTGCTTGCACACATTCAAATGTGTGAATGACACATTTTGTGAATAATGAATGACAGTGATTATAGAAACTGTATTTACCCAAGCACGTGTATGCCCTGAAATGTCTTCGTGTGAGAAAGAGCCATCCAAGTGAACAAAGATTTAAGAGCATCTCATTCTGGTCCTATAGGTAAAAATTAAGTGTTTTGAAGCTCAGATTTTGCTCCAGATTCTCCCAAGAATTCCAGTTCAAGTCTAGCACTGGGTTGCCAGCTTAAGCTGCCCTTCTGGTCTGCATAAAACTCACTCTAATGAGACTCCCTCCTGCAGTTAAAAAAAAATAAAGAGGCGCACTTTCCAGACACCCTAGTAAGCAACATTCCATAGAAATAAAGGGTTACATGTTAAGGACTGCTAATGGTTTCCAAGGAATTCCAACATTTGCTGCTGGATTTAAAGGCAAACAGTTACGAAGTTATTAAGAGCAATACCTGCTATGGGTGTGAAGCGTGGAACAATCTTTTATTTCTACATTTAACAATGTTTTAAGTGGTTTTAGAGGACATTTTTAAAGTTAGAAGTTAATGGGTGAGACATGCACAGAAGGAATCTGTGGTGCTTGCACCAGGGCAGTTTCTTGGAACAAAACTCAGTAGGGCCAGTGCAGCATGTTGGATGCATGGCATGCAGGGTGTGAATGAGAGGAAAAAAAATAAATAAACTCATGCTTTAGTCTCACATGTTCATCATTACACTCCTTTGTAATTTTGGCTTTCCCTTGCTTTCTCCTGACATTTTACTTAGTTAATTTTTTTTCTTAGTGAACCATCTTCACTTGCTAAAATATTATGGTGTCCAGCTGCTGCTTGAAACCTTCAGGTGTTAAATTATTAAAACATTTTTAGAAGTTACAGCAGGAAGAAACTTGTGCAATAATTTTCATAAATAGATTAGAAATTCTGTTGAAGTAACACTTTTTGTATGCAAAACGTTGTAATTTGACACACATGCATACACATACGCACGTCTCTGTATTCCGTAAAATGGCCACAATACTTTTATCAGTATAATCCCACCCTGCACAACCAAATGTATTTGCTGGATCTTATTATAAATTACAGAATAACCCCTCCTTGTTATAGGGTGGTATTCTGCAGCATGTGAGGGTTTGATTTGTATTCCCACTACTTATCTCTTAGCATTTGGGAGGGTTTTTTTTCATTTTTTTCTAAGAAACATTTTGTAATTTGCAGCTAAAAGGATTTTTTTTTCTCCCCCCCATTAAAACTGTGCAAAGCTTGTATTTCCTTATGTAACTGAAGGTCAGTGTGCTGCATAATGGCTGCACTTGAAGATCTTGTGCTATACAGTGCCACCATCATGCTGTGCATTTGGCTTTCTAAGGTACATTTAACTTAATAAGAGCTTCATAGTGCAACTGGATGTAGAGCACAGAGCAAAAAAAACCAAAACAAAAAGAGAGCGAAGTGTGCGCTGAGGAAGGAGGGATCCTTCATTTTAATAAGCAGTTTCTAAAATAATTCCTCTAGCTGTTTGTAGCATTGCATAGCCACTTTGTGCATTGGGGAGCAGTGGGTTCAGACTGCTTTGCAAGGAAATGAGAGCAGCAAGAGGAGGGTGACAGCAAGGCAGGATGTTTTGCCTGAAGTCTATATATATTTTTTTCTGTTTGTTCTTTACAGCAGTAATGAATGAGAGAATAATCTAACTGCAGGTGCTTGTGAAAACTAAGAGACATATATTTAAATTATTTCCTTGTTTGTTTTTTTCTGTTTGTTTTTTTTTAGCCTTTTGTTCTTGCTAGTGATACTTTGCGCTGCAAACACAAGCGTATTCAAGCAAATCTGATCACAGCAGAAATCACACACACCTGAAAACAGTATTTCTGTTTGCTCAAGTCTCTTATTACTTAAAGAAAATACCTCATCAACTCTAAAAGATAGGAGTTTGACACATGACCTGCACATGTGGGCTTTTGGGGGAAAAAAAAAATAAATTATCAGCAACTCCAAGAATTAGGGAACTTCATGGTTGTAATTTGGAAAATCCTGCTTGTTATCACAGAATGGTTTGGGTTGGGCCAGGGACCTCAAAGCCCACCCAGTCCCAATCCCCGCTGTGGGGAGAGCTGCCCCCCACCAGCTCAGCTGCCCGGGGCCCCATCCAGCCTGGCTCCAAGCACCTCCAGTTTCCCCATGGGGCACCCAAAGCTTCTTTGGGCAGCAGTGCCAGCACCTCACCACCCCTTTATTTTCAAGTTAAAAATAAAATAAAAAATGACCAGACAGTAGAAAGATAGTGTTCCTTTTAATTCTTCAGATTTATAAACCATAGAGAAATCACTTTACTTTTGCAAACAGTCTCATGGGAATACTTCCTATGAGAAATCCCTGAAGGAAAAAAGCTTCTTTGTTTGTTTCCAATTGGAAAAGAGTGCTTATAAAACAGAGTGGATCTATCTATTCCCTAGCCAGCAATTGCCAACAGACCAACAAGTAAATCAGGCTCAAGATTTCTCTCTGTTAAATATGGTAAATTTAGCTGTACAGCTGGATTTCTTACTGGATATTTTCTCTTCCTCGGTACTATGCTCAGCTTGAACATTTCTCCAGGATGTATTGTTGTTTATTATTTGCCAGTATTTACGTTGTTATATAGCCATAAAAGAAAGGGAGCTGCACGGCAAATTCATAACTGTGTTTCCACAGAGCCACAATGTTTTTAGGGGACAGACTATTCAAATAAACATCCAAGCTATATCACTAGAGAGATTTTCCTATATTAACAATAGCTTTGCTTTCTGATTATATTTATTTGCTGTGTACACTCTTTTTCTCCAGGTGGCTTTTTTTTAAAATTCTGTTTCTTTTTTCATTTTTTTCCCCTCCCCAGTGGCTCTCTAGAGTTATAGTAACTCCCTACATTATTACCTAATGCTTGGCTACTGCCAGAAAACATAGTTCACAGACATAGTGACTATATTAGTGGGTTATTTCTGAGAAGTCACAGGATCATTTGATGCTTTTTTCATGAGCAACATCAGGAACACAACAGTAGTCATTGAATAGTCTGGGTTTAAGAACAGTTTGATGTTTGGAAACCCTAGGCAGATGTGAGGAGAAACAGAAGGATGCAAGGATTTGGTAATGACTCGCTAAAAACTCAGAATGTGTGATATCTATCTTGATCTCATCTGAGAGTGCTTTTGTACTTTAAAATACAGCATCCGTCTACTCTGATATTTTCAGAGTCCTATTAAACTTCCAAATAATTTTTTTTTCAAGAGTGAGCTCAAGCAGTGGATCCTCATTTTTTACTCTACAACGTGATCGAGTTGGTCCAGCTCAGATTATTCATCGTAGTAAAATATTTAAGGACTTTAAAAAAATCATACTCAGTATAAAAGGCTTGTATTTAGTATTATTTAAAACTTTTCAGTGCATGGGATTCCTGAAGGACCTTAGCTTGTAACCAGAAGTACACTGAAGTATGTGCGCTTTTGGAGCAAAGTGCCCTCTGTCAGCAATAGCTATGACAGAGAAGCTGAACACAATATGTAAAAAGAAATGAAGCCTATGCATCCAACCAGAGCTACAAAACCAGGCAATTACCCAACTAGAATTTGACCAAGGTCACTGGTCACAGTAATTCTAAGGTTTTGAAGAAGTGACCAGCAATAGAGCAAATTAGATTTGTGACCCCCAAAAAGCTACACTCAAATATACTTGTAATTACAGTATAGATTCGAATTCAGTATTTCCTTGGAGGTTTTATAGCCATCGCATCTAAGGTCTACAAACCTCAGAATATGGAAAATAATATCTGTCTCATTGCTGCAGCAGGATGTAAACATTTTGCCAATTACATGTTCCTGGAAAGGATGAAAAGATTGTAATTAAAGAGAAAAAAGAAGCTCTTGATTGCCTTCCAAAGCACTAAGAGGAAAAAATGCCTCTTGAAAGCATTTAAAGGCTAAGTGTTAATGTGTTAAGGGACCATTCATTTTTAATTAGGTTTATAACACATGTGATGCTGTGTATCAGACATCACTGAGTCCTAAATGCTAATAATAAGAGTTTATATTTATAGAGGACATAGTAAGGAAGAGACAGCTTAGTTTGTATTTAGAGTCGGGCTTTTTTCAGTTTTCTCAGCTACTAGTTCCATCCAGACTTTATGTCTTCCATTCACTAATTGATATAATAATCTGTTTTCCAAATACAATAGTGAGGTTTCAGAATAAAATTTCCACATTTCCAAACTGCTCCTGCTTACTCTGAGGACATATCATATGAAACTGCTAAACAGAGTAATGTATGAAATTTGTTTACCAGGTTGCCTCACAACTGTTGTTGTTTGGAAAGTGTTGCATTAATGCAGTATTTGTATCAGAATCTTTTTGGCACACTGTTAATGACATACAGATGTAGCATTATCTTTTAATTCCTTGTGAGGTTATAACCATTGATTCTCAACTAAATAAATTCTCTCTGATTTACTTTGCTAATGCAATTTTTATAGGGAATCAACATAGTTCCTTGCTCTTAGCTACTGTCTGGGAACAAATAATTACTTAAGAAAGGCTTGTCTCCAGGATGATATATAAGAGCCATTAAGCTTGCTAATGAGAAAAAGATGAAGAAAGAAAAGTATATCTCTGCAACTGCAGAACAAGAGGGAACAGGTCAGTTACCAGAGAATGGGTATCAGTCCGGGTTTATGAGGGATGTGCTACATTCTTGGCATACTCGGAGTCAGCCATGTTGGAAGCAAAGCCAACGCACCTCCCTAGCAAGCCTTGTAGATGAAATGGAGGCAGAAGCAGCAGACGTGTGTGGGGATTGTGAAAGAGAATTCCCCTGCCGCTTTTCATGGTGTAAGTCAGAGGACCAGAAGTGAGCAGATTTTAAACACTTTCAGATGTTGTATTAGAAGAGAATCTAACAAATACGTTCTCTTCTTCACTATTAAAAAGCAAACAAAGAAACAAACAGAAAAAAAAAAAACCTTGCTAGGATTAATTAAAAATTTATTCTCTGACAGCATGCTTGTGCTCTCTGTTTATTTCTGTCCCCATTCAGTAGAATCATTTCCCTTTATGGGCACGCATGGACATCTTGCTTTTGGGAAAATTGAGATTTTGGAGAATTCTGCTAATCATGTTATCTGGGTTTGTGCAAGAATGTGGCCTGCAAGTCCACAACTGAAACAAATATTTCAGAAATCTCCTTCTTGTACGAAACCTGATTGATGAATTGATTACCTGTATCCAAGGCACCTTGTTTTTGAAATAAGATCAGAGTTTTATGCATCTCTCAGATACCAAGCTTATATACTCATTCTGTAAATAAAAATAAGATGATTTTAAACAAATAAGAATATTTCAAAAAATAAGGCTATTTCACAGATGTGAAATGTTTCAAAGTGAGTTCTAAGCAGTAGGTTTTCTTCAAATGCCACATATAAGACTAACCTGTAGGCTACGATAAATCTTTGTGATAGAATTTATCAATGGGAGAGGTGTGATAACAGACTTTCTCAGCTATAGCTTGGGCATTTTGAAATTTAAAACATCCCTGTTCTAATTCTTAGTAAAAATAACCATATAATCAACATATATTTATAAGATACCAGTGATTCTAGTCATTTCAAATAAGGAGAGTAAAAATGTTTAGAAAATGAACCCATTTTTCTTTCTCTGTAAGGTATCCTTGGCTTAACAATCATAATCTACTAACAATAATACATAAGAGGGATTATTTTCTCTTGCAATGTCAACGTGCAACATTTAATACAATAGCTTCTGACTTCTTAAATCAACAATACATTTTGATCAGGAAATTTTTAAAGCAAACTAGTGATAATGTCATGTTTATTAAATTGGGGTCATTAATATTCAGATGAATTATACTATACTCAACATTATTTGTAGAGGATCTCCCAACAGAGTTCAGTTATTTCTTTAATATTTTTTCTGTTGCTTTCGGTATAGGTAACAGTTCCTTCTTTCTGACTGATTAATATCGAAAAGTTTGACACTCAGCGCAGAGGTCTCTGTGACTGAGTCAAATGAATTCCTCCAGATTTATGTGGTTGTGAGCTAAGAATTAGCCTATTCTCTCTTAATTGCATCTTAGCATTAGGGGGAGCTTTTTCTGAATTTGCCCATTTTACCACCAGATACAAAAAATGCAGTCCTGTTTAATGGCAATATCAAAGTCCAAAAATCTCAGAAATGTTCATTTCCTAACAGGTCACTGATATGGAACTTTAACTGAATGCTTTATGCCAAGATTAACCTTAAAAAAAGGAAGCTAAAATTATTATAATACATACTGTACCAAGTCTAGAATGTTCACTGTTACGTAAGTGAAATTCACAATTGCATTAAGAAATTTTTCCCGTGTTGTCAGAGGAGAAAACAAATTTGAACTGTTCTACAGATGTCTTGATAAAATGGTGCATTTATTGTCCTTCTGTTCCACCTGTATTTCAAATAAGCTGAAACTGCCAGATTGTATTCCACTTTTCTCTTTCTGCCGTCCTGCTGTCCTTCCCCCTTCTTGTTCCTTTTGTCTCTGCCAGTACAATATGGTAGCTGTAAACACCTTTCGTATCAGGCCATTATTTCAAACACAAGACAGCAAAACCTGGAGTGCTCACTGGAACAGTTAGAAGGACCTATCGAGAATGTTTTTGTTACACAGAGAAGGCAGCTCATGCACCTGAGCATCATGCTTCACACTATTATTGCTCCTGAAGCTGCCAGCACTCTGGTGCTTAATAGCTGCTGCATTACATACTACTCCTTTGTGCTCGATGCCACCTCACACTGGATCTTCTCAGTCCAAAATGAGGAAAATCAATCTCTATTCCCAAACAGCCAAAATTACTAGAGCAGAAAGTGATGAAATTCCGCTTGGTGCTCTGTGATGTGGCTGGAGCTTCAAGAGGACACTGGGGACAGAAATTAGATATATATTTGCAATATGACAGTGCGTTCCCCTTCTGCTGACCCAGTTCCTCCTGGCAGCAGTTCAACTAAACTCACTTAAAGGCAGATGAATTTGGAGATGCCCTTGCTATATGTGCTTAACCTGTGCCAGCTCTAGGGCGAATAGAATTGTGTGGGTGAGGAGGGGTAATTGCACTATTACTGGGGCAGTATTATGTATTTATAAGACAAACTTCCTTATTCTCCCTGGAAAAAATGTAAATGCTGTTCTGCTGTTCACTGAGACTAGGCTGAAATGGTTTACAGAAACATCTTCAGTTTGACCTTTTTTTGAAATGTGTGTGACTATGGGGACAACCTGTCTGATATCCCTTGAGCTTTTTGTTTTCCTTGTTTAGTGCTTTCATCTTTCTTTTTCCTGTCTGCTTGGAGAACTGCACAGGAGCCCCATGGTTTTGCTGCATGGGCTGCGGATGTCCCTCGCTGTCAGTTCATCTTTTTAATCCGTGAACATCACGTCCCTGGTTTCACTGCTTTAGCCTCCTGTTGTTGTTCACACAAATCTTTCCAGGAATATCTATAAAGTCTCTGCTTTAAAACTGTCTTGATGCTGGAAGTACAAACTCCTAGGCATCTCTGAGGGGCTGAGATTGCAGCCACAGGGTCAGTGCTTTGACTATATATCAGCTGTTACAGTGACTGGCTTCTATCTGAAATGTGCACTGCCTGCTCTTTGCAAGGTGGTGGCATGGCAGAAGATCACAGTTTTATTTATTTATTTATTTCAGTTTTCTAATTGCAATTATCAAAATTCCTTCCCCACTCTCTCTCTTTTTTTTTGGACTGTAAAAAGTATTGTAGGGTCTTTGTTTGTTTGCAAATAGTAATTAATGTTTTGTTCCTTCTGTTTGTTTTCTGAGATTCTCATTCTATGTCTTTGCAATATTTTTCTGTAAGTCAGTTTATAATTTCCTTTACAGAGAGCATCATTAAATATCTTTTTTACTTCATGATTCCTTTGAGAAGTATTTATACCCTGTGCTGGTGTCCAGAGGGAATTGTGTTAATAGCGACTTGATTATTACTGTGGTGTATCTGTACAAAGAAATCTGTTAACTTTTCTCCTAGATTTGATATTTTCATCAAAAAGAACTGATTTCTTTATTATGTTTTGGCTCATCAACATTTGCATTTCTTCAGGGTTGCTTGGAGTCTCCGGCCATGGTTGTCTTCCATAGTCTCTTTTTTTTTATTATTAGCTAAGTACTGTTTGATTAGAAAGGGAGAAAAAAAAAGAGAGGAAAAAAAAAGAATTTTGTGTTTCTTGTGAAATACTTGTTGGCAAAACAATGCAATCAAATACAGGATACAGGAAGAACTGTAGTTTTTCAAGGAATTATTGGGTATGCCAAGATATTATGACTGTTTTCCTCTTGCACGTACCTTTAGCTCTGCCCTAAATGTGCTCCAATTAGTTTGACACTAAAGACTATCAGCCATATAGGTTTTCTTTATAATCCTATGTTATATTATGTACTAGATGAGCTGTTTTAACCAGTTTTTGGATATTCTGTTTTATGGCAGATACCGTTATTTATCATGCTCAGAACAGTTATTTCTGAATCTTTTCATTCACTCTTCATGTTTCTTCCACGTTGTTTGAAAGCAGATGCACTCCTCAGGTTCATAGTTGCTTCACAAATAGAAGTGCTACCAATTTCACTTACAAGGTCTTATCACTTGTACCAGCACCAAGGCTTCTTTGGAGTGGGGTGAACCTTCATCCTTTAAAATTTCACATGGCTTGCTACCTTGGCTGCTAGACTGTCAAAGGAACTCTGTGCAAAACTATGGAACTTTGTAGCTGGAAGTCATTTAAGGAGTGTGACCTGGAGAATGCAATTTATGAATACCTGATTTTATATTTGAAGATGTTGAAAGACTACATGCAGTAGACATGCCAAGTAATACAAATGGCTTCTCTTAGCAAAGGTATTGTGAGCTGAGGAACAATAGAAGGACTCAGAGGAAGAAAAGCACATGATTCTTATTGTTACTTGGATCCATATGACTGATCAGTATTCATTTATGTTCTTTCAATGAGTAACTCAGTGTATATGTGGTAGGAGGTTGATTTTTATTTAACCTCAATTTTCTTATATTCTGATATATCTAAGATAATTCAATACAAAATAAATATTCTTTATAACTGTAAAAAAGGGAAATATTCCAGAATCTAATGTGTGTAAACTATTTACTTGCAGATGTTTTGGGAGAATTTGATTAGTCAATTTATTTGCTTTTCTGCTAGTGAAAAAAAAAAAGATTAAATACTTGCTTATATCTGGCTTTACATATAGCAGATGCATATGAACAGTGCACCTGTTCTACTGGGATGTATATCACTGAATTGATTCCGTATGATGTATATATTAGGGACTGGGCAAACACAGAAATCTCAAAGAGAAACTGCTGCATAAAAAGGAACACAACAACATTGTTCTGTTCAGATTATTCTCAACATCTTTTCAAGACGGGTACTGACTTTTTATCATTTCTGAAAGGAGACTAAGAAAACTGTATTTCTCAGGAGATGAGCTTAAAGGTGAACTGAAAGGAGAAGTAAGCTGTGAAATGGTACACAGGACTGTTTTCTCCCAAATGCCAGTCCACTGAAGCATTTCTGTTCCCACTTTCAGAGTGGGTAAATACTTTATTTCAATATATTCCTAACGTTGAGAAACTGAATTATTAAGGACAAGCTAACTGCATGATTTATGACATTGTCTATCATCACATCAGAGCTAGATTGAGTTGCCAACAACATCTAACCCGGAAGATCTATTCTTTCTATTCTTCTCAAATGAGAGGTGTTAGTGAGCTGAAGGTATATGGCTGTTCTGTGAAAAGGTCTCAAAATTGAAAAATGGAATCAGAATGCTGGACATTTTCTTCAATCCTGCAATCCTTTATTTTCATTATTTTTTTCTGAAGGAAGAATCCACATACCTGTCATGGCTCGATGAATGAAAAATAAACTAGCTGTGGCCACTCTCTCAGTATCTTATTCCTCTATGAGTTAGTTATTGTGCATTCTCTTAAGGAATGTGTAAAGTATTATGTTTGCTTTTTTTTTTTTCCTAATTCTGGTGAATTTTTTTCATGGAAACTTTAAAATGAAATGAAATTTGTATTTTTTTAATATATATGTTTCACTTTTTTATGAGAGGTTTAATAGGAGCTGAAATTTACTTTTCTAGGAGCGTATCACTAAGAAGAGAAGCAAAGCATTCTGTTAATAGACAAGCTGGCAGAAATTTATTTTATGTAAATATTTTTTTTTACTTGCGCAAAATGAGGTAAAAAAAATCTCCATCTGTAATTCTAGTGCTCTTTTGCAATTTGGAATTATAGCTGAGATATCCTCACAGAAAACTGTGATCTCAGATCTTGTTTAAATATTATTAACCCTTAAGACTCCTTAGAAAATCAGATGAGAAAAGGAAGATAGACTTCACATAAATCATTGTTGAAATCATCACTATCCAGACCTTCCATCGGTATCATCTAGAGCAGCAGCTTTGTTCAACACATTTGCTTCACTGAATCTGCAAGGTTTGTTTCTAGCTGTATGACACTTCCAGTCATTGTAATCTGGTTCTATAGCAGTTAGATGTAAAAGGGAACACGCTGGCTTGTAGCATCTTTGATCCATCCAAGTATTATTCAGTAGACAAGACTATTGCATTTAGCTGTTGTACTGAGCTGATGTTTAAGTTAAAAGAATTTATTCTGACTGAAAAGTAAAAGGGAAGAAAAACCTATTTTCCCATGGAATTTCAATTATATCTCAACTTTTGTGTGTCGTTATTAACACCTCAGTAACGTGCATATGCATCACATTTGAAGACGCACATTTTCATTTCATAACCCTAATTTCTACTTCTGCATGCTTTTGATACCTCTTTTGGTGATTAACTGCCTCCAAGTGACAGGTGATACATACTTTTGAGGAAGGACAAGCGCAGCTGTAGGAATGTATTTCTCTGTGATTGTACGTATGCTGATTTTGACAGCAATTTCAAGACTGTATCTGCAGGATATTCTTAAGAGAGCTACCTCCCTTGGAGCATTCTTAACTGAGGCACTTTCAGGAATCCTCAGGCTCATCCAAAATACTGGCATCTTTGGTCTGGTCTGGCTCAGAACCTTTGCAAGAAAAGGTGTCAAAAGGTGCTGTCTGCATCATTTGTGCTTTGTATGGCTTTAAATTGACTTGACTTAAACACAGGTTGCAGACTACTTTTTTGCCCTAATTACCTACCAGCCATTGTGGAAATACAATTAAAGCATACACAAATCATAATTGTTGATTCTTTTGGCAGTAAAATATTACTTATAGTACTCATTCATTATAATTACCATCACTAACCACATTGCTTTCCAGCATGCTTAAAGAACAGATATAGAGTCAATATTGTGTAAGGTGCCATACAAGAATTCATTACAGAGACTCTGAATAACACTGCAAACACACTGCTGTTAAACAAGCCCACAGCTGTTTACGGCACAAATGACACTGTGGCTCATTTTTCTTAGAGGTGGGATTAGCAATAGTGTTTATATGCAATTTTTCTGGAGAAGCTGCTGCTGTTTGTCATTAATAATACTTTTGTATCTTCACATGTAGCGTGAAAGAGTGTGTTGGCAATTTTGCTAATTTCCCCTGATTAGCTATGGGAATTGCGTGAGGTTTACCAGCGCTTTTTTTTTTTGTCCTTTCAGGTGAGTGCTTGAAAATTCCAAGAAATAGTTAAAAAGCAGATAGGAAAATAATTGTATATCAGCTGCTTGTAATCAAACTGGCTTGTACACACGTAGCATAATGAGGTAAAACAGTTAACCATATGACAGCCAGATGAAAACCATGGAGAATGCGAGCAGGAGTTTCTCACTTATTTATATGGAACATATGAAGATATAAACATATCTTTAATTATTAAGATGGGCCTACACTTGGTTTCCATGCAACTCACATGTGCTTACAATAGGAACAAGATAACAGCCTTTCTCATCTCTACTCTTGCAAAAGAAACAGCTGAAATAACTTATATAAAACTGGTTTGATCTGCCTTTTGGTTTGCATTTGTTTATGAAAGTGAGCGTTTTCTGACTGATAGCATAGACTCCTGAAGAACTGATTCAAAAAAAAAGTTAATTGCATTTAATTTGTTCTTAAAAATGTTCCTTATTTTTTTCCTTATTGTAGATCCCATGAGCTTTGAGACAAACTTAAGAAGACAAACCTGTTTTCATTCCTCCCAGGTTAGTTAGATTTTCCAGCATTGTTCCGAAAGGTTGGACACATACATTTTAAATCTCAATATAGATGCTGTAAAATCACCTCTGAATTAAGCAAACTCATTGTTCATTCATTGTTCAAGGGAGAGCCAGGGGATGATGGACACCTGATGAGCTGTCATGGCACATGCATATTAAATTTTCTGGGGAGTTTTTGAAAGATGTGGTTCTCAGATAGAAGGAATTGCTGTAGAGGTACCATCTCTCCTTTCAGCAGAGAAAACATTCATTGACATGAAGGAGAATGAGACAACTATGAGTTCTCATAATAACTCTTGTAAGAGAATGGAGCCCTTGGCAATGAGAGAAGCTGGTGCTGTTTGAATGGACACACGCTCATTTATTCCAGTTAAGCTGCAGAAATTTGCACACAAATAGTAGGAAATCAGTGATTTTTAGAGGTAAGTTTGTTAAAGATGATAAAATACCTTTTAGTGACCATTAATTTCTGCTTATTATTGTATGTACACAATCTAAGTCTATGACATCACATATTGAAAAGTAATAATGAATTTTATTATGAATTTATGAATTCAGAATTTCTGAACTGTGATAAGCCAAAGCTAAAAATCAGTCTTTTGGGGGGTAAAATAGTTTTTAAAATGTGTACCTTATACCTTCAAGAAGACCCATAATAGAAATCAAACTGAAAAGAGAAGGAGAGACCTTAGTACTGTTTACAAGCCATCTTCTTCCCATTCCTTCTGGAAGCTGGATATACCCTGTGCATACAGTTACAAAGTCTGTGAATGACAGAGAGCTTCAGCAGAGAGTTGTGTTTCATCACCCATTTACTCATTTAACTTCTAATGCAGTGCAGTAGCTCTGTTTTTTTTTTTTTGAGATGAAATCAACGAAGTGTAGTAATTGCCTTCCAGGTAGATTCTTGTCTGTCTGCAATGGTATTAAATGCAGTGCTTCCAGGACCTAAAACTACATTAATGTGAAGATGTTACTACAATCTGAGGTGTATTTGTACTTAATAATATGCAATTCTTAAGAAGATAATCACTTTCCCATTTGTCTAGAACAGAAAATAAAATACGATAGAAGAACTTGTATAAATCAAAAGGGTTCCTCTGAACCTCTTGTTGATTGTGAGATATGTTTTACTGATCTGTACTTGAAAAGTTGTAATAATAGTGTGGTGTATCATCAAGGGAGGAACTGTATTTTTTTGGCATTGTAGATCATAACTGAGACAAAGCAGCAAAAGCTCACCCATGTACTGTATAGGTGTGCAGTAATGACAGCACATTTATTCAGAGACAGTGACATCTGCTATAAAGAACTATTTTCTCTAACCTCTGAGATAAAAGGAAATCTTTGTGGTCATGACTGTAAGAAACTGAACTAAAAGAGTACTTGCTGGCTTTGAGTATTCATTGTTTTCATGTATTTCATTTTCTGTTGTCTATTTCCTCTTTGATATCACCTATCAACCTTATCCTAATCTTAGGGACACTGCATATGAAAATATTCTTATCTGTATTACTTCTTGCCTTATTTCCCTCCTGATAATTATAGGCATGAAGTACAGGTTACCTCTCATAGAAAATCTTGAAAACATTCTCCAATATTTGGTAATATTTTGGATATTCTAAGATGCCAAGAGGTCAAGTAAGAATACTGTACCAGAATTTACCACTCTAGTTTGATTTAAAATCTTGATGCAAAATTTTGTTTCCAGATGAGGGAAGAAGCCTGACTGTCAGCTCTGAAGCATCTTCTGGGTTGTGCCCTAGGTTTATTGTTTTGTTTTCAATTTATGGCAAGACAACATTGACAAAGTCAATAAATTAATCATGTCTTTGACCTGCAGTTCCTATGAATTCAGGAAGGATTATATCTTAGCAAAAAACTGAAGATAAATCTTACATTGCCTTTTTTATTTTTTCCCTTCAGCACATTACAGCTTGGTTCATGGAGGTCAAGAATTTTTTTTCTTGATTCAAAAGTACTGATCTTGTCAAATGAGAGGCTTATGTCCAACAAAGCATTTTGTGTACTCGTGTCAGCATTGACATATTGTCTTGAGATTAAATCTCCTCTGAATTTATGTTGATAAATGTTTTTAAATCAAAATGCTCTAATACTTCAAATTGTTTTGTTCTGAAACTCAATTTCAAAATAGAGAATTTTCCGAAACGGAATATGAATGTAATTTTACTTATTGTGGTGACAAAAATGTCAGCTTAGTGACTTTGGTTTTTTTTTAAATACACTTCTGAAGGGGCCTAGACAACTGTGTTAGCTTGCCTTTATTTACTGATTTCTATTCATATATTTATTTATTAGCTTTTCGTGGATTTTATTTTCAGATAACTATCAAACCCCAGAACCATGGGCTTTTGAATGATGTTGTTTTTTTTTTAATTTGTTCTTTTCATTACTTATCCCTTTCATCAGGTTTATCTTTGGTCTCATTTTTTGTCTATTTTGTCTATGCTGTGCTTGAAACCTGTATAGGTCTGGAATAAGCAATTTTTGCAGACTGTGCAGACGCATTATTACCTGAAATGAATCTAATTCAACTGATAATCTTTTGTTTGAAAGACTTTAAAAAGTTGTGGAAAGATATAATTAAGAATTAGAACTATGTAGAACTATGGTAATTGTCCTGGTAGTTATAGGAAAGTAATAGACCTTTTAATCTACCACTGAGCAGATAAGACTATGTTTATTGGAGGACAATAAGTGTTAAAAAAATTCTATAGTTTGGACGAACTAAAGGATCATTGTGCTCCATTACTGTGTTTTCCTTGGGTGTGTAACAAAGACAACTTAATAAGAAAAAGGAGTTTCTTTTCCTTAATTTTTTCTTTCCCTTTCAAAATTTACCAATAATTGGTGTTCCATGTATTATTTGAGAGGAATGGCATTTTAGTCTGTTTTTGTCACAGAATCATCTTAGTCTGTATCGGCTATTGAATGTTTTCTGGACATTCTTTTCTACAGTCACAACCATGAATCAGCTTTAAAGAATGAAATAGCAAAATGTGACTCCTGATTTCTGCGTGATTTCTGAATTTGCAGACATCGCCGATGTTTCCTTTCTATTTCAATCAGAAATTCTGTCTAGGATAACTTTTGCCTAGGATTTCCTGAACGCATTAAATGAGTTATGACAGGCTCTTAAATGACCTGGACAGGCTGGAGAAGTGGGCCAACAAGAAGCCAGTGAGGTTCAACAAGGCCAAACGCAAGGTGCTGCACTTGGGCTGAGCCAATCCCAGGTATTTATACAAACTGGGGGAAGAACTCCTCGAGAGCCCTGCGGAGAAGGACTTGGGGGTCCTGGTGGACAAGAAGCTGGACATGAGCCAGCAGTGTGCACTGGCAGCCCGGAAGGCCAACTATACCCTGGGCTGCATTAAAAGAGGAGTGGCCAGCAGGGAGAGGGAGGTGATTGTCTCCTTCTACTCAGCTCTTGTGAGGCCCCATCTAGAGTACTGCGTCCAGGCCTGGGGCCTCCAGCACAAGAAAGACGTGGAGTGGGTCCAGAGGAGGGCCACTAAGATGGTCAGAGGGCTGGAGCACCTCTCCTATGAAGAAAGGTTGAGAGAACTGGCCTTGTTTAGCTTGGAGAAGAGAAGGCTCTGGGGAGACCTCGTTGTGGCCTTCCCGTACTTGAAGGGAGTGTATAAACAGAAAGGGGTACAACTGTTTACACGAGTGGATAGTGATAGGACCAGGGGGAATGGTTTTAAACTAAGACAGGGGAGGTTTTCACACAGAGGGTGGTGACATGCTGGAACAGGTTGCCCAAGGAGGTTGTGGATGCCCCATCCCTGGAGGCATTCAAGGTCAGGCTGGATGTGGCTCTGGGCAGCCTGGTCTAGTGGTTGGCAACCCTACACACAGCAGGGAGGTTGAAACTAGATGATCATTATGGTCCTTTTCAACCCAGGCCATTCTATGATTCTATGAGCTGCTGGACAAATAGCCAGTCAGTGTGTGTGGAGATGTGTTAAATGCAGACAAGGAGCAAGACTGCTGCATATCTTATCTAGTCTGCGTACATTAGGCAGCTGATGTGTGCAGGTCTGGTAAATCAGATCCAAAAAATTCTGAATTTACTGGGTAGGAGCAGTTACTCATTGGACTCTGCACATCTACGAATTAAAGAGAAAATAGCTATGCTTATTTCTTGCATGCAGGCGAAGAAAATCTGAGGGAAAATAAGGTATAAATATCAAAGATTTTACTATCTTTTTCTGTCATTATACAGAAGGTACAAAGGTGCACAAGATGGTACGCAGGTGTACTGAGTATTCTTTCCAAGAGTAAGAGTTCAATTTGCACAGTAGTCACAGACTCAAATCACCATCTAGTTCTACAGCTGCTACCATTGGATACCTACTTGAGGTGATATGAAGCAACTTATTACTTTGAAACTGTAATGGGATTGCCATTTCCTTACATTTATTTGCAGCTGTGCATATCATTCAACTGCTTTAGTGCTCCCTGCACATCACAGCAGTGCAGAACTCAGACCAAGGTGTCTGATGTGAATCTTGTTCTTCCAATGTCCAGTTTCTGATGGATGAGTGCCCTGTAATTGCAACCACTGCACAAAGGGACAATCCTTTCTAAAGCCCTCTTGCAATAATTTTGCAAGCTTGCAGTCCTCAGACATCATGTAAAATGAGGAGCTGGCTGGAGGGCTGGGCCCAGAGAGTGGTGGTGAATGGAGTTAAATCTGGCTGGTGACCAGTCATGAGTGGTGTTCCCCAGGGGTCAGTGCTGGGGCCTGTCCTGTTCAGTATCTTTCTTGATGACCTGGATAAGGGCATTAAGTGCACCCTCACTAAGTTTGCAGACAACACCAAGCTGGCAGGAATTGCCAATCTGCCTGGGGGTAGCAAGGCCCTACAGAGAGATCTGGACAGGCTGAATAGCCTGAGATGTTATGAGGTTCAACAAGACCAAGTGCTGGGTCCTGCACTTTGGCCACAACAACCCCAGGCAACACTACAGCCTTGGGGCAGAGTGGCTGGATGGTTGTGTGGAGGAAACGGACCTGGGGGTACTGGTCGATGCTCGGCTGAGCATGAGCCAGCAGTGTGCCCAGGTGGCCAAGAAGGCCAATGGCATCCTGGCTTATATCAGAAATAGTGTTGCTAGCAGGAGCAGGGAAGTACTCTGTACTCAGCACTGGTGAGTCTGCACCTCGAGTACTGTGTCCAGTTTTGGGCCCCTCACTGCAAGAAAGACATTGAGGCCCTGGAGCATGTCCAGAGAAGGGTGACAAAGCTGGTGAGGGGTCTTTAGCACAGGTCTTATGAGGAGCGGCTGAGGGAGCCAGGATTGTTGTGTCTGGAGAAGACGAGGCTTGGGGGAGACTTTACCTTACCCTGAAGGGAGGTTGTGGTGAGCTAGGGGTTGGCCTCTTCTCTCGTGTAACTAGTGATAGAACTAGAGGGAATGGCCTCAAGTTGCACCAGGGGAGATTCAGGCTGGACGTTAGGAAATACTACTTTTCTGAAAGAGTGCTCAGGTGCTGGAATGGGCTGCCCAGGTAGGTGGTGGAGTCACTGTCCCTGGAGGTGTTCAAGGAGTGTTTAGATGTCGTGTTGAGGGACATGGTTTGGTAAGAACTATTGGTGATAGGTGGATGTTTGGACTGGATGATCTTGTAGGTCTTTTCCAACCTTGGTGATTCTATGATAAGAGTGACTGTCTGAAGTGAAGGCACATCCTAGTGCTTTGTGTTTGGACGCAGCAACTGGTCAATCTCTTATGCAAAGCTTATATCACAGCCCCAGTCTTTTTTATTAAATAATTCTCAATGTTTTGTTTACTCAAGGTACTCCCTGGGAATATTCAAAATCAGATCTATTCTTATTATATATAACATCTGTGTGTTCATCATACATGGCTGTAAATTTTAGATGTGTGTTTCCGCAGTGAAAACTTTGGAATGACACTAACAACAGATAACCTGCTATATTTGCTTAATGACCTTCTGCTGTCACAAGGGTATTAATAACAACTTATGGGGCTGCGTATGCAGCCTAGGCAGATTTTTTTTTTTGCATTTTAAGGAGATAATTATGCTTTGTCCTCCATGTTTATTTGCAGTCTTTAATAATAATTATAATACTTGCACAGAAACACAAATTATACTCCAACATATGTATCCCATGGAAAATAATGATCCTCTGTATCTGCAAACTACTTGGAAGAATAATGATCTCCTCTAGGTATTACAGCTTGTATTGTTTTCACTAGCTTTTTTTTTTTTTTCCATGACTACCGACGTACCCTTATGTTGTAGAGCAGATTCAGTATTTTCTCCAGTTTATGCAAGCTGAGGATCAGGACCAGTAACCTAGAGTCACCTGAACTATGTGCCTCAAATGGAACCACTGATGCAAGAAAAAGCAGAGTCATCTTAGTATATGTATTATCTGCTACTAGCAACACATAAGAACCAACAATATAAATGATATGCTTGCAGTGCACGTTTTTGGTTCTGTCATTTGCAGTTGTAAGGGAACAATATAGTACTATACCACTATGAATTTTGGAATTCTGAATGCTTTTATCCTACTTCATACAGAAAAAGAATAAAATATTCTTTGTGGACTATAAAACTTGCCATGTCAGAGTTAAACTTGAGACAAGGAAAGAGAAGAGTTTTCTTATATCTTTCTGCCCTTCTGTGCTTGTCAGTGGTAATGTAACTATGCTCAGGACAACTGCACTGTATATCTAAGCTACTGTCATGCTGGAACAGCTGCTCCACAGCTAGCCTAGCTGATTCAAATGCCATTAGTTCAATAATGATCTCATTTTTCTTCTTTGTTTTCATTAGTCTGTGACAGAAATCTGATGTTCCACAAGAGTTCAATTAGCTAAGACCAAAATTTGTCAGTGCCTTAAGTACTACTGTACTGTATTCTTGATTTCCTGCGTTGATCAAGACTGATCCACAATCCAATTTAAGAAAAATGTATTGATTTATACCTTAAGCTCCTTTGTATCCTGAAGTATTACCCTAGCCTATTTTCAGAAACCCTGAAATAGTAAAGTGAACTGTGCAAACTATTTCCAGTGGAATCTGATTGACCTGGACAGAATTTTTGAAAGTAGTACTGAAAGCATGGAGAAATCTTTTATATAGTAGTGGAAAATAAAAATCTTTCGAGTGAATTTCTTAGAAGCCGTAGAAGCATCGTAGAATCATAGAATGGTTTGGGTTGGAAGCGACCTTTAAGATCATCTAGTTCCATCCCCCTGCTGTAGGCAGGGACACCTCCCTCTAGACCAGGTTGCTCACAGCCCCATCCAGCCTGGCCTTGATTGCTTTCAGGGCTGGGGCATCCACACCCTCACTGGGGAAGTCAGGAAGTTAGAAATGGTGGAAGAACATTACTAAATGTTAGAATTTAGTTGTTTCTACACTGAGTTGTACCTCCAGGCTTAGGAAACATTACAACACATACTAACTAATAACATGTCCTTTTGAAACAATTTGTTGCCAAGAAAATAATGGGCACAGTGCATGTATTACCATACTTTCCCAAGTCACATTCCTGAAAGATATGATTAAATAGCAAAATGAACTATTATTTATAATTTAACAGGACTTCACTAGTAAATGCATTGACAGTCACTAAGAAAGAAGTGCAGATTTGAAAGTTTCATCAAAAACAATGATATCAAAATGTATCTTACATGTAGGCTACCAGAGACAGGATGATAGGAAAAAGAGTTGCTCCTCAAGAGGCAAAAACATGACAAGAAAATCTGTTAAGAAAAATGATGAGCAGTGGACTGTATATAAATTGAAGTGTGCTGGAAAAATTATACAAATCCTCCAAATCTCAGCTATGATTCTAAACAGTGTTGCTGTGTTAAAGATGTTGATATTGTATGCCTGCAAATAATATAATAAAACACGTATATAAATGTTTAGAAAATTGGGAGTATATTACAAGATCACATCTTTAAAACTTTTTTTTTTTTTCTGTTACATCTTACAACACATTGATGTAGGTTTCATTGCAGTTATCCATTCTTTTTAATCTTAATTCGGATAGTCAGATCAGCTTTAGAGTAGATGTTGGTTTGTGTTATACAGAATCAGAACAAACAGTGTCAGAAACAACTTGTTCATGTAGACTATGTAAATGATCGGATGCTACATTACTGTTTTTTAAAGGTATTTATGTAACTTGTAACACAAGATTTTATTCTCAACTATGGTGTGTAAAACAAATGATAAAATTAGAAAGCTGTTTAAAGCCTAGTCAAACAGTTTCTCCCTTGAAGTTGTACACACACACAAGCTTCCTAAGTACCGTGTGGAAATAAATAATCTTTTCCTTTTCTTACATTAATATAATTTCAGATTCTTGATGGCCTGAATAATTTGGATCCTTGTTATCAAGTCTGGATCAGATTGGCTTTGAAAAGGAAAAAGTGCAGTGGGGCACAGCTGGTTGTGTACAATTAATGAGATAATGGAATCGTTATGTTCTTCCACCTTACTGTGCAACTCAGATTTGCAACTTGCTGCCATCTAAGGTTCAGTGTAGTAAATATATCTCTCTGACAGCCACTTTCCCAGTATTTCTCTCTGCTACATGTATAGGCAGGCAGAAATACCCTGTACCTTTGTCCTTTGCTGAGGGATTTCTCTTAAGTCTATTGCTCAAGTACTGAAGTTCCCTATTACTCGTAGAGGAATTTCACGTTGGCCACAGTAATCCTTTTCTGATGTTTCTGGGGGTGGGAATACCCTGAGGCAGTAGATCAAAGGCATTAAGGGCACAAACTGTCTGATGAAATGTAGATGCCTGGATGTGAGCCAGTTGTCTGTGTTTCCATTACATTCTAGGAGAAAAATGAGGGAAGAGTAGGACGTAACTCCTCTCTTCCTGTGGGGCTGAAGCTGAGCAGATAAATAATATTCTATAAAAGTCAGTGTCTCTGATGACCATAAAAGGAGGCTTAGATGAATTGTTTGGAAGTAAACTCTCCTTTCTGTTTAAAATAGATCTTTTAGTCTTCTGAGTTGGACACACAGGACCAAACACAGCTGATCAAACAAATAAGTTGAAGCTCAACAGACTGGCACTTTTGATGGACTTTGTTTCATGAGAAGATTTCTGACTAGCTCTCAATAAAGCTGCTAACATCTCACTGCAGGAGGAACTCTTCCATAAACAAACTCTGTTGGCAGCTCCATTCAGACTGAGATGGGTTTCCTGTTTTCTCCATAGGGGATGCTGCCTCTTCTGAGCCACGCGCTTCATCCTTTTAAATAGTGTTTGCTATTTATATGAAGGTGCAAAACATAATTAGCGTCCCAGCTGTCAGTGTGTAACATGATTATTTCTGCTACATTAATATTTCAGCTAATTCATCAGAACATTTACCCCCACTAACCTCAGAGACTGGATTCCTTCAGAGATGTCTAATTGGTTGTGCACTTGGTGACAGCAGTAAGAGAAGAGGAGATTTTGTATTTGTAATGTCAAATGAATTAGAGATCAGGGCATAATATTTTACAAATGTTGCTGAATGAAATAGAATAGGTTTATTGTCAGGCAATGTCAAGCCCTGCAAAACCTTGTATTTTTGCCTTTCCAGAAGAATTTACCTCTTGAACTACACTTAGCATAAACTAAGCTGAAATATTTTAATAAAAATTACTTGCCTTTCTTTCTTGAAGGAGAGTGATCCTGAAGAAGAGGGTGGGGCTTAGTTTCTCCCAAATTTGAAATAATGTAGGACATCCAAACCTAGGACTTGTGTAAGTATGTACTTCCAGGTCACGCATCATAGATTAGTCTGACAGTGACATGGGAGTTCACACTGGCATCGTCTGGTGAGTGTGGGAGAAACTTTATACAAAGGAGACAAATCTGTGTTGTTGCAACCCACTATGAATGGCTCGTATTTTGAGGGAACTTTTGTGTTTGCTGTAGACTGATGTGTTGATAATTTGCCTGGAATATTTCCTATTTTACCTTGTGTCATACTTCTATCATGGCTGTTATGAAATTCACATTCCCTTATTCTGTGAACATGTTTTAAAAAAAAAAAAGGAAAGAGAAGTAAAAGAAAAAGAGAATAAATATCTTTTAAGATATTCCTTGTGTATATAAGTGTAGCTTTTTAGATGCTTCATTTTATAGGGTTGCTTTGAAAGAGGAATGTAATAAGGTGAATAAACGTGGTTTCTGCCTGCTTCACACACTGGTTGCCTTAGTAACTGCAACATAGTGCAGCTGAAGTGTTCTGATACACCTAGAAGGGAGTTTGAAGGAAGCAGATGGGTAGTGATTATCATCTGTTGGCTCAATTAGACCAGAAGATTGTGAAGCACTGAAAATAGTACCTTCAATTACTTCAGAATTCATTTGGAACGTTTTCAGTGTGCCCATTTTAGGTATACGCCATTGCATTTGTGGGTTTCTTTGTCTGTAAGATGAGGAAAGATGTAACTTCTCTGTATTCTCTCCTTTAGCAGAAGACCAATTTGATGGCTTTAGTTTATTTTCAGTAATTTCCTCGTTACCAGCCAGTAGCTGCTGCCATGAACTAAGGATGTTAATATGCTAAAAACTTAGTCATCTCTAACAAATGAAAGTATTCATTTATCAAAAAGTTACAGTTATTAAGTTTGAAAACAGACAAACTAAAGGCAATACTGAAATGAACTGACAATAAAAGAGGAAGCGAAGGAAAAATCTGGTACTTGGAACTTTGAAATTTTTGTAGAATATAAGTTCTTCTCTAGAAGGAAGCTCCAGTACTTTATATCAGGACAAAAATAGTCTATCCTGGAAAGAAACATGGAAAAAAATCATAAATAATAAGCTTGCTGACTTATATAGGGTAATTTTGTTATTATAATTTGATATAAACATAATTTGATTTACTATAAATTTATTCCAAAGTAAATGAAAGGAAATTGAATGTTGAGAGTACTACTATTTCTTTAAGGAAAGGAGTCTTTTTATAGCTCAATGGCTCGAAAATTTTCAGAAGAAGTGTTAAATAGTCTATGAAATTTGAAAAAATGGCAACTAAATTCAAAATTACAGGTAAGGAAAAATAACTTCTATAGTACAAATATTCTTCACGTATCCACAAGAGATTAAAACTCTCCTCAAGCAGCATATTTGTTTTAATGGGAATCACACATAGATCAGAAGAGCAGAGTTGCTGTCCTTTCATTGGATCAAGTGCCTTGAATGAAAACTCTCCAAGCTTTGCATCTTAGCTGTGTCAGGTTCTATACTTTGTCAAGTACTCTGCAGTCAGGCTCCACATTTAAACACAGCATGATGCCAAACTCAGTAGCATTCATGGGTGTCCTCCACACAGCAGAGTTTGAAAGCTGTGTTTTGCTGAAAAAGGAATTAGATATCCCAGGAGCTCTGGATGCGATCACCACATTGGGAGGGGTAAGGGATCATTCTTTTTTTTTTCCACGTATACAGTTCTAGCAATGATTTATGTGAGTATATGCTGTCTCCATTCCTCTGTCTTTTTTGTGCTGACTCAAATGCTCTGATTACAGCTTGTTTTCACTGCTGACAGTATGCCTGTTTGTGACTCACCTTTGTATCGCAGAATCACAGAATTGTTTGAGTTGGAGGAGACCTTTAAAGGTCATGTAGTCCAACTCCCTCGTATGTTGTACAGGAAACTCAAGGCAATTGAGGGATTGGAGCGCAATTAAATACATTGATTTAGAAAAAGAGAAGATGAGGGCTGTCTTTACTCCTTTACTCTACTCCTGGTCATTGAAAAAGAAGAGGTTAACAAAATTTATTGACAAGAAAGATTATGCCAGTAAAATATAGAGAGAAATTGAAAGATTCTGACATCTTTTTAATGTACCTGTTGGTACTTGAATCTTCAGGGGCTCTCCTGTAAGTTTCCCTAGCACTTCAATAAATGTAATTTTCTGTGAAAGGATTGCTTATCTTCACAGAATCCCAGAACAGCTGGGTCAGAATGTCTCTGAGTCCATCTGGCCCAACCTCAGCTACAGGAGGGACACTCAGAGCAGGCTGCCCAGGCCCACGTCCAGATGGCTTTAGGAGATCTCCGAGAGAAACTCCACAACTCCTCTGGGCAGCATGGACCAGTGCTTTGTCATCTGCACAGCACATAAGTACTGCCTGATGTTTAGACAGAACATCCTGCGTTCAGGCTCCCCACTATGCCTTATCACTGGGCACCACTGAATAGAGCCTGGCTCCATCTTTACACTCTCCCATCAGGTATTTATAAACACTGATAAGATCCTCCCTGAGCCTCCTCGTCTCCAGGCTGAACAGTTCCAGCTCTCTCAGCTTCTCCTCAAAAGGAGAGGTGCTCCAGTCCTTCTGTCATCTTGGTGGCCCTCTACTGGATTCTCTCCAGTATGTCTGTCTCATTTCCAGGAGAGCCTGGAAATGGTTGCTGTACTCCAGATGTGGCCACATCAATGCAGAGTAGAGGGGGAGGATCACCTCTCTTGACCTACTGGGGATACTCTATGGATGCAGCCATAGAGTGGCTTCTCTATTGGGGTCATATATGGGACAGTGTCAAAGGACTTACTGAAGTTCAGGAAGAGAATATCTACTTATCTCCCTTCATCTCTCAGACCAGCTGTTTCTTTGTAGAGGCTTATCAGCATGGTCAAACTTGACTTCCCCCTAGTGAATCCATGCTGACTACTCCCAGAATTTTTCTTGTCCTTCCTCTGGAAATGGCTTCCAGATTAGCTTTTCCATCATCTCTTAGGCATCAAGGTGAGTCTGGCTGGCCTGTAGTCCCCCTGTAGATAGGAGTAATATTTGCTTTCTTCCATTATTTACACACATCTCCAAGTTGCCACGATAGAACAAAGAGTATAGAGAGACGCCCAAGTGGCATCTTATAGAAGACACACATGAGAAATGGGATTTGTGAATTTGATCAAAATTCACAAATTCTTTGAGAACAGTGGTTACAGAAACACATAGTTATCCTTAATGATTTCAGAGGAGATTATCTGTCTTTGTTGCTGTTGTTCTTGTGTAAACAACAATAGCTTTTTTTCTGTCTTTTCCATTTCTGGTCTCTGACTCTTAAATGCATTAGTGGCTCTCTTGATTTCAGTACTCTGTGACAAATGGAAATTGAATCACAAGTGCTTAGGAGCCTGGTCTTCCAAAACAGTTCACATCATGTGAAAATCCATCCTTGAATCCATCCCTGTGCCCCTTGATATCATTTGGCCCAACTAAGCACCCACTGCTTCGCTGCCTTTGGAGGAAACTCATATGTGCTCAAACAGAGTAAAGATGATCCCAGTCGCCATGCAAGGACAAATTCAATTTGTTGATATTTATTCATATTTCTGTGCTGATATTAACGAGACTCTGCTAGTAGCAATAAATCAATAAATTGGTAGCTTTCATACCAAAAGCAGAAAATTATGTTTAATGTGACTGGAGCAGTTATTTGGTGTATAAAAAAAAGAATAAAATGAGAAAAAAATATATTCAGGAGAGCCTCTAGCTTTTTCAGAATAAGATCAATACATCTTCATTTGTATACATTTCAGAAACAAAAAGATCTCTGTTGAACTAATTTGCATCAAAAGCCTGCAAATAAGTATTACAAGGAATGTGTCAGAAAGTTACACCCATTGACAAATCCCAACAGAAATGCCTTTACAAGATAAACTTAATTTTAGAATTCATGCTGGACTATGAGACATTCAATACAAAAGCACCCGTAAGAATATCTTTGTGTTCTGAAATAAAGCCAAAACCAAATTAACACACAGTTTACCTTTTAATTCATGAACTTTATTATGAACTTATTTTCCATAGGCTCCCTATCTTCTTTATTACTACTTTATGATGATTTCTGAAATCAATTTTTTTTTCTCTTCCTTGCAGGAACAGTAATACAAGACAAAAACATATCCATAAACCTTTTGTTATATGTTTTTCTTTGTGTGGATATGCATATAGGTATGTTTCTTTGAAAGTAATGCCTCCTATTTATTTCCACAGAAACTACAACAGATACAAAAAGAACAATAACATTATTGAATACTGCAAATTCTCAGCCACAACATTATATTTCTAACATAGTCACCAGCATTAGCTGCTCATTTTCGCCAGCAATGAACATACATGCCACGCTTGTAAAAATCTGCACCAGTGGATGTGAGCCACTGTTGCTGTCGCTGTTGCCACTGCTGAAATGCACCACTTCACCACACCTCACTGTGCTCACAGCTACTGTTTTTTTTCTCTGTCAACTTTCAACAAGTGTCGACAAATGTCAATGGATGCCATTTTTTCTGCATGGAGGAATTTAATGGCACACCTTTGATCCATATGCACTTCCATGTCAGACTGCCCCTCTGCTGCCATCTGTCACACAACAACAATGTGTAAAGGAATACTGGTGGGAAGGTTCGACCTCTACTTCCATACCACCAACCTCTGACCTTGTGGGCCAACATCATAAAACAGGAGGAATTACTTTTGGAACAGCCATCGTCTATGCGTCAATATATGTACATGCATGTATGCTGACATACATATTTCTCCTGTCTTTTTCTTTTTTGTATAGCCCATTCCTCTTGTAAAGCAAGCTTTTGAAACTCGACTTACTGCTACAATTTCTGCTCTTTTAGATGCATGCCACTTTTCTGTAGATTTTAAGGTCACAAAGTATCACTATAATTATCTTCTCTGATTTATGTTATAGCAAAATCTTGATTCCCACTGAAAGGTTCAAATCATAAAGGTGACAAAATGGAAAATCCTCTTTTAGAGAGCTCTTCAGTCCCAATTTCTAGACTTCTGGCAAGGAATCTGCTTTTAAGAAATCTTTTTTTGGCAATTGACACCTTACTTAACCTAACCTACTTCTTATCTCTAACAAGTTTTTGTCTAATCTCAACTTTGATGTGAGGCTAAAAGATACTCTAGTCTCCATCATTATGCCTCTGATCACCTCTTTCCATGTACAGTAAGTGTATGCATTCTGCTCTGTGTGAGGAGCAGAATGGTATCTGAGAAGTATTAAGGATGCGATATAACCTATCATAGACTGTTTTTACTTTTTTTTTCATCTTCCTTATACTGTAATGTTCCCCCAAATAAGTCAAGAAATGCCACTCAACTTTTCAGACCAGAATATCCAGACAACTTTTAACCATGCAGAAATTAACGTTTTGATTTTGTCAGTAGACAAACACACACATTGTTTAGTGATGGTAAATTATACTTTCTGAATGTGGTATGACTTCCACACTCATAGATAATGTCTTTGAAGGTACTTTGTACTGTAGCCTTATTGCTTCTTTTTTACTTAATGTTTATATTACATGCAAATAAGAGTTAGGCTTAATGTAAACAGCTGAACATGAAAACATCTGTGATGTGTAAATTCAGAGATTACTGAACTAATGCATTCATATTTATGCTGAACTAAAAATTATTATATATTATTTATAAAATCAAAGTATTGAGAACCATGATGTTACACGTTATGTTTTGTTATGTGGTTATTTAATTTGCAGGAACTGTTAATATCAGTGTTGATTCTCTGCTTGCAAACCTTCTACCTCCCATCCTTATATCTCACAGGAACGTTATGCAGATTCCTTCTGCAACTGAATTATATTAACGTAAGTGTGATGACAAAAATTAATCAAGTGAAAATGTTTGTCCTACATTTTCTTTTTAAATACTTGAAAGTTGGTTTAAAATGTCACCATGTGTGTCAAGTGAAAAATGAAACATTTTAAGCACAATTTTGTATTCAAAGTATTATTTTTTTATCTTCTAACACATCTGAGTTTAACTTGAGATTAAATGCTAGTTTGATTCATGAGAATTATTTGAATCAGGCTACTTGAGAAGACAGCTCGGTATGTTCTTGCAAGCTATTTCATAACTCTAACAAACATTATATGCCCTAGAAAGGAATATCATTTTGCATTTTTTTGATTAAACCAGTGAAATGTCTCAAGTTATATTTGCAAAAGATCAGGCAACACAATCACAGCTACTTTATAAGCTAAATAAATATGAATTTGTTTGAATTGCAAATGCAGAAAAGCTAATAAGATCTCTAATCCTTCAGTTAGAAGTCCTAGCCATTTGCTAGATTGCTCCCCATAACAATACTTAAGCGTTAATACTGACAATATCAGTAGTCTGTCTTTGGAAGAGAAGGGAAGTCAAATTTGATCTCACGTGCTGTATGACTTCTGAGTCAGCTCTTAAGTTTGAGCCAAAAATGGGAATTTCAAAACAAAAAAATCAGAGGTAGTTTGCCCTGGGTAAGCTTTAAGCTGTCTCTGAAGGTGCTTTTTTATCTTATATTTTTTGCTTGGTTAGGTTATTTGTATTTACACAAGTTTCAGAGAGCGGCTTTAAATCACAATCTGATTTTATGAGCTACAGACAAAAAAAAGTCTCTGTCAGCCTCTTTCAGGGAAAAGTCAGGGAGCAGTTTTCTGCAGATGAAAAACTCATGGTCAAATATGTTAATGCTGCTAAATGCTTTGTAACACTCAGCTGAGCTGGGCTCACATGGAAGCCGAAATGACTCTAGCCAGTTCTAACCTGGCATTTGTAGTAGTTGTGTTCCTGGCATTTTCATTTTGGGTTTAGTAAGAGGGAAATTTGTTCAATCCTTGCCATTTGTTGTCTGTAAAATAATTTAAATAACTATTTTATCTACAATTTTCAGAGATCATGCCCTTTGGTGGCCAGATTGACTTGCTAATCTCTTGTTATCCTTTCCAGATCCATGATTTTGTGCTTAATAAAGTACAGTAACAACATCCTGACACTTGAATCTTAGAATCATAGAATCACAGAATTAGCTAGGTTGGAAAAGACCTACAAGATCATCCAGTCCAAACATACCACCAGTAGTTCTTACTAAACCATGTCTCTCAACGCTATATCTAAATGTTTCTTGAACACCTCCAGGGACCATGACTCAACCACTTCCCTAGGCAGCCCATTCCAGCGCCTGACCACTCTTTCAGAAAAGTAGTATTTCCTAATGTCCAGCCTGAATCTCCCCTGGCACAACTTGAGGCCATTCCCCCTCGTCCTGTCACTAGTTACAAGAGAGAAGAGGCTGACCCCCAGCTCACTACAACCTCCCTTCAGGTAGCTATAGAGAGTGATGAAGTCTCCCCTGAGCCTCCTCTTCTCCAGACACAACAATCCCGGCTCCCTCAGCCACTCCTCATAAGGCCTGTGTTCCAGACCCCTCACCAGCTTCGTCGCCATCCTCTGAACACGCTCCAGGGCCTCAATGTCTTTCTTGCAGTGAGGGGCCCAAAACTGGACACAGTACTCGAGGTGGGGCCTCACCAGGGCTGAGTACAGAGGGACAATGACTTCCCTACTCCTACTGGCAACACTGTTCCTGATACAAGCCAGGGTGCCATTGGCCTTCTTGGCCACCTGGGCACACTGCTGGCTCATGCTCAGCAAAGCATCGACCAATACCCCCAGGTCCGTTTCCTCCACACAACCATCCAGCCACTCTGCCCCAAGGCTGTAGTGTTGCCTGGGGTTGTTGAACCTCATCCCATCCCAGGCTATTCAGCCTGTCCAGATCTCTCTGTAGGGCCTCTCTACCCCCAGGCAGATCGACACTTCCTGCCAGCTTGGTGTCGTCTGCAAACTTGCTGAGGGTGCTCTCAATGCCCTTATCCAGGTCATCAAGAAAGATACTGAACAGGACAGTTCTGTGAAGAAAAATACCATTGACACGTTCCTAAGATTAGAAAGCAGCTTCCTGTGAGAAGCTGAGCACAATCTGTTTACTTTATCCAAAATGCAATTGAGAAATCACTTGATTACAGCATGTAAGTTTATAGTCATTAATAAATAGTTCTTTTAAATCCAGCAGAGAAAGACACAAATAATGTGTAGTGTCTGAACCACAGTAAGTTGCATTCGGAATTCGGGACAGCTTTTTAGCAATGATGATAATTTAATTCCAGAATAAATTACTATTAGATTGCTAAATTCACCATCTTTGGAGTCCTCAGTGTTTCACAAGATAAGACACTCTGCACTCCTTCAGGCTGAAATCCTGCAGCTAGAGGTAGTGGTGGGCTTGCTGTCTTCCTCCTTCTTGCAGTAAGTACTATGCCAAAGTGTGTTGTTTTCTCAGAATTTTCCCTTAGTTACAAAGCAATTACTACAGTTAAACACAGGGATGCATGACTGGGATCCAAGGGATATGGAGCATGACAAACTAAACCAATGTGTGTTGTGATTTGTTTTGTGTTTTTTTTTTTTTTTTCCTTTGGATTTGCAAACCCACCAGTTTCAGGCAGAGTACTGAAATCTGGAGTGGCAGTGTAACTGTACTGAGAGTGAACTTGTTTTTCCTCCTCATCCTTTCAAGGTGACCTTGTATTGTAGCGATACCAGTAAATTCTGATTTCTAGCAGAGGAAGGAGAAATAGGTTAATTTATTAGGATTTACAGCATTACTAGGAGTAAGCTGTCCTTATGAGCAGAAAGTGAATAATCTTATATTGCAGATGAAGAGTCAAACAGGTTGACATTTTAAAGGAGACCTTAAGGAGTGAAGGCCAGATCTCACTAGTTTCTAAGGTGAGTTGCTATGACAAGACCTTCAAAATACACACAAGTCTCTTAAAACCCACTGAAACAGAACGGTTTCGGTAGAGCCTTTGGAGAACAGGAAGCACTGAATTAGACACCAGCTGCTGCCCACAAAAAGCTGAGCTACAAGCAGCATCTGGGACCATGTGGTTTTCTGGTCTATGTAACTGAACTTAACTATGGAGTTTGTTTTATTTTAGTCCCTTTTCCTAGATCAAAATAGCTTACTGAGACATCTCTGAGGAAACACTGTATATCAGAACAAAGTTTCCCATTAATTTACATGAGAGTAAGGTCTGTCACAGGATTTGACATTGAAATAGCCCATGTAAAAGAGAGAAGTGAGAAACAGTCATAAGAGAAGCAGATGGCTAGAGTTTCAGGAGGTTTGAAATCAGCACTGATTTGTTCTATATGCAGATCTTAGAGAAAAAAGATAGCAGAGAGAAAGGTGAACAAACATTACATACATAAAAGCAGTTCTGTGTATGTGAAATCTCCCATGTGAGACAAGTGTCTCATGCTCCTGCTTAGTAATGCAATAGGTTATAGTCAGTGTATTATACCAAAACTAAATAAATCAGTCATGAAAACTTCTAACTCCTGCCAGTTGATGGCTTCTCCATTCATTTAACTCATAAAAGTAACATCAAATCTTGAATACAATTATTTACTACAAAACATTAACCTGTATTATAATTGCCTGTTATTTATGACAAACAAAAGCACTTGTATATTCATTGAAGCTGGGGATTGTTCCCCTCTGTTTTGGGGAACATCTAGAGTGCTGCATCTGGGTCTGGGGCCCCCAGTACGGGGGGGATGTGGAGTTGTTTGGGGTAGGTGTAGAGATGGCCATAAAGATGATCAAAAGCCTGGAGCACCTCTCCTCTGGGGAAGTGTTGAAGCAGTTGGACTTGTTTAGCTTGAATGGCAGGGGGTTCTGGGAAGACCTCATTGTGGTGTTCCGGTACATGAAGGGAGCTTACAAGCAGGAGGGGGACCAGCTTTTTACAGTGTCTGACAGTGGTGGGACAAGGGGGAATGTTTTTAAACTAAAAGAGAGGAGATTTAAGTCAGATGTCAGGGGGGAATTTTTTTCTCAGAGGGTGGTGAGGCACTGGCGCATTCTGCCTGGAGAGGTTATGGCTGGCCCATCCTGAAGGTGTTCAAGGCCAGTTTGGATGGGGCCCTGGGCAGCCTGTCTGGTGGGTGGCAGCTCTGCTCATGGCAGGGGGGTTGGAACTCGATGGGCTTTAAAGTCCCCTCCAACCTAAGCTATTTTATGATTGTATGATTAGTTTAACAACACGTATGCTTGTTTAAGTAGTTGATTTTTCGAGATGCTTTCTGGATTGGCCTACATCCTTAGTTGAGTGATCTGAAAAAAATAGTATTTCTTATTACTGGATAAATTCAAATTCAGATGACAATAATAATTAGAATATAGGACTGTGTCAATTTCCAGCTGCTTTGGTCAGATTTATGGGAAAGGAATAGTGATACTTGTCAATTATTTTTTTAAATAGTCTTTTAAAGTTCTATTTTTCTTCCACCTTTCATGTGTGCAAGGATAAACTATCAAGTGATATCAGTTTCCTGAAGTACTTTTCTTACAGATACTGAATATATAGCAGCATCAGGCATAAACATGTACGTATATATTTATTATCATCAAATATTATATTTTGTGTGTAATTAAGCATGATGATAGAATCAGTAGAATCTGTTCTATTTATAAGGATGATTCTTAAAGCAATTCAGTCAATGTTTTATTTCCTCTCCAGCCATACCATAGAAGTAAACAAGTGCAAGAAGAAAGGAAGAAATCAAGATGAAACTGCAGCCACCTACTGGGATTTTATTCCATAAAATCCATGAAACAATACTTTAGGACAATTACAGTCTGCATTTGAAATGCAGATCAGATTTCTACATGATCTGGATTCAGAAGGTAAAATCTTGGTCTCTTTGAAGTCAGCTGGAAAAATGTCATTAACTGTCATTAAAATATTCTCATTATTAGGGTCAGGATTTAGGAGTCAATTCTGAAAGGAGTTACTGCTGAGCATTGTGCTTATTAAGAAACTTATTTGTAATGGTCTTTCTCTTCCTTTTGAGAATATTTTTCCATTCATATGAGCTTGTTTGCCTACTTTGTGTTTAGACTTCAAATTCTTTAGGACAAAAATTAGCTTAGGAAAACTTTAAATCTCTTAATGAAAGGACTTATGATTTCAATGTGAGCATCTGGGTTCTACCAGAATGCAATGGTTTAATAATAATTGCATGTTAAACAGCTAGGAGGAAAATTACATACAGAAAGGCAATTAACTGCAATGTTATAATGTAGGCTACTGCCTACATTGGCTTTTCATGGTAATAGGTGTTGAAAGAGACTACAGCAGAAGGTGCAATATGGAATTCAAGAGCTATTGTTTAAACTTAAACAATGTTGACTGAAACTCTGAATTCACCCTATAAAGTCAGTTATTTAATGCTGTGTCATTTTTCAAAAACCGAGATGACCTAGCTGACACTACAGATAGGAAACAGAGCTAGTCACTGACATCAGTGATATAAAGTACCCTTCTGCTTTTACCTCATAGGAGGGAATAGTTACAAATTGCTGGTGTGGTTGATGATACACAGCAGTTAATGACACGTAGATTGTCTTCACTTTGAGAGAAAAAAGCCCACACATTCAGATCTAATTTATATGTGTTTGACAGTCTCAAGGCTTTCACAGATGATGGTACTGTCCTGGATGGAAATCACTGATACAAAAATTGCATGGTTGTGTACTCTTCTGCAAGGTAGACCTGAAGTACTAAATGGAAGACTGTTTATTGTGTTTTGTTATATTGTAAAGTTGTTCTTCCTTTTTTCATGTGTGTGTTAAAATGCAGATTTTGTCTGCCTTGTATTCTGCTACAGAGGTTAGAATACTACTGAAAACAGATTTTACCAAGAGATTGAGACTAAATGCAGGGAAAAATGTATTTTATTCAAATGATATGAAAGATGGATGGTAAAAGAATCCCGATCCTGCTAGTTTTTCCATCTAATTCTCTGTCACTTCTAAAGTCAAACGAATCTTGATGCCATTGTTTTCATAAAATACAGAATAAGTCTTAACTCTTATAACAGGAAATATATCTAAAATAAAATGTCTGGTAACAAGTTAGAACAGGAAAATAGACAAGAGGAGGGGCAGATGCTGATTTCTTCTCTCTGGTGACAGTGACAGGACCTAAGGGAATGGCCTGGAGCTGTGTCAGAGGAGGATCAGGTTGGGTGTTAGGAAAAGGTTCTTCACCAGAGGATGGTTGGGCACTGGAACAGGCTCCCCAGGACAGTGGTCACAGCATCAAGCCTGGACAACACCCTCAGACATAGGGTTTGAATTTTGGGTGAGCCAGGAGTTGTACTCCATGATATTAGTACCTAATGCCAAAGCTTCTCATTTATTTTACAAACTGGCATCAAGATCAGCTTTGCTGCCACCCAAAAAAAAAAATATACCCCATGTCAACATGAACTTGACTCATGAGTTTTCTCGCTTTTATTTTTATTCTTTCCTTCTCTACAGATATCATACCAATAAATATTCCAAACAGTACATCATGAAGAAGCTTCCTACTCTTTCTCTTAAGTATCAGAAGTAAATCATCATGCACTGAGAATGGCTCAGAAAAACAATCTTGGCAAAACTGCTAAGTATCTTTGGTTTCCTTGTGACAGAAAGTCACACCATTTTAGCTATAGGTCTGCCTTGTATATTGCCAAGAGTGTAATAGGTTCTCTTTCAGCAGAAGAAATCAAACATTTGATCAAAAAAAAATCTGTTTGGATATGCCTATTTGACTTCCCACCATGGAGCTACCCATTTATCCATGTTTCTAATTTTTTTTATTGAGCCAAAATGGAAAAAAGCTGTGTTAGATTTTCAAGCACTGTCCCCACAATAAAGGAAACATGAAAAAAGTCAAATTGACTTTTGATAATGTATTATCATTTGAGACTAATGAGAAAACCTACCTTTGGGGACTCATCAACAAATTAATATTTTAAAAAATAAGCTATGTACAACTCATGCAATAATTAATATAGCGATTAGCACTTCAAGGAAGTAATAATTTGTTAAAAAGTTTCCAATTATCTTATCCATCTGCTAAAAGAGTTCCAAAAATAAGTGTTTTATCGGCTTCTAGGACACATCCTCACCAAACAGTTGTTCTTCCATCTGTGATTAGAAATCTTTTTAGGAAATACTTTTCTTAATTAAGAAAATATTTAATCATTTTCTATTCTCTACAGATTCAAAAAGGAAAAAGATAAAAGTATTTCAAGTCCCTTTTGAAAAGTTGGAAGCAATTCTCTTGATGGTTTAGAAAGAGAGGTATAGTGTAGGAACTATTTCATATGGAGGAATCCAATAAAATGAAAGTGTATGTGTGAAGAACGTGCTACAGTCTATTGTCCTGTCCTCAAATCTTCTCCTCTCTATTAAGCAAATATTAATGTTATGTTGTGTGTTGAAAAATATTTCAATAGGAATGCATTCTTTGTACAAAACTCCTAGACTGATTGCATATACCAATGCCTTGGTGAAAATTGAACTTCCATGAAAATTAACTGTCTTGTATCAGCACTCAGGCAGATGTGCAGTAACCCAGACTTGAATACATTTATGATATATGTTCTCCAGATTGAAGGGAATGCAAGTAGCAGAAGAGAGGTTAGTTCTTACTTCATTTTTTGCTCATACCTTAAAAAAAAAAAGTCCAAATCCAGATTCAAAAAGAGGAGAAAATTCAGAATGTAACAAGTTTTATGAGGACCTGCATAGGGAACTGAGGTTGTTTAGTCTGCAGAAGGAGAGGCTCAGGAGAGACCTTATCACTCTCTACAAAAACCTGAAAGGAGATTGTAGTGAGGTGGGGTCTGTCAGTCTTGTTGGTCTCTTGTACCAGCGATAAGATGAAAAGTAATGGCCTCAAGTGCCAGGGGAAGTTCAAGTTTGATGTTAGGAAAAATTTCTCATCAGAAGGACTCATAATGCATTGGAAAAGGCTGCCCAGAGAGGTTGTGGAGTTGCTATGTCTGGAGGTTTTCAAGAAAAGAGTAGATATGGCACTGAGGTACATGGTTTAGTGGTCATAGTGATGATGTGTTGATGATTGAACTGGATGATCTTGGAGGTCTTTTTGAACCCATAAGGACTCTTTGATTCTATGATTCTATAACACATGGCAATGAGAACTTGGAATAAGGTTTCGTATGGAGCTTGACAGACCTTAACAGATAGTGTTAGAAAATTTTTTTTTACTAAATATCTACCCTTCCCACATAATTTTGATCCATGTATTTTTTATTTTTAAAGCTTATAAATCTCACTTTTTACTAGGTTTAAATGACTGATTATTGCAGTGGCCTAGGATCATTTCATGGTTTCTGCTGAGCTACTGTTTTAAAGGTGTTGGTGTCTGAAGCAGTATAACTCTTCAAACAGTTAACAACTATATCACATTAAAATATCTTTAATGAAACTAAACAATAACTTTACCATTCAAGGAGCATGCAATATTTCTTAACATTAATCCAACATTATGACACAGAAAGTGTAGTAAGATAGTATATGTATGTTATAACTTCATTTCATTTTTTATTTACTTCTGATCTGCTCTTTGATCTTGTCAGAGATCCCTTTTCCTATTTAGTAAACTAAATGTTTGTGTTCTTAATATTTTATTTTTTCTTTAAGATTAAAATTAGTATTTAGCATTCTGAATTGAAGAAAAAAGCGTGAGTCCCAAGATTAATGCTGGCAAATGCATGACATGTAGTTCTTGATTTAAAGTCATGCTTATGTGCTTTGAGTCATCTTGGAGCCAAAGTATTGAATTATTATTCTTAGTTGCCACGTGAAAAAAAAGGAGTGCCATAATTTATAAAAATAAAAACTCATACTAATGAACAGAGCCAAGTTAACTACTAGTAAACTTATGCAAAACATATGATGTCCTGAGACATTTAGATTTTTAACAGTATTAACAGCTGTGTATTTATTGAATAGCTGATTAATGTAGGAAGATGTGACTCTTCTGCCCTTGAGTTTTTAAATTCTCTGGCTGCCAGTTTCAACCAGTAAATATATTTGTCTGAAACACAACATTTGAAATCAGCGTAGTACTCTACAAATTAGAATAATTCTGATCTTTGACAGTTTGAAGACAGTAGAACTTGTGAAAAACAGGTCACAGTAGTTTTGTATTTTAGATTAGCATCCATTATTACACATCTTCTCAAGATTACTATTGCATTGAGCAAAATGACTTAAACTTTCTCACCTGTTATTCATAAAATAATTGTTAATCACAAAACAATTCACAAAATAATGAATATTATCCATAAAAATGAATGTGTAGATAAAATAACTAGGAGTGGAGGAAGCTTCTTCCTTTGTAGTAATCAAAAGATGAATGCCTTCTTCTTAAAATTTTCTGTATTAAAGTCCATTGTCTTCATTATCTGAGCACGTTCTATGTTGTTCGCTCAACAAGTGAATAAAATAGGTCTCAGGTTCTGTGTTCTTGTATCTTCTCCCGAGGCGAGAAATGTGTGCAGCAGATTGTCTTTTTTAGGTGGTTCATTCAACCTCCAACCTTCACAACCATTTCTGTAAACTGTAAGGAGAGAAGTTCAAAGAAATGTATTTCAGACCTGGAACAGACAAAGTGAAGTTTGCCATAATTCTTTCTAAGAGAGTATGTTCTGCAGTACCACATGACTCCATTATCTACTTACGTTTCTGTCATATGCTTGATAATATAACAACCCATGCAACCTTTAGCTCTGCGATCATGTTAGGAGGGTGGGAGGGGAAAGGCAAGTAGATGCAGGGAGAGCTGAGTGACAGGAAGAAAGGCAGCTGGGCTTAGGGAAAAGATGGCACAGTCAAGGGTTTAGAGAGTATGTAGACATGAAATAGGTAGCTTTTCAGAACAGAAGATGAGAAGAAAGGGAAACTGAATTTTCAAATCTTCCTTCTGTGAGAATTTATGAAGTCTTTAAAAAGTAATGATATTATTATATCAGTAGCTTGCTCATAATGAGAGAAGTTCTGTTCTTTTCTCTTTAAGTCCAGAATTCAAGATTTTCATTATGAAATCACTTAATAGAATGATATCTGTTTGAATGGAGATAGAAAGGATTCAGATCCCATTTACATTTCTCCTGTGGCTGACTAGCAACAGATAGGTATGTATTTCATGTGATGTCAGAGAATGTAACTGATGCAAGAATTACATAAAAGTTCAGATCTACATGGTATAAAATGTGTCAGAAGGTAACTGGGGAAAAGATAACAGGCAAAACTTCAATACCAGTGCAAAAGTAAGTGTCTTAACTGTTTAAACACATTTAAGATTCTTGCTATCCTAGACAAAAATCCTTTATATATAAAAATAAATAAATGAATAACGTCTTATAATATTATGTTTATCACAAATATATGTGTTTCAATTTTAGGTGCAAAGCAGATTAATATAGATGAAATATTTTACTGGCAGAATAATACTCGTGATGATAATAGTAATATTGTTCTACTGCCTTATATTTAGTCTTACATTTGATTAGTTTCTACAGTCAACTTTAAAAACTTACTTTTTTTCATCTTGTTATGTCTAGAAAGTGTAATAGAATATTCAGATAGTACTGTTCAGGTATTTTGTAACTGAAGTATTCACGGTATTTGGGGAAAATAAACACGTAAATAATTTGGCTAGAATGAAGGGGAAAACAGCATTTTACACTTACTCTAGATGGACATTTTATACTGTTTGGTTTTAAAAATAGCACTATGCTATTCTTTATCTTGGAAAATGTATGAAGGTCTTAGTCTTTTCTCTGTCTTCTTAATTCTTTTTTTTTTCAAGATCAATTTATTTTAAGTTGTAAGTGATACAAGTAACAAATCTAAGGAGAATAGGTAAAAAAGAAAAACAAATATAACCTGGAAGCATTCAAAGCCAGCCTGGATGGGGCTGTGAGTAACCTGGTCTAGTGGGAGATGTCCCTGCCTACAGCAGGGGTTTGGAACTAGATGATCTTAAAGGTCCCTTCCAACCCAACCAACCCAAACCATTCTATGATTCTGTAGGAAAAATCTCAATGTATGCCAGTGTAGTAAATCAGTTAATATAATTTTTTTTTTTTTTAAGTGCATGCATCCTGTCGCTACCTGCCTTTATAAGAATGTCCTCCCCAGCTTTCCTGTAGGCCCCCTTCAGGTACTGGAAGGCTGCAATATGGTCCTCCCGGAGCCTTCTCTTCTCCAGACTGAAGAGCCCCAGCTCTCTCAGCCTGTCCTCATAGGGGAGGTGCTCCAGCCCCCTGATCATCTTCGTGGCCCTCCTCTGGACCCACTTCCACAGCTCCATGTCCCTCTCATATTGGTGGCCTCAGAACTGAACACAGTAATCCAGTACTGCTAGTGTTTGCATTTAGTTATATGATATATATATATATATATATTTACCATAAGCTTTCTCTTCTAACAGAAATGTCAGTCTGAACATTCTATTTTTCACATATTGCCTAAAACTAAAATATATAGAATAGACTGTCTTCGACATGCATTTCAGAGAAGCAATTATAACTTCTCTTGGTTAACAGCCATATGATATTTGAGACTGAATCCCTTGGGGTTCTCCAGTGTTTTCACATTCAGGAACATTCTAAAGAATGTTATGGACTAAATTTGCATTATAATATATACCATAAGATTGGTTAAAGTGTCTAGGATTTATATTATAGCTTACAAGTAATATCTGCAAGATTTCCTTTTGGTCAGCACTTGGACAACAGGATGTATAAGTAACGTTATTTTGTTAGTGTGTTTATCTTTCCTATTTCAGAGGTTTTATGCTGCATTTTTCAAAGTTGTCAGTATGGGTCTTCTGCTAACACTTTTAGGCTATAGTCTATGACTTGACATTAGTCACGGTACATTCCATTCATTCTTGTTTTTTAATCAAAAGATCTTATTTAGATCTTAGATCTTTTCTTATTTAGAAATTAGAAAAAATTAGAAATAACTTCAAAGATCTATTCTCACCTTATACAAAATAATGTTTACTTAATTCCAAACTCTACCTTCATCAGCACCTCCCTTTCTGTAACAATTAAAGAGTATTCTTGAAGGCTATTGATATCAAGAACATATTCACATTTAACTGTAATAATGCACAGCAAGATATTTTTCCTTTAGCTTTGTAATAACCACACAGCTACCCGTACATTCAGACTACAGCAGACTGATCAAAACAGCTGAAGCTAATTTCCATTTCAAACAGGTAACTCCAAATTTATCTTAGCACTTCCAGTGCAGTTGCACACTCAGCAGTGCACTCTTGGAAGAACCTTGTTGTTTTCTTCTGGGGATGCTGGTGCTTGCTACCTTCGTACTCCCTGCTGTCTATCTTCTCTCTAGCTTGCTGTTTAGAACAGAAACCTGTGGAGCAAGCAGCAAGTTACGAAGGGAGTTGACTGTCCAAGTGCAGCCTCTCTTCTCTTATTATGGAACTATTTCTCAATAAAAAAGAGGTTTTCTTGTGGTGTTTTTTTTTTTTTTTTGGTTGGTTGGGTTTTTTTTTGCCTTCAGAATGGTGAGAGTTAGTTTGACTAGCCCTCTAAGGCAACCTAGCTGTGTAATTTTAATATGAAAAACTCCAGAAAATCTCAGACACTTCATCCATATTTCATGGTCTTAAGGAATATAGCACATTTTGTTACTCTGTTTCTTCATGCTTTTTACAAATGAAAATTAAAGAAAAACTAAATACAAGCAGAAAAATATAGTGTATTGCCATCAACTTGACTTGACTTCTGAGCAATGGTTAAAGCCACTTGGTCTGAGTCAAACACAAATTCATCCCCAGTTTGTGAATCTATGACGTTCTGGTATAGTGAGTAGGTTCAATAACAATCCTTATCCAGTGAGAGGGTGATATAAAATACTAACTGAAGATCATTTCTTAGTCCTTGTAATATATAGTTGTTTTTTCTTTATGAAAAATTTAAATATTGTATTATACAGTTGTATTCAGTCTCTTTCTGACACTCTGTCATGGTTTTATGATTTTCGGTTATTGGTACTCCATATCATAACATCATGTAGTGAATGTACCTGGTTCTCAGAAGAGAAGGACTACTACAGTTCCCACGGTACTTTGCTCCTCTGATACCATTTTCCAGCCGGAGGGAAAAGATAAAAGCTCGCAGTATAAAAACTTGCAGATCACAAGACCTTGTCCCTTTTTCCGCCGTCTCTCGTCTTGGCAGCACCTCGCTCTCCAGCCGTCTTATCGTCGGTAGTAGAGTAAGGCCTACCTTGATTTTGGGACATTCTCTCTCTCTGTATTGGATTTATCAGCTTAAATTGTAATTATATTGTATTATAGTGTGTTGTTTTGCATTCCAATATGTTATTTAGTAAATTAGTTTGTTTCTCCTCAGATTGTTGCCGCTGTTCTTTGCTCTCAGGGCCATCTCCCTACCCTTTTCCCCTTTCCCCTTTTCCCGGGACGTGGGCCCGTGGGTTCCCCGTCCCCTTTGTCACGGAATCGGGCCTAACGCCCGTAAACTGTTGACATAAAGAAGTTCTGTTTATACAGACCATGCAAGCAATTCAACTTATCCAATACAAGGTTTTAAAAACATTTCTGTTCAAATTGTTTATTTCTCTCTCTCAAACTATTATTATTTAGATTAAATATTAAATGTATCCCAAACTTCTCCTGGAATTCCAAAGCAATGCAATATTGACTGAGTGCATTTTCTGTAGCGTCAAATCTCATCCTTCGTGTGAGGTGCTGAGGCCCTCCTACCCATGAGAGGTTTCAGAGAAAAAAGAATTGCCTATTTTTCCTTCCTGTTTTTATTCCATTTTTTCCATCAGCGAGGTTACATCCAAAGGGCCAGATAAATTTCAGATTTAAATAAGGCTAATTAAGTGCTTGTGATTTAACTAGTTGTGTTTTAATCTGTATAGAACTCATATGATCACCTGCAGAAAAGTTAGATCTGATGAACCATTTCCTGGCCAAAAATAGCTCCAAACCTTAATTCCCTTAAACAAACCTTTTATCTTAATTTACATGTAAATTTTTCAAATGTTTCCTAATCGCAGTAATTAGTACATTAGGTACCCAATTCTTATTGGCTTTACAGACCAATCTTTTATATTTACTTAACTCCTACATCAACAATGTTACCATGGTTACATAATTACAATTTAACCTTGCAAGTGGCTTATTGAAATGCTGCGCACTAAAACAGCACTGGGACTGAGTTTATATATACTAACCAAAAATGATGTATACTCTGTGTTTATCAGTTAACTACAACTTTTGAGCAAAAATAGTATCCCTAATCAACAGAACCGTGTCAATCAAAATTCTCCATCCTGAAATTTCTTTTTATATTTCTGAAAAGTTAAAAATAGTGGCAGAATATATCGGCAAGATTCTGTGATTTCTTGGATCAGTGTTACTCTATCAAAATCCACTTTCATAAAAGATTTTCCTTTTAGAGACGGTACTCTATGTGAAACAGAGCTTCAAATGTCTTTCTTTATCAGTTATCTGAGAATGAAGATTGTAAAAAAAGACACTAGGTTTCATGAGTTGTGAGAAACAAGTTATATTGATCAGCTGGTGATTTTTAGAATGAGTTTCATATGATTTAAATGTCTTTTGGAATTAGAGATGATAGTGCCATTTGACATGGTTTGCTAACAATGTAGTTTTGTTTGTCTGTTTTTAACTGATAAATTGAAGACTAAAAGAGGAAAAAGGCAAAGGTAAGTCTTAGAAAACTGCATTTGCTGAAAAACTGATGTGAAGATAACTGGCCATGTGAAAAACTGATTAAATGATGATGCTTGAGCTTTTATTAACTTGTGTGTATAGACAGTTTGAAGACTAAATACCCTTGGAAGAATTAGTTCTGCAGAAAGTTTTTTTTTTTTTTTAATTCTCATTTTTATGACCTTCTAGAAAAACAGTTACATATTCTGCTAAAATGAAAACTCAAGCATATAGTTTACTGTAGGTTAACATTCTGATATTATGACAATGAATGAGGAAGCTGAGAATCTGTTGATTGTAAGGTGATATAATTTTGGAAGTACTATACTGAGATGTCTAACTGTCATTTTATACTGTCCCTACTTCTGTTATTCAGTTCTTGATTTTTTACTTGGTGCGTGAAAAGTTCTCTTAAATACCAATTCCTCAAAGTATGCAGAAAAACTGTAATACTTTGTTTTAGTTGCCAGCAATTGATAACATTATGTCAGTATGTCTGCAATGTCTGCTTTTAATCCAGTAAGGCAACTCTTCTAGTATTGCCTTCTCTGAGATGTGGCTGGAGCAAGGATTTCCACTCATCTTGTTTGCACAGAAGGGACAAATTTCTGTTGGGATGTTCAGAACAGGATTCTGCTCACCTGGTGCATTTTCCCTTGTCTGTACAGAATGTGATTTCTTTCTCTCAGCTTTCAGGGCATGCCGCAGGCTCCATCTGTTTCATTTGAGTTTTCACAATTAAGGTCATCAAGGCATAAACTAAGAGGTAGCAGTAGGAGGTGAGGTGAATTAATATTTTCTAGGTGATGACGTGACTTGACTTGAGGTTTTGTGATTTTTCTTTCACACTTATAATTGATATTATGCTCAGACTGCAAAAGCTACTGGGAGCTTTTAGACAGCATTGGTGATGCGATGCTAAGCTTTCAGCAATTAATAGAACTGTGATTTTGAAAAGTTTCACCCTCAATTAAATGTCAAAACAGCCCTGTGACTTGCTTGCATAACTTTATCCACTTGTACCCCAGACACCTATTGTTTCACCACGTAATCTTGAGTGGGTGCAGTGTGATCAAACACCTCTTGGCATCTCAGACAAAAATGGACTGGTCTCAAATGGCCTTTAAAGAATAATACACTGAAGTAAAAACTCTATAACTACCTCCTTGTTTTTCCACACCATTCATTTTCTATTTTTGGCAGAAATTTTCATTACAGAACTTTACTTGGTAAAACCCATAGCTTTGGAGACAATGACAGTGTACAGGTAGTTATCCTCTAGATAGCTATCTTTCCTTCCTGAAAGAAAAGTACAAAGCAGCTTAATTAATCCTAGCTCTCTAGAGTGCTGGTGCATGATATTTGCTTTTTCTCATAGTACAAAGTTCAATTTTGCTCTTTTTCTTTCAACTTTACACAAACATATTAAAGAAAAATACCTCATCACTGGTTATTGTGCAGTTTCTGCTTAGAATTTCTGTTAGAAAATGCTTTGCTACTTATTTTGTTATTCCTTGTTGTTGTAGTTGTTGTTTCGTTGTTGTTTATTAAACAATAGCAGTACAAACACGGCCTTTGGGTGCAGATGGTGATAAAGTCCAAATTCTGCAGAGCTTCACACACGTGGGTCTGGACTCTGCAAAACTGCTTTGGGAAGCTGTGAAGGCAAGTGCAAAAAGAACAGTACTGCAACTCCCCAGTGCTATGATCTGCAAGGTCAGTAAGCTGTATCCTGCAGTGTAGTGTTGTTCTGCTTCTCTGCTCTGAGCTGAGTGAAGGCGGTGGGAGAAAAGTATGCACTCTTAAGAGAAAATACAAGGGGAAAAAAGAGCTGAACCTACACCTAAAGCAATTGACGGTTTTGCTGATTTTTTTATTATTTCAGAACTGTTCTAAAATTCTCTAGGTGATTTTTTTATATTAATCATAAAGTGTGACTTATTTCAAAGCTGGTAGAGTTGGTCAGAAAAAGCCAGTCTAGAAATCTGTTACATTCTCTGTCCCTTCCTACATTTCCCAGCTGACTATGCAGGGACAAAAATGAAATAAATGTGGTTCTGAGTGTATACAGAGCTATCTATGCAGTGCTCTTGTGGAAATGGAACATTATGAATTCAATTCCATGATGTTATAGTTCAACTTTTTTAAAAACATACACAAGGTTGGCAGGCATAATAACTGCAAGCTCCATTGTTTTATTTTTTGTTGATACTTGGCAGCCTGTCTAAGGAAGCCACTTACTTGAAAGTTTTTATTTTTCTTGGGCTTCTCCCTCCCCCACCTGACACTCCTTTAGAAGAGGTAGCAGGTCTCAGTGTATTAATAAAATATTTGTATCCTGTTTCTCCTGTCCCTAACTTGTTTAAATTGCAAATTCTAGAAGTGTTTACAAATTGTGCCGTATATCTCCCTCTGTATAACAGGAAAAACAGAAGAAGAGCATGATAAGCTGAAACCTAATGTTGTAACATTAAGATTCTCTACAAAATAAAAAACAGAAAATCCAATGCCCGGATTATTCCATTGATTATTTCTTTCAACTTGGCATTTTCCCATAGCTGTGTTGGAAGGAGGAAGAAGCCATCGATCTGAATTCTACAATTCTTACACTCAATTTATTGGTTTTAGATCAACATGACTTTTCCATGAGGAGAATATGGCTGGACAGTCTTGTTTTGTCTCTTGAAAGGAAAATAAACTTGATGATTGCATAAGCAGTATTAAAAATAAATGCATAAAATTTGTTTGCTTATAATTGTTAAGATTTACAGATTAGCTGCAGTGGGCTTGCAGTTAATGGGAAAGATTTAGTATGATGTTATAGAAGTTGGATATAGTCTGTTTCAAAATTTATTAGGGAATCTCCTTTATTGGCAGGGAAACCTACAGAAACACATGTATTCTGGTCTCCATCAAGTGTGAATTCCATGGAAGACTAATAGGAGGAGAAATAGCTACAAAGGTAACAGAGCTCATGTGACTGGTCAGATAGGAGAAGGAAGAAGAAAAGAAATGAGAGAAAAAAAGATGAGAATCTCTGTGGAGGTCTAGGAAATAATTTTAGAAATAACTTGAGAAATGTATTTATTGTGTACTTGGGTTCAAAAGATGAGCCCAGCGGATTAGCCCTTTTGCCTAGGACACACATTTTCATTTCACACATTTGCTCTTATACTTTAACTCGTGGATATTTTTCTTAAGCGAACAGAAACATCATGCAGTCATGACATTTGGCTATTCTCTGGAGCAATATAGAATTCACTGTCGGTATTAAGAATCTAAAAGGGAACAACTTTTCTTCACTGCTATGCTTTATTTAGTATTGATACAAAAGGAAACATTGCAAGGCAAGAAAGAGGGAGCCGAAACATATTTCACACACCTCTCAGAACTGAGTGATTGTACATTTAGGGCTTCTTCATGCAAATTCATAATCACCCATCCCAAAGTTCAGCTGCAGTCTTTGAGTACCAACTCTTAGGAAAATATATTTCTAACAGATTTTTAAAAAAGGAGTGTTACTTGCTAATTTATCCAAAATTTTCCTCAGTGAAGCATGAAAAGGACATTAACAATTATATGTTCTTGCTCTTAGGAAAAAGAAAATAATAGGTTTGAGGATTTTGAATCTTAACATCTTATCAATCAACAAAGCATACTTGGAACAACAGAAAAAAAAGGCTAATCACACACGTTCATAAGAACATAGCTAGCAGAACAAGGGAAGTAATTATTCCTTTCTATTCAGCTCCTTTGAGTCTGTCTTGTGTCTTGTTTTGGGGCCTTAAGGACAAAGGAGCCTGAGAAAGTGCCACTAGAATTTGGTTTGGCTATGGAGCACCTGTTTTCCAAGGAGGTACTAGGAGGATTGGGCTTTTTTAGCTGATAAAGATAAAAGGCTAATTGGACTAATTGCTATCTCAAACTACCTGACATTAGGAAAGCCATAAAAAAGAAAAGAGACTGGACCAGGCTGTTCTTAGAGATACTCAATGGAAAAACTAGATAAAAAGGTCCCAGGTTGTGGCAAAGGAAGATACAGAGAAATGAAGGAAAATAATAATTTTAATAATAATTGGTGAATAATTTATTCACCAAAAGCATAGAAACTATTTGCCCAGCATTGGTGTCAAATCTCCGTCCTTAGAGATCTTCAGAATCTTGACTGAGGAAGACCATAAACACAAACAAATTTTAAAATTCTTCTCTGAACTAGAGTGTTGACAAGATGAACTCTGGAGTCATTCTTTCTATCTAACTTTTTAAAAGTTCTATCTATTTTGTTGCATCTGTCCCATAATAAAATGCAGGAGAAGCATATGCAGTAAATAACTGACTACACAAAAGTTTCAAAAAGGATAAGATGTTTTGTTATTGTTATTGCTTTTAATTTCTGATAACTGTAGGAGGTTAGCTGAATATGGAATGATCTCTACCTCATAAATACTTGAACAGAACAATGTCACATTACTTGTTCTGTGTTGACTACTACCTATTCTATACCTACATAGACTAGAAAATAATGTATGTGTTCTGTTATTTTTCTGGGTAGGAAACAAGTCCAAGAAGCTGAGTAGTTTCTTGTCTGTCTCACAGTCATGAAACAGTATTTCAGCAGTTAAGGGCACTTCTTCAGGCATCTGTGCTTGTTAGGTTACACCCAGCATCTGCCACTTCTTAAGCACACAAATACCCATGCGCTATTTTGAATTTGGAAAGAGACTCATGTATTTTACAACTGTGTGTGATATCTATATACTTCTCAAAAAAAGTGCAGACAACAGCCTGGTATTGCTACAATGAGAAATTATTTTTTAACTCCATCTAAACATATGAAAAATGATAATAACTCCTGCCAGGGAGCTAACAAACTAAATAAATATAAAATCATTTTTTTCTATTGACTGTCAAAAATACAAGGGCTGCTCAAAAAGTAATGCCTCTTATTCTATTATGTTGGTCCACAACGTCAGAGGTGGATGTCGGTGGTACTGCAGTAGAGGTTGAACCTTCTCAACAATGTTCCATTACATTTTACTGCCATGTGACAGATGGCAGCAGAGGGGCAGTCTGATAGAATGGTGTCTGACATGGAAAAGCGTATAAAGAAAATGTGACTCACTGAATTCCTCCATGAGGAAAAAATGGCACTCACTGACATTCATTGATGCTTGCTGAATGTTTATGGAGACTGAACAGTGGCTGTTCAGTAACTGTAAGCACAGTGAGGCAGTGGGTGCTATGTTTCAACAGTGGTGACAACAACAGAGGGTCTTCTTCACTGGTGCAGATTTTGACAAGCATGGCATGGAGACACTAGTTCATCGCAGGCAAAAATGCATAGTTAATGGTGGTGACTGTGTTGAAAAATAGTGTAACGTAGCCGAGAATTTGACATATCCAACAGTGTTATTGTTCTCTTTGTATCTGTTGTAGTTTCCACTGAAATAAATAGGAGGCATTACTTTCAGAGCAACCTACGTATAATAATAAAAGCTATAGTGTAGATGCAACTTCCAAGTACATCCCAAGCACATTTTTCTGTTTGAAAACTGGATAGATTGTCTAACATACATTTTCTCTCTAAAGTAACTATTTTACTTGTATGGCTGTTCTGGCAAGCTTTCTTACAAACCTTTTCCAGTGTAAAACAGAACTTAAATCTTCATGGAAGCATAATCTTAAATAAAATACTGTTCTGAAATACTTCATTCACTCTGAAAACAAAATGGCACATAATTCTTAGAAAGTATTATAATATTTATAAATTAATTATGCCTACATAATTCTTACAAATATAAACACTGTACAAAGGAAACAAGGGTCTAACCTCTGCCATGTTCACCTCTGCAGTAGTGGACTTCTGTAGTGCATTTCTTATATTGGGTCAAATACATTTAATTCTTAAACTCCAAGATTAAGAGGACTATCTTGATGTGACAGCACTGCTTCCTGATGTCCTTTGCTGAGAACAGTAACGCAATTTTCACAGTGTTCTGCGTTCTGCATTAGCCCACCAACACCATCTATGCTGGACTTGGTCTGGGACAGCAGATTACTTTACTGAAGCATTTTTACATGTTATACATGTGCCACAAATCTAGAAGAACGCTATATTATATAAATCTTTCACTTCTAATATGGCACAACAAGCACTCAGTGTTTCTGTTTTTGTAGACTTTCTCCATGCACAGAAATGAAGCGTGCTGAATTTATCCTTTTGCAACCATCACATGAGGTGGAATTAAGTCTCTAAATGTGCTGGGAACTGGCAAAGTAGCTAAAGAAATAAATCCAGAACTGTTAAATCATTTAGTGATTGTTCTGAACTCAAGGTGATCTCCATTAGTATGGAAGAAGTTCTCATATATTACTGCAGAAATTCTTTGAATCATGAACTCTCAGGTGTAACCTGAGACAAAAAAAAAAAAAAAAAAGTAACAGGATTCATTATTTCAGTCTCTCAATTTAATTAGGTGAGTGAAATATCTGTGGCTGAAAGGAGTTACTTGCATTTTGTAATTTTTTCATTGCTTTTTACTTCAGGCCATATAGAAAAATAGTAACTCACTCTTGCAGAAGCTGTTACTATGCCTGGAATTTACAATGAGCAAGACTTGCAATAACTTAACGAGAAAAAAATAAGTAAAATTATTGTTTTTTTACCATGTCTTGAGTATGATGGCTCAGCTTCAGATGAGTGTACAGCTACAGGACTCTAATGTCCAACTTAAAATAGCTTCCTAGTGCTGGTTGTATTGAGTCTTTTTAACCTTAGTGTTTAGTATTAGTTTAAAAGTAAGAATCGTTCTCTACAAACCAATTCAAAAGAAAATAAAGCAGTGTCTTTAATTATTTTCACTAAAATGTGTTCTCATTTTAGGGAGCCAATCTGATATCCTGCATACCATAGAAACTTACTGTTATACAAGGGTGTCATCTAGTGAACTATTTGAATGAAGGACACAAAATCCATTGCCTCAATAATATATGTACATTGAATCCTACTATAAGCATAGGAGATTAGAAAGCAAAGCATTTTAAACATTTATTTTGGTTAATATTCCACACCAAAACAATTGGGACAAGGATTCTCGTGTGTCCTTTCATCTTTGAGATATTCTATACAGGTAGATAAAGAATGAAAAAGATTTTTCATAGTATGGTGGTTTTCTTTTAATCACACCAAAATTATTCCTTATGCCATACATACAGGGATACACAGTAAGGACATTCACTGAGGTTTTTTAGCTTACTAATCCAAATTAACTACAGTTTAATTGTAGTGAAAATACAATTAGATGCAATATTTTAAGTGATAGCAAATCCTACTATTATCTAAGCCATAAGGATGGTTCATTTACTCAATTTCAGCTGTTCCTTTATGTTCTTACTATTAGTAATCAAAATAGCTGTTAAGAGAGAGAAATGTGATCTGGTAAGCACTTCAGTCATGGCTGACTTTTCATCTTGGGTTTATCAGTAGGTTACATGTTCAATACTGTTCTGATCATCTGACTCATGGAAATGCTGTGCTTTGAAAGTCTGAAGGAAAATGGTCAGCAGAAAGCTACACTTTTCTGGTAATAAAATTGAATTAGCTATCCTAGTAATACTAGCATGGACTTGTAGCTGTCACCAGAATACAGGTCTGTGATAGTTCCTTTAAAATTGCAGGACTATCTTTTCATTATTGTAAGTTAAAATTTTTTCTTGATTGAATTTTGTTTTCCTCAGCTGTGGATTCATTGTGAACTTAGAAGACTGATAGTGCTTAGCAATATCCTTCAGCTTTTCTTTATTTTATGTGCTGATTTTTTTTCTTAGTAGCGCTGTTAAATTGCCTTACTCATTATCCAAAGCTGTGGACAGTATTTTGTTATCATAATAAAAATCTTGTTCTATTCTTTGTTTAACACAGAGCTCTAAATCTCTTAACATTTTGAAGCTGGAATTGCCCTTTAGTAATACAAGCAGATACAGTTCTTTTATTATTTAGTACTTTACTCATGATGGAACATTTTTGAAAATTATGATTGTTGAGGATCACTTCTCCAGAGTGAGAGTCATTTTTGGACAATGGGGCCATTAGCTTCTGTTCTGCCTTACGTTTCAGATGGATCTTTCTTTTTTTTTTTCTTTTTTTATTGTTTTCAGTTTCTTGTAATGGCTTATATGTTTAATCATCTGTTCCTTTAGGGAATGGACCTCTCTTCCAATATAGAAGACAAAAGCTATGCAGTCATAAAATCACGTTTGCCTGGAATTAAAGAGAAAGATTTAAATTGTACCATTATACTAATGCATGAAACACTGTAATCTAGCTCTACACTAAAATAGTCTTTCAAAGAACTGTCAAAGGCACTGTAGCAAGATCTATCTTGCCATAGTGCTGACATGGCGGATTTCACTTGTTTTTCCTGACAAAAACCAGTATATTTTCTTTGAGTTCAGAATGTGAATTTTTCCCCTAATGCATGATAAGAAAACTTGGGATTTTTTATGCATATCACTGTTAAAATTGCATCTGTTTTCACCCAATCTGTTGCATAGCTATTTCTTTTAGAACAAGAGTGATCTCTTTAACAGTTTTCTTCTGATGGTGCTGAGTTTCCAACCATATTTTCCTTTTATGCTGATGAGCTCAGAACAGCGTATCCTGACTTGTGGCACTCTTTACAGTACAAAACATTCTCCAGTATCACACTGAGGCAGCCCTAATTTAGACACCCGTAGAAAAAAGTCAAGAAGACAAGACTGTTTCAGATGCAATGTGTTCCATGAAGCAGTATCATGGAGACCATAAGGCTGCAACGTGGTGGATGTTCCTCCAAGAGAAACAGATGGAGAGGAACACCTTCATGACTGTGGCACAATAACTTCAGCAAAACAGTGAGAATGACATAAGAAAAATGCTTGAAAACATTCTGATGGGATTCCTACTATTTGTATTAAATTGTTAGCTACCTGTGTCACTCTAACTGATGCTCTCTTGACCTCTTCCATATCGTCATTAGCTGGTCTGCTAGCCCCTTCTCGGGGCAGGAAGCATTCGTACCTTGGAGTAAGCTCTTCCAGCAGGTGTACAGAGCTCTCCTACTTCCATCACTGACAGCAATTATAACAGCCTCTCCACAGGTGCTGGTGGAGTTCTCCTATGTAAGGGAGATTCTGGGTAATGTATGTACCCTATGTAAGGGTAATCTGGGAAGCAGGTGTGGAGTGCTTGTGACTTGCTTCCTGTTTCAGTCTTTGTGAAAATGAACTCTTTGTTGAAATGAGGGCAGCTAAAGCTTGTGGTATGATTTGATGAGAAAATTAGAAGTAGCAATATAAAGCCATACTGAGAGAATACAGAGGAAGAAACAAGGTAATTCCTATTAAAAGACTATCAGCCTTGCTACTTCCACCCTATCCAAGAGAAAGATCATAATTTTTTGATCAGGTCAGATTAAAAGCAACATTTATATTTAAGATGGAGTTGGATAAACCAAATTTATTTATCTATTTGAGATTATGACATGCTCCTCTGTGTGTCATCACTCTCAACTTATAAGGATGTCACTGAGCATGAATCTTGTCTTCTTTCTCTCCAGAAAATTAAGATGCTTTCTGATGGGCCTGAGGGGAACCCTCAGCTGGACTAGTGGGGTGCTGTAAACACCTTCCATCAGGACTGCAACGTAGAAGGAAAAGCTCAAGGCTTTCTGGCTGAACATAGGACAACTTCAGTTGGACCACAGATGACATGTAAAGAAACATCTTGCCTTGTTGGAGGGCTGTCACTGGGAGCATAAACAAGTGGATAGAAGGCACTGTTAAACATGTAAGCTCACTTTTCTTGCTGCTGTTGTGAAAAGCCTTCCTGTGGGAAATGGAGGTACCTTACGGGCTGCCCCACTGACCAGATACACATCTGCCACAGGGGAACTGGGAAGCCCAGATACGCCCTCCCATTTTCCAGGCATGAAGCTTAGTGTTACCTTCTTTGTTCTTTTGAAGACTGGAAAGGTTCCTAGGTGGTAGGTGGGAGTATGGACAAAGCATGGATTAAGTCCAAAACAATAGAATGGGTAAGGCTAATCATGCTTGTATGTACAGTAGCTGTCAGAGTAATAAAAAGATATATATAGCTTGAAATGTAAATCTAGCTATTTAGAATACAGCAAAAGCATATTGAATTTGAGAAAAATATTAATTTCAGACAAGTAAATGAATCAGAAGTCCTTGAGCTACACTTCTAGTCAAAGGATATTTTGTTGTTATTTTTTTTTTGTCTTAAGCAAGCATTGTAAAATGGAATAGCAAATCAATTTCACATTTTTTGATTATTGCTTGTGATGTTGGGACTTTAATGTTTGTTTTCTTTCTTCTGATAAGTGTCCAGTTCTGATAAGTGACCAGAATAAGTAAGCTAGTGTACAGATAATTAGTTCGGAGAAGCGTACAATACACAAACAGTGAAAAATCTTACACAAAGTAGCTTCTGACTTGAATGAAGTTACTGTTTGAAATGTTCATATATATAACTTTAGTTCAAGATACAGATTAAACAGGTAAGAATTTTATATGTAAAGAAAATATTGTCTATGCAAGACCGCAGCTCAAATAACTCCTGAGAATATGTTTTTTGCATGTATTTCAGGAGCAGAGTTAATAAAATGTGTATTCAGATGTTTTTCTTTAGTGATATGCACACAGCTTTTCAAAATGTAAAATTAAAATATTTGCTCTTACATATTGGAATTTTGGGTGGAGAGGAGCACTGAATATTACCTCAGAATCACGGCTTAGCCATGGGAATGAAGTGCAGTTCAATTGCAACAACATTGTAGTCCCCCATGAAGCCTGTTTTTTGTCAGTTTAAGATCCTTTGAACCTCATGACCTTTCCTTATACATACCAAAGTGACATGTAAACATGCATTGTATTCAGTTTTGGCTGAAGTGATTTTCTTTCTTAAATGCTGTAGTGATAAGTATACACAGCTGTATTAAATGCCCGGGATTCTTTTCCTTTCTGTAGAGCAGTGGCTCAAAATGAGTGTTATCATTGGCATTAGTGAAACTACTGCTATGTTTTGTATATATCTGCAGTAACAGAATAAGCTTCATGTAATAAAGTGAATGAGTTTTCAGTACTGCTACTATTCTTACATGAAGATATACTGCAGTGTGCCAATTAATGCTATTTTTAAAGGCTATTTTGAGCAAGGAGTTGGACTAGAGATCTACTGAAGTCCTTACAACTCCAGCTGTTGTCTAATAAGTGTTGTTTCTGTGAGCGTTGAGGAGCAATTTTTAAAAATCAGTGAAATACATTTTTGCATTTGTCATACTATTTTGAAAAGGTGTAGAAATTTAAAAATATGAACTTCTAAAAAAAATAAAGCCTCAGGCATAGTAAATATTCTACACATTTCAGTTTTACATGCCAGAGTGTGGGAAACTATCTACATGACAATGGGCATGTTTACTTGGACGTGCTGGACTCTTGAGTTGTCCTTGATGCCTTGGAACAAGTAACTTGCAAGAACATCAGGAAGCAAAGTGCTGGGAAAAGCAGAAACTTTGAAACAGCAAAAGCATACAGAGACTTGCTCAAGCCAACCAATCAAGTAACGCCATGTTGGAGCACGCTTTTCACAAATGCATAAAAGTCTGATTGTTCTATCAATAAACGAATCACTTGCTTAACCATATTGGTATTTTCTCGTGATCTCCGGCGTGTGTGCTGCGACACCAGAGAACCTGTTTTTCAAGCTTTGGTTTTTTTCACCAAATTGCTTAAAAGTAAGTAAATTTGGCTGGCTTTATTTTTTATTAGCTTTATGTGATTGTTAATTTAGTGATACTTTTGTTATGAGAAGTAATTACATCAGCAAGCTTCAGCTCTAGACATTTTACAAGTCTAATATAGAAGGATTTACATTTAATGAGGTTATTTATGATTTTCTGTCAATGAAGGTGTGTCATATAGTGTCAGAAGGGAAGCATGCTTTTCGTTTGACCAAGCATCTAGAAGGACTTTTTGTAACTTCTATTACATTGGACATGCATTAATGCCTCCAAAGTGGTCTCAGTATGTCTGCAGTATTTCTCACATCAATTTTCTACTGTTTTTTGAAATGTCTAGAATAGTTTGCTGAAATATTCTCAGTAATTAGATAAAATATTATCCAGTTCACATCAGTTTAAAACCTTTGTTTCACCTTTTTTTAGCATGCTACATTTTGTAGGTCACCTGAATGAATGCAGGAACTGATACTAGAAGAAAGTCTTTAAAAATCTGCAGACTGATTTAAGTGGGGAATATAAAGGACATTATTTAAATCACAGAATAGTTTAAGTTGTAAGAAACCTCCATTGGTCATTTGGTCCTGCTAAAAGCAGAGGCAAAGGATAAATCCACCTTTGCTAAAGAAAATTCAGTCTGACATTTATTTTTGAATCCTAATAGCAGGCGATTCCATCATTTCCAAATAGCCTCTTCCCAAAACGTAGTATGAGTGAACACGTATTAAGTGTGTATCGATTTATGCATGCTGAGAATGATGAGTTATGTATTTTCATTTCTTTTTAAGTTGCAGGCAGATTTTAATTCAATAGTGATTGTGCCAAGAAAATTACTTATTGCAGCTTGTAGTAAAGGCTGACAGCTAATTTGCAAAGATAATGAGACTGTCCCTAACTTGCATGCTTTAAGTACTGCTCCTTAGCACTTCCAAGCACCTGTTCAGTTTTGGTTTATTTTTGGAGCTTGTTGCTAACTTTAGAAGCACTAAATTTTAATAAATTCCAGTTCTCCAAATTCTCATTTTCCTTGCCTTAGAAATAACATTGAATGAGAATGAATTATATCATCTTTCAATGAGAATGTGACAGAGCTTTAATTAAGCTAATCCTTAATATTTTTCATAAACGCCTGGGGGAGGAGGGGGGGGGGGGAAGTAGGTAGGGTTCTCATGGTTGCATTCAAAAGTGATAGATATTCTTGTTATCTTGGTCATATAAATACACCATATAATCTAGATAAATCAAACACCTCAAGAACAAAGTGAATGACAGTGCTCACGCTCTTAATGGAAGTTCTCTTCTGTAACAGAAGAAAATCAGGCTCTGAGCAGAACTTTTCTTTCTCTGTGGAAAGAGGAGGGAGGGAAAAGGGATTATCCTGACAGTATGTTGTTCCTGTTCATTGTGATGCTCCATAGGGACAGCCTTCTCTTTCACAGACTAGCTGAAGCCTGACCATTCTGTCACGTTACTAAACTCAAATACCAAACGTTAGAAATCTACAGAATGTGCTGATTTTACTAAGGCATAAGTGCGGCATGTGTAGATCACTGAGATTAACTGAGACATACAAGAAAATGTACAGATGGGAAATGAGTATTTTCCAGACAGAAGAGGAAGAAAATAGGAGAAATGGGATTTGAAGTATATGCTTATACCCCAGCTAAGCCTAACCTGAAATTTTAAGACTTAATTGATGAGAATCTATTTTTAGATTGCAAAAGAGAAACTTACTTTAACTCCATCAACAGTCTAAATGTTGGTCTATTTGGCATTTTAATAGCAACTTTAATGTAATTATTTCGTGAAAAAGTACTTGTATTTATTTCTACTTTAATTTAGGCATTTAAAAATTTAAAAATAAACCAATATTCACAGAATCATAGAATCATAGAATTAGCTAGGTTGGAAAAGACCTACAAGATCATCCAGTCCAAACATCCACCTATCACCAATAGTTCTTACTAAACCATGTCTCTCAACGCTATATCTAAATGTTTCTTGAACACCTCCAGGGACCGTGACACTTCCCTGGGCAGCCCATTCCTCTTTCAGAAAAGTAGTATTTCCTAATGTCCAGCCTGAATCTCCCCTGGCACAACTTGAGGCCATTCCCCCTCGTCCTGTCACTAGTTACAAGAGAGAAGAGGCTGACCCCCAGCTCACTACAACCTCCCTTCAGGTAGTTATAGAGAGCGATGAGGTCTCCCCTGAGCCTCCTCTTCTCCAGACACAACAATCCCAGCTCCCTCAGCTGCTCCTCATAAGGCCTGTGCTCCAGACCCCTCACCAGCTTCGTCGCCATCCTCTGAACACGCTCCAGGGACTCAGTGTCTTTCTTGCTGTGAGGGGCCCAAAACTGGACACAGTACTCGAGGTGGGGCCTCACCAGGGCTGAGTACAGAGGGACAATGACTTCCCTACTCCTACTGGCAACACTGTTCCTGATACAAGCCAGGATGCCATTGGCCTTCTTGGCCACCTGGGCACACTGCTGGCTCATGCTCAGCCGAGCATCGACCAATACCCCCAGGTCCGTTTCCTCCACACAACCATCCAGCCACTCTGCCCCAAGGCTGTAGTGTTGCCTGGGGTTGTTGTGGCCAAAGTGCAGGACCCAGCACTTGGTCTTGTTGAACCTCATCCCATTGGCTTCAGCCCAGAGATCCAGCCTGTCCAGATCTCTCTGTAGGGCCTCTCTACCCCCAGGCAGATCGACACTTCCTGCCAGCTTGGTGTCGTCTGCAAACTTGCTGAGGGTGCTCTCAATGCCCTCATCCAGGTCATCAATAAAGATACTGAAGAGGACAGGCCCCAGCACCGACCCCTGGGGAACACCACTCGTGACCAGTCACCAGCTGGATTTAACTCCATTCACCACCACTCTCTGGGCCCGGCCCTCCAGCCAGCTCCTTACCCAGCAAGGGGTGTACCTGTCCAAGCCACAGGCTGCCAGTTTCTCCAGGAGAATACTGCGGGAGACAATGTCAAAAGCTTTGCTGAAGTCTAGGTCGACCACATCAACAGCCTTTCCCTCATCCACCAGACGGGTCACTCGATCATAGAAGGAGATCAGGTTGGTCAAGCAAGACCTGCCCTTCACAAACCCATGCTGGCTGGGCCTGATCCCCTGGTTGTCCTGCAAATGCCGCGTGATCTCCCTCAGGACAATCTGCTCCATAACCTTCCCTGGCACCGAGGTCAGGCTGACAGGCCTGTAGTTCCCCGGATCCTCCTTACGACCCTTCTTGTAGATGGGAGTCACATATTGTGTGGAAACAATTTTACACACACACGCACACACGCATATGCATACATATATATATGTATATATATGAAAATCAAGATATCAGTAATTCTAAGCCAAATTAACATGATTAACCTTTACAATTGATTTAAGATATCACCATTTTGGAAAAACAAATATGAGGACTGCTCTGAAATGGGTGTCTCCTATTTTATGATGTTGGTCCATTACCTCAAAGGCCACCAGATGGTGGTAGGGCAGTAGGGGTTGAACCTTCCCATCAATATTCCATTACACATTGTTGTCATGTGACAGATGGCAGCAGAGTGACAGTCCGACAAAATGGTGTCCGTCATGGAAGTGTGTATGAAGAAAATGTGGGTCAGTGAATTCCTCCATGTGAAAAAAAAATGGCATCCATTGACATTCTCTGATGCTTGCTGAAAGTTAAAGGAGACTGTCAGTGGCTGTGAGCACAGTGAGGCAATGGGTGGTACATTTCAGCAGTGGTGACTACAACAGTGGGTCACATCCACTGGTGCAGATTTTGACAAGCATGGCACAGAGGTTCTTGTTCATCACTGGTGAAAATGCATAGTTAATGGTAGTGACTATGTTAGAATAATAGTGTTTTGTGACTGGGAATTTGCTGTATGAAATAGCGTTATTGTGCTCTTTGTTGTAGTTCCCATGGAAATCAATAGGAGGTATTACTTTCCAAGCAACCTATGTACATTTTGGTGGAAATGATGTGCTGGCCTTATTCAAAAAGGTGTTGCTGGAGGTTGCTTGTATTGGCATTTGGTAGTTGCTGCTTTTTTACATCTTCCTCTTGCTGGCTGGCTCCTGAAGAAGGGCACAGTCTTCTCTTTATCTATAATCTGTTTTGTTTGCAATCATTCTTACCTTTATTTGCCTAAAGATTTGCATCTATAGCTTGATATAATTCCTAGGTTTTCAAGTTTCTTGGCAAGCTGGCTTGGCTCCTAGCTTTCTAGCCTAAAGTACTTGGTATTACTGAAGGCACTATTATAATAAGGATGCAGGCAGCATTCTCTGACAGAAGACCAAAGAAACATTTCTAGTGTGACCTCTATGTGGCTCCATTCTTCTGGACCTCTCTCATACCTTGCTTGCCTTATTTTGCACTGTTCTGGCCTCCAGCTTCTGAACCCATGAATCTGCATCACAGCCAAGATGTCCTTGGCCTAAAAAGAAAAAAAGAAAATCTGTTGAAAATTAAAAGGGAACATAAAAGTGGGCATTGTACAACACTTCTAAAATACCTGATGATGATGAAGCTTTCCATGAGGCAATGCAGCTGTTCTCAGGTGCCAGATGTATCACAGAAACACATTTTTTGCAGGTTTTCAGCATCTATAAGGGGAAGGGAAGGACAGACGTGGTTCACCAGCACATTAGTTGTTTGCAGCTTATTTTCTTGTTCATTGTACTTTTATTTTTATTTGTCCTGTTACTTGTACATCAACAAATGAAAATAATCTACTTAAGTTGTGAAAGTATCACGAATTTCAGTTCTCAAACTTCTGTGGTGAAATAAGAAATCGTATAATAAGCTGGGTTAAAATGCTGTAGATGGATTGTACTGCCAAACTCCTTTTTTATTTAAAAAGCACCCTGTGGTGAAAAAAAGATTAATGTTATAGCTTAGTAGCAGCTTTACCAGTGTGTTTCAGACTCAGGTTTTAGGCTTCATTTTTGTTAGGGTGAATTTTTAAAGATCTGTGTACTTATTTGTAAAATGCTGTATGTTGACCTTTCCAGTTCTTTCTTGTTCAGTCTTTCATACTCTTATAATAGATCGTTTTGTGTTTTTTTAATCATAGTGTAGATTAATTTATAGATTATTCATTAATGCCTGAGGAATTGGGAAGGCTGTGAGTACCAAGAGCTACATTGATTTCACACTTCTCAGTGAGACTTGCAGAAAATGGAGATGAACCTGAACTTCATCAGCTTAATAATTTCAGGCTAGATAAGATGTAGTTTAAATATTTCTTATATTTGCCAAATCCTATAACAAGGATACTTGTCAAATCACAGTGCAGAAATTGTTTTATGAATAACATATTTTTCTAGTTTAAAAAGTTAGTAAAATTTACATAGAAACAGTTAAATACTTATATATGCTTGTTATTCTTGTGTGTGTATGTTTTACATTGTGAGTGGAGAGGAATGCACTTCAACACTCTTTCTCTGTTTACTGAAAATTTCTGACATGATTTGCAGAAAAAGGTGGACAACAAATGCTCTTCAAAATGGCAAAAACCTATAATTAAGCACTTGTCCAGTGAGGCAGCATCCCTGAATGTGGCAATTTACTACATGAAAATATGGTTCATGATCGTATTTTTGACTCTGTGGGAGGTGAGCTGCTAGGACAGTCTGGACTACTTCAGTACTTGAAGTACTGAAGAGAGAGTTACTGAGAGACAGTTTTCTGTCATCTGCACATGCTGCCACTTTGCTCGAGGCTGTGATTGTCTTTGGCAGCTGGGGAGAGCAGGGGTGGGAAGGAGACCCCAAGGGAAATGGAAGACAGGATGCAGCTTGATTCTAGATCTGTAGGAGCCACGAGAGCATGAATCACACAATACTGGAAATTACAGCCTCTCGAGAAATTATTCATATCTTACAGTTTTAGTAGTGAAAAGTACTTTTGGTCCTTAAGGTACTGATCACAAACTTTATTTTTGGTGGAAAGGGGGGATTTAGTGGGTTAAAGCACATCTTAATGAAGCAGAGCAAGATTGCTTTTTATAGTAAGAACAATGAAGCCTGTGTTGAGGATAATTTTTTCACATGGCAGAAAAAAATTGTGCTTTGCAAATACTGCCACCAAATGACTAAAAAGAACATACAGGGACATCATTGGGACTCTCTTTCACAGTGTATAGTGAGTTTTCATTATGAGCATTCATGCTACAGCGGCTTCTCCAAGGTCCCAAAATTCTCTGAGGCCATTAAGCAGAAATGATCAAAATGTGCATTTTTTGAAAGCAAACATCTCATGGCTATCAGAAGGCTCTGTAAAGCAGTGAGCATATGTTCTCATGTGCATGTTATTTAGAGAAGCAATGTCTAGCATTTTGCCCAGGGAAGTTGTGAAGTCTCCTTCTCTGGAGATATTCAAGACCCGTCTGGACACCTACCTGTGCAGCCTGTTGTAGGGAGCCCGCTTTGGCAGAGGGGTTGAACTTGATGATCTCTACAGGTCCCTTCCAACCCCTACAATTATGTGTTTCTGTGATAGCTGGGAAAAAATGCTTTTGTCAACAGCAGTTGGTTTAGTCTGTGTTTTATTTAGGAAAGAACTATGCAAAAAAGAAATACTGAAGGAATTTTGAAAAAATATTAACTAGGTTTTCCTGATTTTTACCAAAACAAACAGGTTCATTTCAAAATATGTAATAGAAAAGGATATGTTTCCATAATTAACTGTTAATCTTTGATTACTTACAAAAAAACCCTATTATAATTGACAAGATAAAGCAGTATGATGTTTTATCATTATGGGATTGGACAAAAATATGAGAGGTTATCCTCCCTTTAATATTTGTAGCTCTGTTCTTGGGGTTTATAAAGGATTGTGAAAATCACAAGTCCTGTTGAATTGTATAGAAATACATAACTTAGTAATGAAACAATCCAGTGAATTGATTATTTTTTGGGAGTTTCGAATCTGAACAGCTAAGGGTAGACCAGCTGAGAGGAATACCTATTTTTATACTGTTCAACATGTTTGCAAGGAGTAAGGTTGTTTTTTTTAAAGTAAGCTGTAATTCTAGTATTTGTAATAGTAAATTGGGAGACTATAGTTATGCCTTGTAGTCAAACCATAGGTAACTATTCATAGAAAATGCATTCATTCATTAGTTATTCCCAAACTTGGGAGGGAACAGGAGAACAAAGAATGGTTTCCTTCTATTCCTAAATAAAAAGTTGTCTCCTGAATAGTATCTGTTTATCACAGCTAACAGTACAAGAATAGCTAACACGATTAGAATTTAGGAGGTTCTAAGAAAACAGGTTAAGCACTTTAGGAGTCATTCCTTAGGGATGGTCAGAAATGAAGATCAAAGAAAGGAAATCTCCCTTTTGCCCAGAATTCAGCCAAAAGTAGAATTTTCAATCGCTTACATAGTAGATGAAATGGGATTTGATCTGCAATGAGCAAAATGCTCAAAGGTGTAACACAGCAACCTTATCAAAGATATATTCTTCATTTTTAATTTCTAACATTTTTATAAAAATAACTTCTCTGCAATATTTATGAATATTTTTAAATCAATACTAATGAAATATTAATTGCCTTTCTAGTTATAAGCAAACTTGGGAGCTTTAGATTGGCATGTATTGAATGTCTCCTCTCACTTCTGCTCCTGCTGTTCATTTCCCCCCTCACTATTACTTTGCCATTATGCTCTGATTTGCATCAGGCAAATTATATTTGATCAGTTTGATCCCCTTTTCAAACATTGTTCATAGGTAAAACATGTATTTCACACAAAGAGTATTGGCATCTATGAGCTTCGCTGTCCCTGATGTATACTGTCTGCTTTGATATTAATAAAATCACTGTCTGAGCACCAGGGAGAAAAGGGTCCAGTTACAGCAAAAGTGGTAATCTTGTGGGTGTTTTATATGAACTAGAGTCTTTGGATTTCTGTGACTTTTGAAGTGGCTGATACACTGAGTGATCGGCTATTGGCAGATGAGAAAGAGGTGAATGATTGGTTAAAATGCTATTTCCTGGAAGGAAAAAGGAAAACAGTAATACATAGTAATACCCCATGTAGAATAGTAGTTTTTATTGAGGAATCATCATTTTGGACTGGTCATCTTGCTGGAAAGGATGAACAGCCTTTGTGTTTGTGATAGGAGTGCTGTTCTTCTGTCTGAAGAGTTATCTGTCTGACAGGAGTTATCAGTGGGTTAATGCTTTCTAAAAATCACAGGCTAAAATAGAAGCTGGGAGGAAATTCCACTGTCAAGTGAAAAATGTCATCCAATATTTTCCGTTATTAAAATCAGTGCATAATTCAGTCTTTCTTTTAGTTTTTCTTATGAAAAGAAGAAAAAAATGTTTTAGGCCTAATTTGTTTCCATGATACGCATCTGTGCACTCGGAGTGCATTCTTTCTCATAATAGCAGCTGATGAGACCACTTCTGTTTACTCTAAAGAGGGTTGCAAACTTTAAAAAATAAATATATTTTTCCTCTTACATTATATTTCACTTGTACAAGAAGGCTGCTATGCATTACTTTGCCTAAAGCAATAGCTACTAGATACTGAGACAATTTCAAAGTTTTATTTTATAATCGAGAGCTAAGACTAATAGAATGTATAGTTTGGAAACGCATAAACGATTGTATAGACCCTTGAAATTTATTGAATGGCATTTCCTTACCTTCTTAATCTTTCTCACTCACTTTTGCTTTCCAGCTTCTCTTGTGCATTTATTCCTTTCAAATGTACTTTGGGTGATCCTTAAGGAAGGCCATTTTTACTCTGTGGGGTTCCCCCTCCTCTGTTTTCAGTGGAAAATAACTGGTGCCCAAAGCATGGAAAGGATGTTTAGGGTAATTATAGTATACCTTATCAGATAATATGAGGCAAGTGCAGTAAAAGGTGACTTATTTGAAAAGCATAGCATCAGATCTACTCAAGTGTTTGGGTATTTGTTGGGCTACTCTCAAATTTTCACTGAACTGGCCCAATCCTTCAACTCTCCATAGTATCTTGCTGTTAAGCCTCTTTGAAACGTGTATATCTATTTTGGTTGCATCATAAATACAGGAGACTGAGAATGTGCTTTTTATTCCTTGAGTTGCTGTAGTTATGGAAACAGGCATTTTTATCTTTCTGAGAACTCAGAAAAGAAACAGTATAGTAACGTACTGTTCTTCATAGTGCCAGGTGAGAAATAAATCTGCTGTCTCCTTGAATCTGTTTGGAGAGATGTATCCATCCATAATTTCCATCTGTTTATTGTATAGTAAATGTAGAGAAGGATTTTCCCCATTGAAGCTGAAGGTGGAAGGAGCACCTGCACTGCATTTCCCAGGCTGGGAGCTAAAACTTCGTCACATCCCACTGTCATACTCATTTTCATGAAAAAATCCAAGGGTGGCTAGGATGGCCTGGTGTTGTGTTAAGCAGTGGGAATAATTCACACAGCTCAGAGGTCTGCCAAACACCAGGCTACTGGAAAACTGAACTTTTGCTTTATCTTCTCTATTTTGCTACAATACTTTTCAATGTTCAGGCATTTTCCTTTTTCCTTTTTTTTCCCATACACCTCAGAAGCCTTAATTTGTGTAGTGGATATTGGATTGAAGTTGCTGATTTTTCATTATATCCATTTGAAATTTTATTTTTCCTAATATGCATGTAAAAGCTTTTATTTTTCTTCAATTCATTGAAACTCTGCTTAGTTTGATTCATAAAATAAACAATATCTATTTTAATGTAAAATAATTTCTAAAAATACCTATCATGTCCTGAAAAAAACTGCTTGGCTAAATATTGAAATTAAATGTAGCAGCTGCTATAAACAGACTTTTTTTCTTTTTCCCCAAACAGTGAGGTTAGAATATAACAATTCAGTCATGCACGGAGAAACTGAACAGAGGCATGGTGACAGTTTAATTTTTAAAAGCTGTCATGTCTTTCCATGTAATGCAATCGGACAGTATTTTAGTTAGGAGGCTTTAGGAAACTTAAGCATGACATATGCAAATTAAGAAAACACAACAAAAAAATAACCCTCCACCTTTCTCATCTTGGCTTTCACGTCTATATGGTTTACTTTCTGCTGTATTTGAAAAATACTATCTTTATTTTCTTTTCTTTTAGTTCCTTTTCTATTTTTTTTCTTACTTTTATGTTGAAGCTTCTATAGCTTATTGGTTTTATTAGGAAGAGAGGAAAATAGATTTTTCTTTCAGTGACTTTTCAGTTGGCATTTTCATTTAGTATAATTCAACCGGAGTTTTGTGTTTCTTTCATATAATTATATGAAAAGGTTAAAAAATTCAGCCATCGAAATAGTGACTAAAGTCTGAAAACATTTAAAATCCTTGTCTTAGACAAGAGAAGAAGCCACTGAGTCATAGGACAATTTCACTGAACTCTACAGTTACCTATCCATAGAGTAGAAGGATATTTAACAGTGAATACTGTAAATAAATTTCAAAGAACATTGGGTTGAATAAAATTTTAATCATCCAAGTTTTATAGAATTAGAACTAATTGACATTTCAACAGCATCCATGCGAAAGTACAGGTCTCTTTTTTTAACCAAACGTTTGTTATTCCTTTGGACATGTACTGAGTGATCTAATGAAAAAAAAAACAGTAATAGTGTTGTTAATATTTTGCACATCTGAAGAAGTTCAGTCATATCCATTCTGTTCTAAGATTTTTATCTTCCTAGTTAAGTTAATTGAAGATGATCCTGTGTTTTTGGTTGTTTATAACCCCACCAGGAAAGAAGATTCATGTGTCTGAGTGTTTTGTTTTCGTTTAATGAAGGTTGAGTTGATGGACCTGAATGCTACCAAAATTGCAAGTTTGCTTTCTAACATCTCTTTCCTTTCTCTGCTTCTCACTGTTTGTTATCACCAAAACCAGTTCAGCTATGGGCAAAAAGCACCCACAGCTGTAACCCTGTTGATCTTGCACCTCTCCACTCATTCCACATTGTTACTTAGTCTGTCATGGCCCTTACTTTGATGCAGTTTTACCCATCTTTTCTTTTTTTCCCACCAAGGAGCAGGTAAAACACCATTCCTTCTGCTTGTCCAGGGAAGTCTATGTGTTAAATTAATTATAAAATATATTCTTTGCATCATAGAAGAAAGAAATATGCGAAAATATGTCATCTCCTTTGTGATTGCTTGATCAAAAAGACAGGCTCATTAATAAGCTAACAAGAGTTCCCAAGCAATCACTTTTGCTGAAAAATAAATAATTTCATGCTAAGAAACAGGATATACTCTAGCTCATGCTTAGACAATGAATGTACTACTCTCTGCAAAGTCTGCAAACTCTGAGCGGTTTTTTTTAATATACAGCGCAATCTGTGCCTGTTTGTTTAGGCAGAGATAACTTGCATATCCCTAGAGATGGAACCCTTCAAAGAGAGGGAGATCAGATTTAATTGACTGCTATGGAACAACATAGTGGGAGTTTTGTGATTGGAAGTTTCTAATTTCCACTACGGAATATTTCAAGTCCAGACTATTTCAAGGTAGTTAAGAGCTTAATCACTATCTTCATTGTCTTGCCTTCTTTTCCACTGCTGCCTCAACTTGTTAGTATTTTAGACTGTATATCCTTTAAGATTTGATGTCTAGCAATTTCTTGTTCCCAACATAATATTTTTGCTGTGAGGATAAGAACTCTATAAGCTTTCATAATTGCCTAAGGGTAGGAGAAAAAAAGTTCTTGGATTTCAGCTATTATCAGAACTCTTCTATGTTGTAAGCATCAGTGAAAGATGGTATGACATTCTCTTCCCTAAATAAACAATATAAATACTAGATGTTGCTCTTTGCAGGCACAAAAAGAGATGCTGTATCCGCTCTCTTTCCACTAGGACATGAACATTTTCCCATCCAGAAGTCATTAATGCAGCAGTACTCATACTACAGAAGTCCAGCACAAATGTAGGCTCTGTAACTGCTAGCAGTGCTACGCACAGCTAAATGGCTTTTTGGCTGACATATCTTTGCCATGGCAAACAGAAATAGCCATAAAGAAATGCTCACTAACTGTCATTTCTATGACAAACGAAGGCTAGCATGGGGTAGCATGACTGTATTTTCTGTTGTTTTGTTTTTATTTATTTATTGGGGTGAAAATTTCAAGTTATATCTTTACAAACGAGTACCGTGTCCTTTACAAGATAAATCTGGACCATGGAACTGCTGAGCAAAATCATTAATTCATAGGCAGTATAACTCATATTTTTCTTTTAAACATGATAATATTCAAGGGCGTGTAGATATAAACCTTCCCACCAAACCTCCCTTCATTTAGCAACTGCATGAATATGCAGCTAAACTCAATACAGTTAAATTAAACTCAAAATAATCTGAACAGTGTTCAGCAATTCTTTTGTTGCCATCTGTTTTCAAATACTGTTGTTTCATTTCTTGTCATGGTATGCCTTCTTAGGTTTAGCATTTACATCTTACTCAGAACTTTATTGGCCAAAATTTCCAAGAATTGCCTTTTTGCCTAGATCTGGAATGGGAGCTTCATCCAAAATGTCAGCATGTAGTCAGGCCATTATCTATTTTTCAAATGGAGCACAAAATTACAGTTTCCTCTGATACTGAGGGTGACAAACAAGAACCATGTGGAGGGCTATTGATTGAATCAAATAGATTTTGTGTACCACCACAGAAGGGTGTTCCTATAGCTTTATTAACAACAGAAATACAGGGCTAACAGCAGGCTAGTTCAGAAAAGCAACCACCATGATTTTCAGAGGGAAATTTTTTTTTTTTACTCTGTTCATAGGGCACTGTTGCCTTGGTGGATTAACCCATGAGTCTCAATAAGCTGAGAAGCATAATAATACTCAGTAATTTAACAATATTTATGCTTTTGTGCAGTTAACATCCATTTTGATCAATTTGTGGATAGGCAGAATTTTTTACTATGAATTGGTGCATGTAACTTCTCTTTCTGTTAAAGAATATTATGAAGTGGCTCAGATTTGTACCTGTTGTCACCCTGTGATAACAATAATAAAATAAGGCTTCTAATCCCTTTTGGTCTGATTCTGTGATATAGTTGGGAATGAGATGCATGGAAACTAGAAAGTAAACTTTTAAAATATATGAGCATCCAATTAGAATAACAATTTATTTGTTGCAGAATTCAGTAAGAATATGCCTGCATTGCAGTGCTTGCAAGCAGCTGCAGTTAAAATAACAAAAGTTGTTGTGTCAGAATTTCACGCTAACATGGTGTCATTTTTTAAGTACAGAGTATAAAATGGCACAGTAGAGCATCCTTGTCTGATAAATGTGGAGCTTTTAGGACCCTCTGCAATGTTTATGTAATTTTTGCTGAATAATTCATGCTAAGTTAATTAGTTAATTAGTGCAGGTTCCACTGGAATGGAACACTATCTCTGAATTAGGTTTTCAGTCTCTGCTGTCACATTATATTTTGAAAAATTATAGTAGAAGTCTTATCTCTTGCATCTAAATCCTCTCTACAGCATTTTTTCTCAGTTTGCAAAAATAGCGCTCGACTTTTTCATGCACTATCCATCATTATTTTGTGTCTTTTTTTTGTATCTCCCACTGCAACTGTAATAAAACTTCAACATAAAATGCAGTAAAATACATCTTAGCAGGTAGGATTTGCAGTGCTGAGTATGGTAAGGGTACAAGTTACTGCAGGAATACAGGAGCATAAACCATAGAAACTGATTCTGTTGCTCAGTACCGCAGTGCTACAAAGGCAGCTGAATGGGTGCCCAGCTGGACTTGATTACAAAACAGGTTCTAGCATTTACAGTTTTCTGAAGCACTTCTACACCACATTTAAGATATTTCCACAAAAGCAGAGCTCAGTGGCTGCCTATTTTTGGGGCCAGCCAAAAGCTTAGTAGTTGCACACAAGCTATGTGAGATTCCAAACGGAGCACCATCTACGGAGTGATCCAGAGGATTAAGTGACCACATGCACTTTCCATGCCTCACCTTCTTCTTGCTGTTCATATAGAATGTGCAAAAGCCTGCTGTGTTTTGGTGTGGGTTTTGGTTTGTTTTCTGCATTATTCCTCACATAGCCTTACATAGGTCTTTTACAAAGATTTTGAGCTGTAGTCTGTGAGTGCTCCAATATTTGGGCAGAGTGGAAAGGTCAGCCTTACTAGTGGATGAAGGCTGCCTGGGTCTTGAAGGAGGGAATGCTTGTTCACTCTACCAAGGTGGAAGCTGGTGACCAGCAGTAAGGCTCAACTGCTTGTCTTTTTTCTATGTCAGTGATCTCTCGCTTCTGAATTTGCAGTAAATTAGAAAATGACAGAACCCTATGGGTACCAGAAGAGAAACTTCATGAAGCTATTTTTGCCCAAGGCTCTGACTCCTCACATTCCAGCTGGGAGTCAGTGTGCTTGCAGCAGCAGTGGATCAGGCACAATGAGGGAGAAAACCCATTGCACACTAGGCAATGAGAGAAGAAAGATATCTCTCTTGAGATGATAGCAGAATGGTGTACAGGAATTACATCAGTTCATAAAACGACCCTAGGTCTCAGTCTGGGAACAGTTCTAGGAAACGGCAGGACTGAGGAATGTCACATATCTTATGATGCATAAGATATGCAGGATTCACGTTCCTTTTCTGAGTGCATTGTAGCTTAACGCAGAAGGAAGTGGAAGTTGAATGTGAAAAGAGTTGTATTCCCAGCTGATGGTTTAAATAACAATCAGTTGTTTAAAGCGCTTGGTGGCCAAGAAGGCCAACTGCATGCCAGAAAGGTGATCAGATGGGCTAAGATCCCTTTTGGTGGTAGGTGGGCGGTTGGACTAGATGATCTTGGAGATCATTTCCAACCTTAATGATTCTGTGATTCTATTATTGCCCTTAGCAGGAAAACGTGTCACAGATGAACCTCATTCTTTGACAGTCACTGTCTTTTTACATGTTTTTATCCCTGGTCAAAAAAATGAGGTAACTATGGAAACACAGAAACCAGAAACTTCATCCAGTGTTGTCTTCATGCATCTTTAACACTAGTGAGCCTGGTGTGAATGGTGCTAGCAAGGTGGAAGAAGTGTATTCTGAATGCTTTTTTCTTATTGTATAAATGGTGAAAATGGAGTTAACCTAGATTTTTTTTTTAAATACTTCTTGCTAAGGACATGTAAGGAACTCAAGACATTCCCATTGCTTAAATTTTTTTCCAGCCTCTGTGAAAATTCAGTCTCTCTCTCAGTTCCTGAAATGTGGGAAGGATGACCACACTCAGTGTAAGAAACGCTGGTTTAGATTTTTTGAGTACGTGAGTATATGCTATTGCACTCTAACACAGAGAGCCATCGTTTTTGAAAGTGCCAACAACTGAAGATTGTGAGAACGACTTGATTTCTATACCTTGAGAATTAAGGTTGCATACCTAGACTCCTATATCTTGGTTTAGAAGCTGAACATTAGAAATCAATCTTGCATGTCTTTGCCAGATTGTTTATCTAAAATTGAAACTTACTCTTATGAGGAAAGTGTCCATCTTTTCGCTGGGCTTTGCAAATTCATGCTATTGATGAAAGGCAAACGTGCAATTTAAATGCATTTTTTCTTAGATTGAGATTAGCAGGGGCATGCCATTATCAAACAATGTCACGAGTATAAAATTAAAGTCATAATTTTAAAGAAGGCAAACATTTTCTCAATCTACTGCTGTAGTGAACTTTTGTGCTCTCCTTTCCCTTACCCTCCTTTCTGTTTTTCCTTTCTCTCTCTACTTTTCACAATAGTAAATTCCATTTCACTGATATTCTACGTCTAATATTGTGAATCCAGCAGAATTCTGCAAGCAAAACATGACAGAATGGGGACACTCATTTTGGGTGGGAGAAAAAAAAAAGAAGGCATGCATCACTGTTTTTTTTTCCCCCTCTCTAAAAGATTGCAATATTTCTTCTGGGAACACTAACTATTTTAAATCAAAGTGTCTGATATGTTGCATATGCCCTGAATATGATTTCTTCCCAAAATCATCTTTCTGTAATGAACATCCACTGTGAATATTTTACTACATGAAAATTAAATTGACTGTTAGTATATGAAGTAAATAATATCTTTGTTTTCATGCATGTATAAGATATTATACAAAGTCAATTCATGAGGGCCTCAGATTTTTATCCTAGTTGCATCTAAAGCACTTTGCTAGTGAAATCTTAGTCTCCTGCATTCTGCTGTATGATTATTTCTTCTCAGAAAAAATGAACATTTTCCTTTTTCAGACTTCCATAATAACTTGCAGTGCCCCTCCGCTTCCACTCTGTAACTTATTTCTGTTACTTATCTAAATGGAGCCTTTATGATTCTCAAGAAAAACATGTGATATCTGAAGTCACAGACCTTACAGTATTACTAAAATTTCCAGTCCTTTGAGGAGATTGCAATACTAAAAAAAAAAAAAAAAATCTAATAAAAGATCAAAATGTTAGATGAGAACAGTATTCACATAGTTTACTTAAAAAAAACCCAAACAAATCTGAAGTAGATCTAGGACCAGAATTTGCACGTAAATCAGTGACTTATCCCTCAGTCAGCTTGTCACAGAGGAGTTCTGAAACAGAAAACCATCTCAATGACATTCAGCAGCATTTTAGCATGTGATGAACGTCCTTGCAATAAGTCATCACTGTTTCTCAACCAGGTTTTTTCCTTCATCAGTCAACTCTTTCACAGCTCAGCAAAAATAATGAGAATTTAATATAAAATTTCTTTCAGACAATCTTTCTTTAGAGAGGTGAAGAAGAAGGCAAAATACTGGATGATGATTTAACTCAGTCTCATGTACCAGTTCAGGACAGCATGGCTATTTATTACATTTTTTTACTCAGTCTCATATCTAAATCGGACCAAATTAAGAAGTCTTCAGTCTCTCTAGAGGGAGTAATGGGTGAATTTCTAATAAAAATGATCTTATGAATGGCCTGATTATTATAGAGAGAAAAAGGAGGGAGGGGAACAAAGCAAAAAAAAATCACAAAAAATGAAATGAGCTTACTTATTTCTTCCACTTAAATCATGTAGTATTTATTGGCCTAAACAGTCAATGATTTACTTGTTAAAACAAAAGGCTTTTTGCCCAGACTGGAGAACTAGAGATTTTTCTGTTCTCTTCACTATCACTTTTCTGCTCACTAAAGCATTTAAAATTAAAGCAAAGCATTAAATACAGTGCTACCCATGAGTAAAAGCATTTTGATCTTACAACAATAAGTCTATACCAAAAGCTTATCCTAATCACATGAAATTAAACTTAAGCTAATTAATAATTTATCTATTTTTCTATAGTGATTGAGAATGTCATTTTTTTCCATTTAAATTGTACCACAAAATGTGCTAAAGATTAATTCTTCTCTAGCAAAGACAGTTGCAGATTTTGATATTCGTTTTTCCTTGGCTTTCTTTCTATTCTGGGACAAGTGGATACTTGTGAAGCTTTTTTTTAGGTGCAACTTTGTCAGATGGTAAATAACCACTGTAAAAGCTTTTTGAGAGAATGAAGAAACGACTTAAAATCTCATCTCTTACAGTCATGCCAAGAGAGTTAATCAGAGCCATTCATATTTCTGACAAGTATCCTTAATATCAGATTGTTGGCATTCTTTGATTTGTTTCTCACAGTTTCTCCATCAAAAACTGTTCCATTTGTGAGGATCAACCACATGATTATGCTCCCCACATCCATATGATCATCGCTACAGCTGTTTTGAGGATGATTCACTTCTTATCAATTCTAATAGTAATGCTTGAGGAATTCTATTTGAATGATTACTTCTGGCTATGTGATCATTGCCCTCACCTGTGATGTGATGAAACTCACCTTCCCTTCCCTAATCTCAGCCAGAATGGCTTCCTAGGAAAAAATTTTAATTTTTTTTTCCTAACAATCCAGTACCCGACAAAGAAAATTATGTCAATAAATAATGTTTAACAGATTCTGGTCTCCAGGTAAATTACATATATATATATATATTTTCTTGTAATAAGAATGATAAAAGTAAGAAACATTTCTTTTTAATGTTTGTGGGGTTTATTGTTATTGTTTGTTTGTTTGTTTTGGGAGGGGAGGTTGTTTTGTTTTTTAAATAGTCCTTAACATTTCTTCTCCCAATTCTAGTTTGAAATAGATGGAAATCCCTCTGTATATAGAAAAAGAATGAGATGAATCCAAAAATGAAGATTTCTTCTACATGAGCATTTGAAACTTCATTTCTCAGTACATTTGTGCATCTAGCTACAGCTTTGTGGGGAAGCAAAAATAAAATCAAATTATATCTAATTATCATGTACAAGATAATATGTATATGTCCTATTTAATTACCAGCAAGAATAAATTCATTTATGGATGAGTGAGGAACAGAATGTATATAAGAAACAAGATGTCCTTGTTTAGTGACACCCATATTTCTGACTGATATGATAATGCAACATATGCTTATTGCAGTAGAGTCTACTGAAGTGCTACCTCTTCCATTGTGTAAGTAAAAGCACAGAGAGGTGGAAGAGAAATTAATATACTGCCTTCTAGCAAATTTCTTCTCTCTTTTAGGAGAACAGAAAGAGATATAGTAACCTGACAAGTAGAAAAAATAACAGCTTGAGGCCAGCTGAATGTAATTTTTTCTGACACAGACTGAACTTCTTTTGCAGAGAGAATATTACAGGGTACACTTGTCCAAGTCACAAGCTGCCACACACTGCACTGGAGTCTTCCTTTTCGGGTTTCCATGAAACCCTTGTAGCTGCCACCATTATTTCCTGCTGGCATGCAGTAGCTGCTTTAATTTAAAAAATCAATTTGAAGTATTAGGTCTTAAACTTCATGAGAGGTCTAAGGAACAGCTGGGAGTAGAGCACGCTCCCAGATTACATTCTGCCTGTTAAGAAAGAGGGGAGAAGAAACCTCACAAAAAAGGCTAGGGACCAGTTGTCACAGTGCTGCCTGTCAGTGCGTTAAATTCCCTAAATTTGTAGAAAATTGACCAGCCTATCTGCCAGAAGGTACACAAGTTCATGGGACCTGATGAGATCCATCCACGGGGTCAGAGGGAACTGGCAGATGAAACTGCCAAACCTCTATCCATCATATTTGAAAGGTCATGGCAGTCTGGTGAAGTTTGCACTGATTGGAAAAGGGGAAACATAACCCCCATTTTCAAGAAGGGAAAAAAAGAAGATCCAGGGAACTACAGGACAGTCAGTCTCACCTCTGCACCTGGCAGCGTCATGGAGCAGATCCTCCTGAAGGCCCTACTAAGGCACATGGAAAATAAAGACTACGTGATTGGTGGTAACAAACGTGGGTTTACCAAGGGCAAATCATGCCTGACAAACTTGGTGGCCTTTTACGATGGAGTTACAGCATCAGTGGAGAAAGCAACTGATGTCATCTACCTAGACTTGTGCAAAGCCTTTGACACTGCCCCACATGACATCCTGGTCATCAAATTGGAGAAAAATAGATTTGATGGATGGATCACTCGCTGGATAAAGATTTGGCTGGAAGTTCGCACTAAGAGAGTTGTGGTCATTGGCTCAATGTCCAAGTGCAGAGTGGTGATGAGTGACACTCCTCAGGGATTGGTGCTGGGACCAGTGTTATTTAACATCTTTGTAGGCAGCACGGTCACTGAGATTGAGAGCACCCTCAGCAAGTTTGCAGATGATACCAGCCTGAGTGGTGCAGTTTACATGCTAGAGGGAAGGGATGCTATCCACAGGGACCTGGATAGGCTTGAGAGGTGGTCCCATGCCAACCTTGTGAAGTTCAGTAAGGCCAAGTGCAAGGTCCTGCACCTGGGTTGGAGCAATCTTAAGCACAGATACAGAGTTGGGCAGAGAACGGCTTGAGAACATCTCTGAGGAGAAGGATTCGGGGATGTTGGTTGATGAAAAATTGAACATGAGCTGGCAATGTGCACTCACAGCCCAGAAGGCCAACTGTGTACTGGGTTGCATCAAGAGAAACATGACCCGCAGGTTGAGGGAAGTGATTCTGCCCCTCTGCTCTGCTCTCAGTGTACTTTTACCTTAATCTTCTGCCTGAAAAAAAAATAATAATAAAAATCCATGCTCCTGCTTGGAAAAGATAGCAGAAAAACTGTAAAAATGCAATCCTTTTATCATATGGCTTGGGAAATAAATTAAATACACTAAATACTATTTTCAACAAATATGCATCTGATTAGTACCCGTAGATACAATATTGGCAGCTCAGCTGCAAGTGAGGCTGTAGAAAAATCCATGTTATGTTCAGGGGGAAAAATGTATGGGGAATGTAATAAATCAAAATTGACTGAAACTGAAACTATAAATAAGAAAACAGTTATTTCACTTGTCTGAGGACTGCATGGCACAATAGAGGTCATTTACCACATATATTTTTTTCTTAGTTAAATAACAGTGACAAAGAAGAAAATTACTTTGGAAAGATAGGATTTTCATGCTACAAAGAACTATGTCTGATAGATAGCAGGGATATTGAAAAAGAAGAAAAAGAACAAAGTCCTGGCTGTGATCTGTGCCTGCTTAAGTTTATTAGAGGTGATCATAGCTCAGTGCTCCTGAACCTGTTTCGTAAGAAAGCTGGCCACACATCCTCTTTTTTTTTATCCAGAACAACTAGACTTCCGTAGAAGTTTTATTCCACATAGGTAGACCTCACCTGTTTTCTAGATGTCATCCTCAAAGCTCAAAGTTTTTTTTCTGAGATTTGGACTGTTCCTTTGGATTACTGAGATATGTCTGTGAAATCTGAAGGTTGAGCATCCTGCACTGTTGAAATGAGCAATGCTACGGCATTGGGTAGTACTGTACTTTGATATGTATGGCATAAGTATTTGAATTGCATTCTTTTAGTTTGCTGGACGATGTGTGGGAAACTATCTACATGACAACGGGCATGTTTACTTGGACGTGCTGGACTCTTGAGTTGTCCTTGATGCCTTGAAACAAGTAACTTGCAAGAACAGCAGAAAGCAAAGCGCTGGGAAAAGCAGAAACTTTGAAACAGCAAGAGCATACAGAGACTTGCTTAAGCCAACCAATCAAATAACGCCATGTTGCAGCACGCCTTTCACAAATGCATAAAAGCCTGATTGTTCTATCAATAAACGAATCACTTGCCTAACCATTTTGATATTGTCTCATGATCTCCGGCGTGCTATGACAACGATGTGCTAATGTCTTTGTGTATGTATTGTCCTTAAAGTCTTAAAGAAGATAATTTCTCACCTTTTTCCCCAGATTATCTAGAGTATTTGTACAGCATTCACAAATTTATTTTAAGTCCTGCTAGATATTATTTTTTTTTATGTAACAGTTTAAAACCCATGAAGTGTTATTTTTCAGTTTTCCAACTTGTGTGGTACAATAACTCATATTCTTTAGTACAGCAGTAAATTCCAGAGGATTCTTATTTTGGCTTACTAGATCAGAACCCTTCTAGCAAAGAAAAGCTTATTGGCTGTACATATTTCCTTTGAAATGGCTTGAAGAATCCCTTGAAATCATATGCAAATTTCGTAACCTTGCTTTAACCTTTGATGCTTCCATTGGACTGGTGTCAAGTCCCAAAGCTGCTGTGGTTCTCAGCAGTGGTTTGTCTACCACTGGCTGCCCTGTGAGCCTGTGCAAATATATTTTGAGTCCCATGCCACACAAATTCTAACTGGTTTCTCAATTTTGTTAAGATGAACAGATATTGGGCAAAACTGACATATCCTATTTTTTTAAAGAAAAAATAACTGACTACGTTACTTGTTGTCGTTGCAATGACATAGAAGGTCACTAGTGGCTTAACAACTAAACCTTGGTCCTGAGTCTTAGCCTCAGTTACTAGCACACATAGATCATAGGTATTCTGAAGATAGATACCTTTCCCTTGTATTAGGAAATGAAAGGCTTCTGCTACTATTTTGTTATAGTTTATCCACTCTGGGGATGGGATAGGATGAGCCTTTATATTTTCCCCTTTATATTTTCCAGTTTTCTCTGAATTATTCAATAATAATAAATCACAAAACTTTAATAACTATAATTGGTTTACCAAGATTAAACATGAGGACTTGAGAGTGTTTCTTTTAAGGATCCTCTGGTTTTATTTTATTGTATGTCCTGGTTTTATTATGATGCTGCCTTAGAATAAACTTGGTTGTACTCTACCCTCCTCGTTCCATGTTCTACACCTTACTGAGGGCTGAAAGGAAACCTGGCTGCAATGGAGCCAGGGGATTCTTGGGTCACTTTCTGCTGCAAGGCATTTAGTTTTCAGTTTGAATGGAGCCAAAGCCTATGCTGTCTGTAGTGCTAGGAATTTCTCTTTTCCTTCATTTTTAAGAAATAAAATAGAGAATAATAAAAAGCTCGCAAAGAACTTCTCTGACAGAAATCAGAAATCTTCTGATGTGGTCTTGGAGACTGTTTAAACCAGCAGGAGAAGTTGACAGAGTTGAACATCTTTGTAGAAAGCAGTTTTCAACAGAATTGTGCAAAATAATGTTGCTCTGGGCACAGTATGGATTAATAAAGATAGAAACCTCAAGCTGTTTGTAAAGAAACTTTCACTCGGTGCTCAATGTGCAGCACTTTTCTGGTTTTATCTGTGTTAACTTAATAAGGAAGCAATCAGATTTCAGGCCATGACAACCTCTTCTGTGTATGTTTCCCTGGTATTCTTGGCTTCTTTTTTTTTCTAACTTTTTCTCTTCAGGCATGCACATACAATGTCGAGTTGTGGAAAGGAGAGAAGGAACAAAGAGAAAGTAATGGCAGTCCTTCATTAACCTCTGTAGGTCCTGCACACCCTTTTCTTTTGGATGATGAGTACCTGTGTTTGTTCATAGGATTAGCTGTGCGATGTTAGGGAGGCAGAAAGAAGCTTGATCCTTTGCTTGCCTTTACTTTGACAGACTGGGTGACAGGCATGTTAAATATTAACCATGCGGCATGTGGCAATTTGAAAACAAGAGTAGGAAAGTACAGAAAATTAATTGTAAAGTTACATGAACAGAAAACTTCTGTCAAAAAGTTGTTTTCCCTTCCAAGCTTCCCCACTTGTCTAACATCTTTAGTTAGGATTAATGAGTTAAATGATATTTTCAAGGCTGCACAATATTTCTGTAATGGAGGTAGGTTCGAGCATTCTCTGATGTAGACAACAAATATGAAGAGCTAGCTCCATAAAACTACTTAGTTGTGTTGTTGTCCCTATCCATTGGTAATCTAACAGTGGCTTATCATTTGCAAAGTGTATAACCTTCAGATGCCTTTAAATCAAGCAAAAACTGAGGGATTTCCGTCTACTACGGATGATTGTGCTAACTACTGTAAAATTTTTTATTGCTGTTTTGTCTCATCAAGGTTTTGAAAACTAATTGCATAAACTCTGAATCAAGAGCTAGATCTTAGACTTCTTTTCCCTTCCTCTTTTATTAGTTTGATCAATTGAATATCTGAGTCTACAGCATTTCACGGTTTGACAGATAATTCTCCTTTTGCATGCAGTACTGAAGCCTGAAGTACTGAACACTGGGTTGAGAATTGAAAAAATGTTGTCCAGGACCTATGGACTTATAAATGTCTGATTTGCTTAAATGCTCCATAACGTGATTCTCCTCCACTTAGAATAAAATATTACTCAGACTGGAAGTTTTGTATTACGTTGCTGCAGCAGAATTTGTATTTCAACTTTAACTTGAAGGGTAAACAGGACAGAATTTTCAATGGCAAGATAAAACACCAACTGATCTCAGGAGTGTTGCTGTATTTGAATGACTTTTAGTGAATAATGCTGAAGTTTGAGCTCATGAAATTTTGAAGTTTTATTATTATATAATCCTGTGACCACGAGAGTAGCAGCAGCTGTGATAAAAGAGTTGTAAGAGTATATATGCATTTTTATTTATACTTCAAAAATACAAAACAACATATGTTTAAGGCCTAATCTTCTTGTTTCAAAAGGAGGCCTACTTCATCTATTTATCTATTTTTCTGACTCTCCATCTGCTTCTTGGCTTTAAACAAAACTGTCTGTCTTTTTTTGACAACAGCGTAGAGTGTTCTGCATATACTTGATTGTAACAAATATGCCAGCCCATTTTTTACAGATGTACCACCAATGAGACTGTGTTAACTATTGGTCATTGCTATGAAACTGAGTCAGTGTTGCTCAGTAGTTAACAGCATAGTGGGTAACCTGCCTAACAGCAGTTCTGAGAGGCTCTGGTATGTGCCACGATTCCATCACAAATGTTGTCTCTCTCCTAATTAGTTCTGCATATATGGAAACATCATAAAGGGGTGTGAGCACAAAGCAGCATAGAAGAAGTCTGAACATCTCTCCATTTTCATGAGGATTTTTAATACCTTGGGATGCATTGTGTGTTGACTATAGATCTATGTTGCCAACAGATTAGCTTTGAAAAATCAAGGCTATATTTTTCAGATGCTTAGAACTAACATGTTTTGCTGAAAATTGCTAGGTGTCAGATTCCAGTTCTTAAAGCAGTTGGTGACCTTTCTCTGAAAAATGTAGAAATGCTATTTAATAGAAGGTGATTCTCCATTTAAAGTCACCTCATCCAGACAAACTATAAATTTTGAGATAATGCAATGTCATAATAGAGAGCTTTTATGTACATGCAGTAAAGCACCATTAGACGTATAGACCATGAGTTTGAGAAGAACTTCGCTATTGAGCTCTCAATTACTGTCTCATTTCAGAGAATTGGCTGTAAGAAGTGTGTCCCACTCCCTCTGCAATGAGGGCATGGTGCCTGGTGGCTTATTGGCTGCACATTGGTTAGCAGCACTCATAAGTCAGTGCAAGTATCAGCAATCCCCAGTGGCTGGGAAACTTCCAGGGATTTGGGAAACCAGAGGGCTAATATTGCTTTTTCCTTCTGATCCCTCTAACAGGCAATTTTATTCATCCTTCCCAAGACAAAGTCACTGATCTTCTTAATTTTTATGAAAAAATTGTGAATTATAGATATTTGAAAGCTTAATTTTAAAGAAGCAAAATGAGGGGGAGGGAGTGTCAGGGAGAAAAAATTGCAGCCATTCTTCTAATCTCTCAGTTTAAACTGTTTATTTGCAACTCAGTCAATATATAAAATAACACATGCTGTTATTCAGAGTCATTCATATGAAGTGGCTGTGTTTGGTTGATAGCTCTTTTGCAGTTGTTCCTAGAAAATATAGAGAATGTGTTTGACCGATTTTTTTTTTTAGTGTTTTTTTTTCCCTTCATTTTATCAAAAGAATACATTCTGTCTTGTTCCACCTTGTTCTAAATTGGCCCAAAAAAGGAGGTCTAAATTTGAAGGAGAAAAAATGTTTTAAGTATAAACTATTGCTGTTCATGGAGAACAAATTGGAAAACTAAATCTCTATAACTTATTTGACTTTGTCTGGATAGTAAATTAGAAAAGGAAACAAAAATAAACTTACCATAGAGAAGATGTCCAAAAAAATTGTACCTTATTGCAACAGCTAATACTGGAAGCCAAATAGTTGTTGTCTTTGTCTGTGCCTGGAGCTTGGTCAAATGGCATGAAGAAAATAAAAGCTTTCTCAGCAATAAAACTGAGCAAAGTACTTTTTAATACAAATTCCTAACTAAACTGATGGATATAGTAGGATTGGAAAACTAATGTAATTCTTTCTTTTAATCCAAAATATCAGTGTTTTAATAACTCTAAAAAAATGTATTCAGAAACTTAATAAAGGAAAACAGCAATGATAACAAAAAACACAGAAAACAGATGATGAAGTATTCTTTTTGATCTGAGATGTTTTTGTGGCTAGTAAATGAGAAATCTATTCACACATTTCTACTCTTCAGCAGGCTAAAACACAAGACCTCAGAACTGTGACAGAACTGAGACAGAAACATTAAATTATTAAAATGGACCCATGCATTCCGATTGTTGGAAATATCCAAATAATTGATCAGGACGGTATCTCTGATAAAAGCAGATTTTATTTGCAATTGCAATGGCGGGCGTCCTGCAAGCAGGCGCGCCACAGAAAGCAGTGTTCCATCTTTTATGCCCTATTACCCGACGCT
>NC_034412.1:27570545-27656031 GCF_002078875.1 Numida meleagris | reverse complement strand
GAGGCCCTGGCTTCTTTGATATTTGATAAACCTGCTATTCTTTTCCTGAGGGCCTCTTAGCAAAACAGAATAACCTTACAATATGCTTTTAGTCTAAAATACAGAAGCTGTGGTCTTGGTACTTTGGTACTATTACTTCATCTACTTACTAAGCATGCATCAATATCTAAAGGACAGTTGATGAAAACAGAGACCCCCCTTTCAATGAAATAAAGAGACCCCAGAAAGAATTATTAGTATCAATAAAGAGACCACGAAATAAAGTACGAATCTTGTTAGTTCTATATGCAGAAGCAACATTCAATTCCTACACGATGATACCTTACATTTATATGAAACAATACCAGAAACTGTGGGGAGTTTTTTGCATATTGACCACTATATTTATCTTGTATGTACATTCAAATTTGTGTGTTATTTTTTTTTTTTAATTGTAACTTGTTTTCTGCATTTTCAATGTTTTTTTATATGGAAATTATGAAATATGTAATTTTTCTCTGTGGGAGAATGTGGGGGGAGATTTAACAACAAAGAGCCCAACAGACTCTGGTAGATCTTATCTCTATGAGGCCTCCGGAGTCTGGAGACAGGGCTAAGGTGTAAACAGAAAAGTCTTTAGTACGCACAGCTAATGTGGTCACTTCTGGGACAGTTAAGCAACCCTTTGTTTGTTATCTACGTTGCTGTGAAGAACTTAAGGATAATTAACAATTAACCGTGAGTGGATTTACTACTTACGAGTGAAGGATATATAAGGTGTGTGTAAAACACAATAAGAAGAACTTGCTATTCTAAGAATTTGCTAACTTGCTATTCTGAGAACTTGCTATTCTGATGCCACAGTGACTGGGGGAATTCTGTAACGGGACCAAGCGCCGACAGGAGAACATCAATATTTTAAGGAAGGCCTATGAAAAGGTGCTTGTGCTGTTGAAGCCCAGCGTTATTTCTAACAATGCATCTCAAGCAGAAGGCTGCAAACATTTCTGAGATATTTTGACAGTTTTCAATCAATATCAATAGAAATCAAATTATTTGTGTTCTTGTGTAGATGAAAGAGGAAAATAGAGGTGTGCAAACTATCCTGAAATATCTGAGTAGTTACATCAGCTACTGAGAGAATGTAATGTTTGTAATTCCCGTCTTTTTCTCACAAAAGAGGATTGCTTTCCCACTCTCGCTACCAAGTCTACTTTTCTAACTAAAAATCATTTTTGTAAAGCCCCCAGTCGGCCTCCTCTGAGGAGCAGTATTCCAATTAACATCAGTTTAATATTCTATGCATGGTTACTATTTTGTGTGAATTGCTGTAAATAGCAATAAATAATATAGTAGCACTGTGAAGAAGTGCTTTTTATAGCTGGTATACTGACGATTTCCTATCAGTGACAAGAATGTAAACACTTCTTTAAGTTTTAAAATGATTTGTTTGTAGTAGTTATGGTGTTAACACAAAAGGAGTGAAATATGGATGTAGAACATTTATTATAGAACATGATAGGAGTGTCCTAAAGCCATATTTTCACTTAAGACCCAATGTGTTTATCTATCTGATGAAAGACCAGGATACCTGTGTTTCTGTATGTGCTCTTTTAATGAGTGCTTACCCCAAGAAGTGGAATTCTGAATGGACCTGACTTCCAGGTTAATGGTTTGAGTTCATTTTATGCTTCAGAAGTTGTTTATGGATAAGTAAATAATAGTAAGTTAATGCAGATTTGCAGATAAACTTGAAAGGATTGACAATGTAGATTATACTGAAGATCAGTGTCATAGTAAGCTTTAATTATTACAGATAATTAATGTGATGAACAAAAGCATTGTCCATGCTGAGGCAGGGTGGGGAGAAAGAAATGGTATGGGTGGGACTTTGTTGTTGTTGTTGTAGTTTTGTTTTAAATCAGCATGAACTCTGTGTTTCTCAGGGCTGAGAGTAAATATTGAGACCCAAAATATGGAATGTTATGCTAACGTGTTACCGGAGATACCTAATCAAAGAACAGCTAATTTTTTTTTTTTTAATACAGCCACTCTTTACATTATTCTGTTAATGGTAAAAAAAAATAAAATTACTTAGGGTGCAATGGATTTAAAAACATCTTTATGATTCTTTGGCTGTCTTGTAGTCTTTTAAACAACAGGTTTCCTCCAGCTTTCCCAGACCTTATGCCAGTCGGATGAACATGCAGTAGGCAGAGGATCTGTGCTTTTTCATATCAGAGCCTGGTGATTCTTGAGGATGTGAGTTGGCCTAGCATTTTTACGAACTAACAGTCTGTTTTGGGTGTAGTGCCTGAGACAAAGTGAAGGGAGCAGAAAATGCAGGGAAAATAGTGCTAACAGGAATAGAAAAATCTTGGACTCTTCAGATTGTACATGTACTGCGAACTGTTATGAGAAAACTGTTGGCTTATGGGTGGTGTGGAATTGCAGAGTGACATATGTCTAGTGAGGATGCCAGTAACTGCAAAAGTTTATGGATCTCCCACAGTGAGATCCACATTTTTACCTCCAGTTCTCTTTACTGATAAAATGAAAGCCACTTTCTTTAGCTACTTGAATGTTCCTATTTTGGCAAAACTTAGAACACTTCTGGAGTGTTTTCTTTTAAGATCTCAAAACGGGAGAAGAAAATAGAGGCAATAACATAACATAAAAGACCAGATCTCTTTCAGAATTTTCTGACAGACTGCTTCCACATCCAACTTTTAAACGTTTTAGACATTCTTGAGAGATACTCAGATGACTTATGTCACGGAAATAAAACTTGGAATTTGTGCTCTAAAATAAAATTCCAGCACTGTAGCTAGAAAGAAATGATATGATCTTGTAGAACAATGTGCAAATAACATAAGAGACCTTTGTTTTGTGTGGAGTGGAATGCCTAACAGAACAAGTGACTGAGGCTGAAGTTTGTTATGAAGCTGGGGTCTGAAAACCCATTAAATGTCTGAGTGGTAAGCTGTCAAAATGTTTCATGTTTTGAAGCAGAATGCAGTTCCTATAAGAGAAACAAAACACTATTTTTATTTGGCAGAATGTGAATATGGCATTGTGGAAAACACAGGAGGGATGCTCCAAAAGTAATGCCTCCTGTTTTACTATGTTGACCCACGACATCAGAGGCAGATGTTGGTGGTATGGCAGTGGGAGTTGAACCTTCCCACCAGTACTCCATTGCCTTTTGTTGCCGTGTGACAGGTGACAGTGGAGGGGCAGTCTGACAAATAGCATCTGATGTGGAAGTGCATAAGAAGCAAAGGTGCGTAATGGAATTCTGACATGCAAAAAGAATGGCACTCACTGATGTTCATCAATGCTTGTTGAACATTTATGAAGAACAAAAAGTGGATGTAAGCACAGTGAGGTGGTGAGTAGTGCATTTCAGAAATGATGCTGTCATAGCAACTGTGAAACAATGGGTCACTGCTGGTGCAGATTTTTATGAGCATGGCACGCACGTTCTTGTTCAGTGCTGGGAAAAACGCATGGCTAATGGTGGTGACTGTTGAAAATTAGTCTTTTGTAGCTGAGAATTTGCTGTATCCAGTAGTGTTATTGTGCTCTTTGTATCAGTTGTAGTTTCCATAGTAATCAATAGGAGGCATTACTTTCAGAGCAACCTATCTATATGGAGCCTGGTATAACAGATGGTGAGGACTGCAAAACATCAACTGGTATTATTATTGAATTTACAGGTTTTTCTCCACATGAACAGATAGTACATTTGAACTGAGTTCAGTAGTATTCACTTCTTGCAGATGCTCTTTTTCACTTGGATGGAACCACTGTAAAATGACCCATAGCAGTCTGACTGCTTTGAGGAGATATTCAGGTAAGCTTTTATCTGCACACCAGTTAGGAATTCTGTCTTCTCTCTCTGAAAGGATTTACTTTGTCAGTGCAGTAGAAGATGATTCTGTTTTGTGCTCATGTTCATATGTGTGTGGGAATACTGGGTTCCATAAATTATGCTGTATTGGATCACTTTCTGCCATTCATTTTAAACATTATGGAGTGATCTATCTGAGAGTGAAAGATTGATTTCTAGGTAAAAAAGACAGAAATAGCTATTTATTTCACTATGTATATTAAGAAGCCTAACTAGAATATTAAAAGCCTGGACTTAGGATTTTAAACTAATGTTTAAATACATGTGGTTTGTTTTTCAAGATGTTTAGAACTTCTTATCCTTTTAAATCCTTGGCACTTTAAATTCTGACTCCTTTTTATTTGAAAACCACTAGTGAGATCAGAAGGTTAATCTAGGCTGCCTTCTAGTTTTTAAAACTGTCCACAGATGTCATTTTCTAATCTTTGCCGCAAAATATCAGGGATATTTTTGCAATTTTAAGCCTAACAAGTTCACTGGTATATTCTCATTATGTGCTTTAGCCATAACACTGTTAAAAAAAATGTAATTTCTGTTAAAGCAACTCATTTTCTGGATAGTTATACGCAGGGATCAGACTCAGCAGTGAGGAGGACTGATGCTGTGAATAACATCTAGTTGAATGACAAGAGCTGGACACAGCAATAACCTTTCAGAAGATGGTTGTAAATTTTATTTGAGCAAGGCTAGGTCAGATCAGGCTGTAATGGCTGAAAATTGTGACCATCTGCTGGCTGCTTGTTAAAAAAAAAGAAAAAATAAACAACAAAAAAACTGCCAGCCAAACAAAAACAAAGAACAAACCCTAACACACCAAATAATAACAAAGAAATCCATTTAGTGAGGCCACAATTACAGCTCCCATCCTAAAGTTTTTTTACAGAAATTGACAGAAAACTTACAAATGCTTTTCTTTTAAAAGCTGTTCATATACTGAATGTGAGAACAGGAATTACTTTTTGTAAAATTTGCACAGTTATGCACGAGCACTTTCTTCTTTAGGGTCATATTATTCAGGAATATTCAAGCAAACACCTAGACAACGAGTGTGGTTCTAATTTTGTAGTCTTAAAAATAGCAATTCAAAATTATAGTTTCAAATTGTAGTTCTGCAAGCTATGAGATAAGTTATAAAATGCAAGAAATTACTTTTAATTTCAGAGCCATGTTTATTCAGGTATTTCTATTTTGGTGTATTTCAATTAAAATATGTAAATGCATATTTTAGAAAGGCATTGACGTAGGGAGAGTCACAAGAACAACACATGGGTTAGCCCATGTGTTGCTAAGGTGCTACAGTACTCTCAAATTTGCTGACTTCCTGGAACTTTTGGATCTATTTCTGTCCAAGTCAAATGTGATTGGAATTACGATTACTTATTTTTATTTTTTATAGACATGACTTAATCTAATCACTTTTTGTTGTGTCAGAGACTTCAAAACCTCGTACTTGATTTGGTTTTCAGTATTTTTTGAAAGGAAACTGAACAGAATGAATCAGAATGGACAGCTAACTTCCAATTTTCAACAGCTGAATGATAGGAATGTAGCTGTTAGTAAATAATCTCCAATTTGTAGAATATCTGACAAACATCCAAGTCAACTTGACCACCAGCTTAGTCTTTAAATGAGTTTCCTATTGGTGGGTAAAATCATAAGAGTCTCAATAAATAAACAGAATGAACACCAACTTTTCCTTCCTTGCTATACTTACAACTGAGTATAAACTATCGGAATGTAACATTCAAATTGACTTCTTTATAAAAGCAATCAGTGAAAAGATATACTTTTGATTAAGCAAAGTTTGGGCTCTAGTATTTAGCTGACTTTATGAAGAACTCCTTAATACACTTAATAGGAGATTCTGCCATTCAATTTATTTTACCTCAGGCTGCACACCAAGGGAGGAGCATTTCATATCCTGCCTTACGCATACTGAATTTTACAGCAAAAACTTCCCTGGAAACTCTTAAAAGGTCCAGAAAAATGGCGCTATTTGGTCACAGGCCAGATCTTCTGCCAGTAAACACTCTGAGCACTCTCTCTCTTGGGCAAACAGCTCTGAAGGAAATGCTTTCGAATGTTCACAAGTGATGTTGATTGCCACACGGCGACACCCACGATTTGCCTCCTTGGTAAGTCAGTTAAAGTCTTATCACAAAAGATACCTCAGAAAGCAAGCTTTGAGCCAAAAAAAGAAGGGTTCAGACAGCTTCCTGTTATAAAATTGTGCATGATCAACAGGCTAGATGCAAACAACTAAATACAGAAATTGAGTTAATTATTTATATATTGCTTAGTCTAATGTAAAGGTAATTTACTGCTCTGTGACCTCTGGTGCTAAGTTTGAGTGAATCGAGTAGCTGAGGGAGCAGCACAGTATTGCTTCTTCAGTAAGCAATTTGGTTTGATCACTGAATTATCTTACGGACCTCGAGAGATGAATATAATTGGATTAGCTGAAGGACAACAAATTTGCTATATTTGTGTCCTCCACCAGTTATTTCAGTCAATCATTTCCACTTAAATTGTTGCCTATGTTTGTAAGACAAATCTTACAAAAAGGGTTCTGAGTAAATAACTCAGCAAACACCAATCATAAATTCTTCAATAATGTATTACTCAAAACCTTTCAGCCTTTTCTTCTGTGAATAATAAATTGTTGCAATGAGAATGTTCTCAACACACTACAGCTAAAAAAACCTATTCAAACTGCTACAGAAAAATGTGGAGTATTTACTGGGTTTTGTTGGTTGGCTGGTTGTTTTTTTTCTATTAATTGTAAAAAATGTTGCCCCCATTGTCAAGAAAAAACTGCATGGTGAATAGAGTAACACTGAACATCGGTGTATTTTAAATCCTTATTATGTGTATAGATGGAAGATTTCTACCTTTTTCATGCTTTTATAAGGACTAAGAAATGCTGAACTAATTCTTATCATGTGACTTCATTGATCATGGTTATAAAGTTCACTTTTTTTTTCTGGATATTCAAGAAATAGAAAAGTAAAAAATTTCTACAATTTGTAGAAATACTGGAACATTGGAAGATAGTTCATGTGATATCTTTTCTTGATTACCTCACATACAGGGAAAAAAGAGAAGCACTTCACTATGTGTTGGACACTCTGTTTTTATCTCTCACATGTTGGCTGATAATTACAGTAAAGTTCTGGAGCTGACCACAGAGTAAATCTCAGAGAAAAGTTATCCAAAAGACAGATGTTGCACGATGCACAACAGCAAGATGGAAAGGAGCTTTTTTGTGCCTTTGTAGTCATTTGTGATTTGTTTGCCAGAATCAGTTTTGCTTTAGAAGATAACATTTTCACTTTTTTTTCTGCTTGACCAGGAAGGTTCTGTTTATGAACTGTTTTGTCATAATAATAGCTTTAATGCCATCTATCTGTGAAAGCTCTTGGAAAAATGGAAGATGGTGAAGAAAATAACAGCTCATTATCAGAAATTTGTAGTTCAGGTCTTGGTTTACATTTGATATATCTGCAGCAGTTTCTAAGAGAAGATTAGTGTATTACTGTGATACAAGACCTTCTTGCCTGAGGGAAGTTTTGTGACTATATTCAGTTTGTAAACATGGCGCTATATGGCTGTACTATTCTATATTAGTAATATGGAAGTTTATATATCTTTATATATCAGTAACTTCATAACTTTCACCTGCTCCCCATTCCCATTTTTAACAAAATAGTTGCATGAGGGAGTAATTGTCTCAGGAAAGGATCTACTGTTTGTACTGCTAGGTGACATGGACAGCAGTAGAAATCATGATTTACTGAGCAATCACAAACAACAAAAGCAAAAAATATATCCATGAGCTTCTGGAGTGGTTAGCAGAACTTGAGTAATGTTAGTATCCGTGAATTCTTTCTTTCCTTATTTATTTATTTATTTAAATTGCAGATACTGCCATTTTATAAAATTATTATTGTGCTAGTCAGTGAAATCTTGTCATTTATTTCTTATGCTTACTTTTGTGTTAATGAGTCAACGTTATGACACACATTTGTATGGAAATACTGTTTTGATGGAAGATATTCAGAGCAGCTGCAGGAGTACTAAGAAGTTTCATTTGAAAATAATAAGAAAAATATTCTGTCCTATCCAATCAGACAGGATATTATTTTTATGCTGACAGAATAACAGCGTTAAAAAGCTGCCCAAGAGAACAGAGCTGACAAACCTTAGAAAATTCATTTAACATTTGAAATATTTCTGAATTATTAATATTGTCAGTCTGATGGGACGTATCTGCCATCTAGTGGCTAGATAACTAAACGGGAGCTGTTCACCCAATCATTGCCTTCATTGTAAGCAAGTGCTATTAATTAGGGGCAAAAAAAGAGTACTCACTTTGGAGCAGGCCTGCAAATATCATCTAGTTTTGTTTAAAACAAATACCTGATAACAATATCAGACAGATAAATAACTTTAAATCGTAGTGAATACAATTTTTTTATACACTTGGAAAACAAAATAATGACACGACTTGTACACAGATCATAAAGTGTTAATATGGAGTGTAATTACTCTTCCTGCTCTCTGAAGTGTGGAGAGGGAAATCCAGGAAAATACAGGAATAAACATGCTTGATTTGAGTAGTCCCAATCAGCAACACACGATTTCTCACACCTATTGAGCAGTGATGATGATGATATCTTAGCTAGGCTACTGAACACAATGAATTGCTATAACCATGGATTTGGGAAGAAATGGGGGTCTGCAGCTGACTGTCCAATTAAAACTGCATGCAGATAAAACTTCAGCCTTTTGTTCTGCCTTATATGTAAATGAAATCAAGTTAGACCTCCTTGAATCTGTACATGAATGTAATTGGTCTGTGGGGAATCTATCAAATTTTTTATGCTTCTCATTATTTTTTCCCTTCACCCTCTCTCCTATGGCCTTAGTGGCTACTTTTTGATCTTTGTTCTCATGCTTTGCTGCTACCTTGTGATGTATAGCAGAAACAACATTCAGTGCCTTTTTTTAATTTTACTTCTTACTTAACAGAAACTTTCAAGTTCTTCTTTTCCAATAAGTAATGCAGAAATTAAAATTGTGATTTATTTTTTTCAGCACTAGTTATAATTGTCCACAAAAAATAACATTCATCAGCCTCAGTGATACCACTGCTTCTATATCGTTCTGGCAATATGCAAATCTTCTCTGGAATTTTCTGCTTGAGTGAAGGCTAATCATCATGTACACTGAGGGCTCACATATGGCCTCAGAAATGCAGAGTATCGTCTGATTTTCTTGTGGTAAGATTTCATGTCCATTTTTTCCTATATGTTGATCACCACCTATTTGAAAAGAGTTAACAAAAGCCACTAGCCAAAAAAATCTTTTAACAAAAGAGGTTAAAAACATATTGTGACACAGAGAGAGGAGACAAATGTTAAATTTAGCCAAGCAGTTGTTCTAATAAGACTATTCTTGTGTGAAACTAACTCAATATTTTAGCATATAGGTTAATCCATGCAATATGTCAGAAGTTCATGCAGTTCCAATAAGGCACCAAGTAAATTGAATGCTGCTTTGTTCTGTAAAGACTGATCCTTAAAGTTACTATTTCTTAAGCTAGTGCACAATTATAATATTCATTGACAGCAGTGGTGGGTCACAAGCTTTTAGGTCAGTTTTCTTTTCTGAATGTAAGCTTAGTCTAGTAAAGTTGCCATCTCCTCCGTGTGCACCATTCAGACCCAGCTAGTCAAATAACGATGACTTCAGTCTGGAGAAGAAGAGGCTCAGAGGTGACCTTATCACTCTCTATAACTACTTGAAGGGAGGTTGTAGTGAGCTGGGGGTCGGCCTCTTCTCTCTTGTAACTAGTGACAGGACGAGGGGGAATGGCCTCAAGTTGTGCCAGGGGAGATTTAGGCTGGACATTAGGAAACACTACTTTTCTGAAAGAGTGGTCAGGCGCTGGAATGGGCTGCCCAGGGAGGTGGTGGAGTCACCATCCCTGGAGGTGTTCAAGGAATGTTTAGATGTTGTGTTGAGAGACATGGTTTAGTAAGAACTATTGGTGATAGGTGGATGTTTGGACTGGATGATCTTGTAGGTCTTTTCCAACCTAGCTAATTCTATGATTCTATGACTCTTTTTATTTCTTTTAGTAAATGTACAGTTATATATCAACTCTACTGTTCCTTTCCTAATATGCCACTTGGACTGCTAAAAGTGGTGTGGAGATCTACTAGCTGCTGTGCGTAAGAGGTCTCCGCTGAAGTCTGACAGGTCCCAAACCTTTACCTGTATTTCTAACAATTTGGCCAAGAGGTGTGGCTTTTGTTGATTCCCTACTGACTTATTTTTCAGTTTGGTTTGGTTTCTTGCTTTCCTGATGGTGGAAAAAGATGGCTATGTGTATGCAGCCAGCCTGAAGTTATTATTGCAATGCATTAGATGATCCCAAGTGAGAAAGACTACTCTTGCCTCTCCTTCTGTCCCCTGTGAAATGTCACCCAAATGCCCCAAGGCACTTCAGCAAGTTCTCCCTGAGATGGGACAGACCCCTCAGGAGCCAAGAAAATATCCAGAGCTGTGCCCCTAACCCTCAGAAAGTCCTGGAAGGTGGCAGTGACATTTTGTCCTGCTTCTCCTTATTCCAGATTGGAGCAAGAGGATCTCTTTGGACATCCACTCCTGGTAGCAGGCTTTCACACCTATCTAGAGGGGGATGAATTTAGGGAGGCTGTGTCCTACTTATTCTGATTTCAGCAGATCTTTGACACATGAGGTGCACATTAATGGAAAAAGCATTTAAAATGTCAAAATGTCCTTTAATAATTAAAATCAACAAAATGAATGATGAATTATCAGAGATGGAAGGGGAAGGTACTGCTGGATGAAAACACTTTAAATCAACCTTTGAAATGGTTTTGAAAGTAAAAACTGAAATAATGCACTTATAAGAAGGAAATCATCCCAAGAATAAAAACAAACTATTTGAAATTAAGTGAGAAAACTCTAACAAAGAATGTTTAAGCAGTAGCTTTTAAAGAAATGGCACATCTGATTTTTCTTGTGTGAACAGACATTTTTCAGGTATACAGAAGAAAAAGTGGTCCAATGACTGAATAATACCAGTTAAAGTTACAAAGCATAAAACCAAGACATAAAAGTCAGGAGATGTACGTATATAAATAACAAGAAAATGCATGAGAGGCTTTATATGTTAGGTTTTGAAATGAAAAATGTGAATATTTTTGTCATAATGATGATAACTTCTTTTCAAGTAAGATATAAAGTAGTTATATTAACAGCAGAGTAGCTCAGCTAGAAAAATCTTTCAGTGTATGGTGTTTGATAATCTCAGAATCCAGGCATGGATAGCGTTATAGTGCCTAAAATAGATTTCCTTCATAGCTGTGGCAAGAAAGGTTATTCCAACCAGTGAATTTATCACATCTAACTCTTCTAAGATACTGTGTGAGAGGTAACTAAGAATATATGTAACATTATGGAAAAAAGTAGACTTCCGAAGAAGAACTCAGGATTCTTATGTGATGCTCTGACCTAGCTGGTCATGGTCCAGTTGGGTTGGAGTTCATATGGACACTTGTTTCTATATGCCACCTGGTTTAACTGGTTACAGTGCTGTTCACATATTCCTGATATGTGCACACCTTTGCAAACACAGCATAGGAACATCCTGCACTCACATAGACAGCATTTATGTCCTCAACCTGTTTCCCCTTGTGACTGGTCAGGACCAATTGATGGGAAATGTATATGTATATATAGTGTGTATACAATAAGCATAGATATAATATACATAGTATCTAGGCCTAGACTCTGAGTCTACCCAGTAGCTGGCCATGAATTCTGCCTTCTCCAGCTGCAAGTAGTAAAAAAGATATGATATATTCTATAATTCTATATGAGAAGAGAAGCTTTAGTGAAACATATTGCCAATTTTTTCATGCGATGCTTATTTTCAGTTTGGGGACTACTGGTATAGAACAGATCTACACTGCGGGTGTGCTGGTGTTTCATGGCCTGTGATGTATAGAAGGTGAGACTGGAGGATCACAGCGATTTCTCTGGTTTCAGAACCCGTTACTTAATAAACTGACAAACTCAGTCATCTAACAGTGCCACAAGTAATGCCCTTTCCTTCTCCTAAAGTGAAAAGGAAATTCCAGTTAAGGGGCAACTATCCCCTTGTCTTTAACCAGTTATGGCTCCTATTTCATACCTTCTCAACTCAACTGCCTCGTAGTGGTCCAACTTGGTAAAAGATTAACTTAAAATCCAACTTCTATCAACAGTTTACCATGTGAGGCCTTGTCTGTGTCTGGTAAGTAAAGGAAACTTGCTTCATTTTTCTAGAACTGGGTGAAAGTGTGAGAGAGAGGTGTCCATCTTTAAAACAAAAGACAAACTTCTCACATAACACTGCCCTCATCATCAGCCAAGGTCCCGTACTTTAACTTATATATTCAACAAGGCTTCCTTAAATACCTGTTGAAATACCTGCTGCTTTCTCTTTTCCCACCTTCCACCCTTCTCTTGCCAACTCACCAGTTTCTAAAGCATGCTGTCAAACACTGCACTGTCTCTGAAGAAAAGTCATGCAAGTCATGCAGAAAATTTCTTTCTCAGAGTCATTATGACTTAGGTTAACTTAAGAGAAGGTGAATGACAAAAAAAAAAGTGCTTATACAACAGTACACATAGAGTAGGTGGAGTAAACATGGCTGCAAAGGTACCTGCTCCCAAACCAGTAGCTTCTGCAAGAATATGAGCATGAAATCATTCTGTCATTTGATGAATAGTTAACTCTCAATCATTTTAAGATTGCAGACAATGAATAAAGAGACTACTATAAAAGAGATTGCTTATTATAGTGACCTAATGTGATGTTAGTCAAATGGCATCTATTGTTGATCAATAACAGCAGGTTGTGCTGTCTAGTTACAGTCACCTTTTTCCTAATCTGTGGTTGCTAGCAGACTTTAACAGTATTTTTGACAATGCACATGGAACTGTACTAATGCAATACATAATGTCCTTATTGTCTTTCAGTACATTATGTGTCTAATTTTATCCTTTGAAGAACATGTGTTATCATCTGCAAATGCCTATTTACTGAAAATTGTGCTTTTTCTGAATACAAATGCGAGTATATATACCTTCTGTGTTTTGCGTATTTGCTGTCTTTCCAAAAGCAAACCAATTTAAGCAAAATACAGAAACCCTTGTAACTTTACCAGCTGACACTTTCTGATGGGTCAAAGTATTGTAACTGCTGAATGAATTTCTCTAGAAATTTTAAATTGTCTTTGTGTTTAGTGGACTGAACCATAGATGCTCAAAGGCTCAAAGTTTGTCACCTGTGACAGAGTGGAAAATTCACCTATCCCTTTCTCCTTAATATCCTGTCCATCCAAGAAAGTGGAGGAAGAGAGCAGCTTCTTCCATCTGCTTGCTGTGTTCTCTCCCTGACTGAAAGGTTTATTTATTTATTTATTTGTGACTGAATTTTGCCACTCTAATATAAAATACCCAGGATCTGAGAGCCAGAGGTGCTCTTCTGTTAGCTCTCCTAGCTGGGATACTGCACAGTAAAATGCAATAGGCCTCCTATTTTTCTGGCTCTTACAACCTAATTTGGCCTAATGTTGTAAGCTGCAGCTTTTATATGCTGGCAGGGGAGGTCTCTACACTATAATTTGTGGAAATTTTCTTTGGAGACTTTTTTTTTTTAAAGTTTACAGCATTTGTAGCTATTCTGTGCATTCCAATTTAGTAAAGATAGGATGTCATGTTTTGTAAAGTACTAAGAAGTGCTGTGCATTGAAGTAAGGGTGTGTTTAATAGTTTGACAAGGTCAGCAGTAATCTCTATTGCATAGTACTTGCTGGAGACATAAAGTCTCTGCGCAGAATCTTTTGTGTACAGGGAACAAACAGAGGAAAAGGAGAAGGGAAAAATGGCAATCACACAAAGAAAGAATTCTTATATGGAGTAAGATGCTAGAATTGTTCCAAAGAATGGAGGTAAAGCTGTTTGGCAACAAGGAAAACTGCACCCAATTTTCTCAGAGCAAAACAGAGGATTCTTCTCCTGCTTGGAATCAATAAAACATAAAAGGAATGAGAAATGTCATGAATGAGCTGGAGAAAAGAGAAAATATGAGACTCCATGGGAACCAGAAGTTTTAGAGGACTGTGGTAGATGGGATGAATTTTGAATTTTATGTTATCTAATGACTTGCTGATGTGACTGGCATGACCGCTGCTGTGTTCTTACTGGGATAGTAAAAAGCTTTATTTCTTGTGCTGTCAAAGAAAAGAAGTAGTTAATAAGTCAAGTCAATCTCTGTGTTTATTTATTGTAATTGAAATGGAAAGGTAGTATGTCAGAACAAGAAATAGCAGTATCTCCATGCTATGAATAATAAGTATTTAATGATGCCGAGTGATTTACTGTTACATGGTAAGTTTGAGAAGTGACATCTACTAAGAAGAGCTATGTTTGTTTATTAGAATTTGTCATTACCATGGTTTACCACATTAAAAAAATAAATAAGCTTTTATTCTTCCTATGAAGAAGCTATTATTTATGTGATTTTACATTAATATACTATCCAAATATTTAAACGATGTGTTCAAATGAGTGGAATTTGTGACAGAAAACATCTGAAGGGCTGGTTCTTACACTTAACAAAACATTGAATGTCTGACCTGAAATTCTTTAAGCTGCCGCTAGATGGTAATGCTAACTTTTAAACAGGCTGAATTTCATAGAATCATAGAATCATAGAATTAGCTAGGTTGGAAAAGACCTACAAGATCATCCAGTCCAAACATCCACCTACCACCAACACCACCACTAAACTATGTCTCCCAACTCTATATCTAAACATTTTTTGAACATGTCCAGGGATGGTGACTCCACCACCTCCCTGGGCAGCCCATTTCAGCGCCTGACCACTCTTTCAGAAAAGTAGTATTTCCTAATGTCCAGCCTAAATCTCCCCTGGCACAACTTGAGGCCATTCCCTCTAGTTCTATCACTAGTTACAAGAGAGAAGAGGCCGACCCCCAGCTTATTACAACCTCCCTTCAGGTAGTTATAGAGAGCGATGAGGTCTCCCCTGAGCCTCCTCTTCTCCAGACTGAAAATTTCTGCTACATAACTTTTTCATTCTTAAGAGCAATATGGAAAGTACATTTGGGGCTGGTACTTGTAGTCTGGAAGCAAAATGTCCACCAACTGCTACAGAAAATTGGAAATAGGGAAACTCTAAGTGTTTTTAATTTCAAAATCACTTTTAGAGCCATTTCTGAGTAAAGATCATTCAAACATACCCCGTCCCATTTTTGCTCTAATTTAAAATGCATTCTGTGCTATGTACATTTGTGAGGATATGAATGTCATGTAGCTACCATTTTGTAGTTCAGCACTAAAAAGGACAATACTAGTAATTTTTGGGACGTTTCAGAGAGTTGCAGAGCAGTTTTTGGAACAAAAAATTATGGACATGTTTTGTTCAAGTACCATTTTTTACCATTACTGCAGCGCAGTACAATAGATTCTGCTTTGCAGATATGAACTGGAGTATTTGGCATTGAGAAAAAGATGCACTTTCATGGAAATGCGTTTCATATGTAATAGGAGCTACACTTCATTCACTTTATTTAAAGCTCCATTTATAACGGACTATTTTCCCAAGATCTGTAGTTAACTGTGAGGCTAAATTTAACAGAGACTGTGCAATTCCCTCTGATAGTGATGAGCAGTCCTATGCATGCCCATCCCAATGACATTCCTGAACTCTGAATCTCCCCATTTATATCAGGGTTGCTTCTATTCCTGCTAATAAATAGATATTAATAAGCAACTTAATTGATATTATTGACTCTACCATGTCTTAAAGTTATTTCCCTTAGCTGAAGAGAAGTTTATCAATGTTCTTCAACTTAGTAAGCTACAGTATTGCATATTTAAGACTTGGTAAATCCAAAGGGAAAGTCACTGATAGCAAAGCATAACTCATCTTGGGTTTGTTCAGCGCCTGCTCCAGTTTACCTATATACTGAAGAATGAAATAGAGATGGTTTGTAACCAAGGTTTCAAAAAGTATTGTACACTGTACATTTCCATATGAAAGACAGGAGAGACTATTTTCCATCAGATGTAAAAAATGAAATCTTAGATAAAAAATTTTTTGTGAAAGCACTTGAAACAGTGGAAATTTTCTTTCTGAGTAAAGGTGAAACTTGTTTGAGTGCTAAAGTAATCTAGAACTTCAGACTAGTATCTGTGGAGATTTAAAAGTGTGAGAGTTAGCTATTTAATATCTATCTGTTAAGGAAGATGAAGCATCTATGACTTTCAAGAAGTGCTGCCTCTCACGACAAGAACATTTTGTTTTCTGATGTTATGTTAGTTCCTCTAGAGTAGCACTCCCAGTAGCTTTAACGTTTCTAAAAATCATTAACATAATCATTATCCCTGACTAAATCTGTGTGTAATAAGGTAGCGATCATCACTGAATTCTCTCCTATGAAAAAGACTGATGTATCTGGGAAAGTGTTATTGATATAAATTTAGTTGTTTCTTTTGTTTGTTTTGTTTTGTTTTGAAAACAAGCATGTTTTTTGAATGAATAGAACAATTGTCTTTGCTTGCTCTTTTTGGTTCACGTTGTGAGAACTTTCTGAGCACTTGGTCAGGACTTCTATCAGACAAAGCAAAATTATAGGTGCTGTCCAAGAGTGTGCACAATGCACATCAGCCACCAACTGATGCTGTACTGGAGCTAAAATAGCCTAGACAATTTATACCATGTGGACAGTAAGTTCTCAGTCCAGTTGTTCAGATTTGCGATCTTCTCTTGTTTCTTCATGCTCGTATTACCTATATGTAGACTTATGGTACGAAAATTCAAAAATTTTTGCATAAAGTCTGATATTTTTTCAGTAACAACAAATCTCTTACATTTGCAAGACTGATAAATCAGTTGTGCCCGTGCAGGCACAATTAAAATCTCAATGGCTGAATGACATGTTTTTATGATTTTCGGTTATTGGTATTCCACAGCATAACATCATGTAGTGAATGTACCTGGTTCTCAGAAGAGAAGGACTACTACATTCCCCAGGGGACTTTGCTCCTCTGTTACCATTTCCGGCCAGAGGGAAAAGATAAAAACCTGCAGATCACGAGACCTCGTCCTTCTCCTTCTGCCCATCTCTCGTCCTGGTAGCACCTCTCTCCCCAGCTGTCTTATCGTCGGTAGTAGAGAAAGGCCTACCTTGATTTTGGACATTCTCTCTCGCTGTATTGGATTTATCAGCTTAAATTGTAATTATATTGTATTATAGTGTGTTGTTCTGCATTCCGATATCTTATTTAGTAAATTAATTTGTTTCTCCTCAGATTGTTGCCACTGTTTTTACTCTCAGGCCAATCTCCCTACCCTTTTTCCCTTTTCCCGGGGCATGGGTCCGTGTGTCCCCCGTCCCATTCATCACGGAACCGGGCCGAACGCCCGTAAGCTGTTGACAGTGAATAAAAAAAATCCTACTGTTCAAAAAAACATATAGTCAAATGTATAGTTGGGTTTTGGGAGAGGTTAGTTCCTGTATCTATAAAGTCACTTTAAATTACGAATGCCATTAAAGAGGACCAGATGTCCTACTGAGATGATTTTGCTCCCAGAATTTTTCCTGTAGGTCCTATAAGAAGTTAATGATTCTGGCTTAAAAATAGTGAAGTCAGCTTGGAAGAGGAAGTTTTCAATAAACATGACAAGAATTGCTTCTTTTGTGAGTACTGTTTTTAGAGTTGGCCGAGGGAGTATTATTTATTGTTTATTGCTTTGTAAAAAAGCAGTTCCACCTAACTAGTCAGTATATATTACTGACCTATGAGGAAACAGCTCTCATTATAGAAACCAAAGCACTGTCCATGCTGTAGATAATTTCTTGTGAATACTGTTCACAATTCATGACACCGAATGTTATTTATGCCAATAAATATGCCAGTGTGTCTATATTTCACTTTTCAAGCTTGGTGCTGTGTAGGTGGTGAGAGTTTTTGAGTCAGAATTTCACCATAAAAGGAGGGAATGTGCCTAACTATACTCCCAAATACCTTTATGTTTTTTAATGTAAAGTTACTATGGTTTTGGGTAGCTCACTGTACAAAACTTTGTACTGAAGAACAACTGAATTGAAAAATCTGAACAACCAAGTGCGCGTACTTGGTTTCTACTTTCCATAGGTTTCCTTATTTCTACATTGTTCCATCATGAGCTCATTGCATGTATTTACATAAATGCAATTATTTTTCAAACACAGTATGTCATTTCTATTTTTTAGTTTGTCTAAGCCCACTTGTTCCTTTACTGAGATTTGAAATTCTTTATTAGTAAGTCAATGCAAGACCTTGCAAGTCAGCATTCTTTCATTTATTTAACACGTAAATCTGCTAAAAAGTGGGGTTTTCATCAGGGAACTCTTCAGAAGTTCTTGAAAACATCAACATTTTGGATCATCAGATGATACGTCTAAAAGACTCTCTTTTGCCCTAAAATGTGTCCCAGTATGTTCCTGTTGATGCAGAAGGCCAAGTGCCATTTCTCTTTTATAGTGCTGGAAAGCTGATTATATGGCCATGAATCGTGCTGTTGATAGATGTTCTGCACTGTATGCACTTCCCTTGCTGTTAGAAAAATGTTTTGCTGGAACCATAAAGACTGAGAACAGAGTTCTTTGTTTTAATAAGAGAAGAATCTGCTAACTTTGTGATCACAGAAGCCATTAATAATCAAAGACAGGCTTCTTTTACAACAACAAAACTCAAAAGCAAAACCAAAACTTTTCCTGCTGACTTTATTTATCAAGCCTTTTGGAGTTTATTTCTCCCTTGACATCTACTATTTATTATGTAAGAGATATAAGGAGAGAAAACAGAGATGTTTTCAGAAGAGACTGTAGGAAGCAGCAGCAGCGGCAGCAGAAAGGAACTGGCATCCTATTACCATACAGCAAGAATTAGAAAGGAATTATTCTGAATGGTGCTGAATAACTGAGAAGTAATGCTATCTGTGTATGTTATATTTTGAAGCATTGCCTTCTCCAACAAAAATAAATGAACAGACTTCCTCTGGTTAGCTCTTGAATTTTTATAGCCAATGGGACCTATGTTGTTAAACAAAATAATGAGAAAAACCTAAATTCTTGAAAATGCAATATTCTAACATAATATACATATAATTTAAACATTGTTACATGAATCAAGTGAAGCCCAAAACTTGGGAGGAAAAAAACCAAAGAATAGGGAGGAAAATCCATTAAATTCAGTAAGTGTTTGCTATTCACTATTGTGAATAAGATGATAGACAAAAAAAATCTGAAACTAAACTCCCAAATGCTGGCATGTTAAATTGATGTGTAAGCAAGGGGCTCATGTGGAAATTTGACACTAATATTGGTAATTTATTTTATGTCTGTTATTAGCGGCCTGCCTTGCGAGTAAGTTGAGCTCTACAGTATGTCATTTCATCAGTTACACTGTGCTGCATAATAGCTGTCCGACTGTAAAATCCTTTTTACCCACAAGAGAAAATTGTGCAGACTGGTACGTAAGACATTTTCAGGGCTTTCTGCCTGGTGAAGATTACGCCTCATGTAAATGCAGCACATTAAAAATTTGTATTGTGTGAGGAGATATAAAGGAAAGGCAAGAGGAAAAATAGAAGTAGCATAATGGATTATTATACGCACTCAGAGAAATAGAGAGAATGATTATCTAGTGAACGTTGCAAATAATAATGCCATAATACCTGGCATATTTTGAAAAGCTGTGCTCTATTTGAAAAGAGGCAAAGATGGGTATGATTATAATGTAGCCTGATGAGTCTTCACCAGGCAGTGTGGGAAATTTAGAGCAATAGAACTGTTGTGATTTGGATACAGGCAGACCCACTTCACAGGCTGAACATTGATAGTAACTCTACAAAAAGCCTAGTAGAAAGGAGACATATCAACTTTGCATTCTGAAAAGGCATCTTTGGCATACACAGGTTAAATCTTTGAGGAAAAATGTGAAGATTTGCAGTAGCCAGCAGCAAGTTTTTCAATGCATGATGTAGACTTTTCTGCATTTTTCCAGGTGAGGTCTCACCAGAGCTGATTAGAGGGACAGGATCACCTCCCTTGCCCTGCTGGCCACTCTGCTTTTGATGCAGCCCAGAATACAGTTTGCTTTCTGGGCAGCAAGGGCACATTGCTGGCTCGTGCCCAGCTTGACATCCACCACTACCCCCAAGTCCTTTTTGGCAGGGCTGCGCTCCACCCTTCATTGTGGTAGCTATTATTACTAAGCTACTAAAAGCAGGTTAAGGAAGAAAACCACTGAAAGTCCAGTCCTAACTGTCATTATACCACAGCTGCTACAATTACCTTATTTCCTGCTTCACATTCATTGTATTAAAAAATATCTACCTACATTTTTTCTTTTATCCTTTTAATGGAATGATATTTTATCTCTTTAAGAAGAGATCCTCAGTGATACATATTTTGAATATGTGGTATCTTTATGTTTGCAGTTATCCTGATGATGCTTGTTGCTTCACAGATTGTCAGTGTTCCTAAAGATAAGCTTTCTCCTAAAAATAAATATAAACAAAACATTATTGGTTCTGCCCAGATCCTTTAGGAGAGAGGAAAAATAATTCAAATGTACGGTCAGTCTTCTCTGTCCCCATAATCAAGCATGGTACTGCGTCAGTGATGGTGTATTTGGAGGCACACACCAGCAGCAACTCACTGTCTCTCAGGTAAGATGCATGAATGGTCATTCCATAGCAAGAATATTCTTCTTCCTTGGAATGTGAAACTTAACTTCGGAGTTTAGCTTAGTCCATGAAGACTGAAGGTTGCAAGCTGTAGGATCTGTTGTCAACAGGAAGTGAACTAATTCAGTCCTTGGACCTTATCTCATACCTTGTGTTATAAAATACATACATATTAAACTCGTAATCAGAATCACTTTTCTTACTTTTGAGATACTATGTACAACTGCTAATTATCTATGTTTCTGTTCAAATCTCTTGTATAGAATACCAGCTGTGCTATCATTTCAGTACCACTTGGCAACCAATGCAGTTGAAATATAAGTATGCTTCATTAACAAACATTGAGCAGGAAAAAACTGGAGCTAATAGAATCAACTCAAAAATTAGTGATGTCGTGCAGAAAGCTTTCTTAATTATTATTATTACTATTATGATTATTATTTTATACTATGGAAAATATATTTCTCATAACCTTTTATAACCCTTAAATTTCCATATGATTTGCTGTTGAAATTAACAATATGTATTATTCAAATCTTGGTTGTGCAGTTGTTGCTTAGGACAAGTCATACGAGTCACCATTTACATGTCCTATGAAAGTAAGCAAGTAGTGTGTCTCATTCATCATTTACTTTCTTCTCCATCACCTGCAAATAACACTTGAAAAATATTCCAAAGTAAATGCAGCTACTGAGTCTAAAAGCTTTTTAAAAGCCATATAAAATTACTTGAGATGGAAATAACAGTCTTTTCTCCACCAACAGTGAGAACAGAATGTGCAGTCACCACCAATACTGTAATATAGAGAAAAAAATAGTTGAGAACTTCATTAGATTAATTTCTCATGCTATCAATCACACTGTGTTACCCAAGGTTGTGGGAAATGATTGTCCCAAATGGATTTTGTGATATATCAATAATCTTGCTAAGATTTTGAATGTCCTACTTAATATATAGGTATATCAAAAAGACATCTGTAATCTGACATGTCATTTAAGCATAATCCTAACACAGAAGTATAGTGATACTTTCCTGAATAGGTACAAGCTATAGAGGAACACTCTTCTGCTCCCATTAGCCTGGCCTTCCCTGAGAGGGGACTGCTGACAATAAACAAAATGTTCACAGATAACTACTTGAAAAAATTTAAAAAAACTAAAGGTTACCATGTAGCAGATTGTGCTATTCCTACTATTGTAGGAATATATCCTGCTTTTAATTTTTCTTCTGTGCTCTTTTGTTCCAAAAGAACCTTAACAAAAGGTGCTCAGAGATTCATACGTGCAGTGTGGGTTCTTGTTTGTGTAAATAAAGAATAAAAGTGAGACAGTGCAGCAGCATTCTCTGAGTACATTTGGGACTCACTTGGATTATTAGCTATCCATCTGGAAGTTAAACCTTTTGGTCTTTTCCTGCTTCAGGTGATGCATGGAGGAATGAACTTTCAGTGACATTCCTGAGTCAAATGAGAGTTATTAATATGGCCACATGCCTGTGCATATGTTACCTGTATATGAAAATAGCAGCAACTGGCTTAGCCATGCATCAAAAAAAGTGTAATGATCTGTATTTATAGCTTGGGTTAAGGTTTGACTGACACAAGCAGGATGAGAAGAGACTTGGATGGAGGGGAAAATACTTGGCTTCTATTTATTCTTCTATGATAAAATTGTAAAATGCCATTTAAAGCAGAACTTATCCTTGGGCTATCTAATCTGTAGGTGCATAATTATAGATGGTCAACAGATGTTGAACTGTTCTTCTCTTATAAACAAATATCTTGGTATGTGATATGATAGGTCCAATGAGTGCATTTGACACATTTAAATTAGGGTATTTATAACAGAAGACATGATTAAAAACTTTATTTACAACACTGAATATTTAAGCAAAGTTTGATCTTGTTCTTTTGGGACTTCCACAGTTCAACAGCCTAAATTAAAAACAAAAATCTGAAGGGACAAAAGGAGAGAATAAAACTCAGTTGACAGATGGGAAAGGAAAGGAGCTTGAGGCAGCCAAAGAGTACTTGGAATATGACGATTCTTCTCCGTATTTTTTGTTGCTGCTTTGGGAGTATAACAAAGCCAGCCTCAATATATGTCCTATCAAATAAGTATCTACATAAACTAGAGGTGTGACTCTTGCTAGATAGGGCATGTTTTTATCTCTGTGCCACAGACATCTTTAGTTTAAGATGTTTGTCTTTCTGGTGTGCAGTCCTTTTGTCTGTTCTCTCCTGTGGTGCCAAGCAAACGCCTTCCTAACTCCACATCTGTGTTTTAGCATCTGCTGTGCTGTATGTCACTATATTCTCCTTCATGTTTGCCTAACCAGTGTCAAAGTTGTACTGGCTAATCAGAAAGAAAGAAAGCCTTACATAGGAAAGTATTTCTGCCTTATTCTTTCTGTCTTAGTATAAATAATCTTTTCCCTTTTCCCTTTTTCCTTTAACTTCTTCTCTCTTTTTCTTTTTTTCCTTTTTCTTTTTCCTTTTCTTCCTTTTTTCTTTTCTTTTCTTTTTTGGGGGGTTTGGGGGTGGAGGGGAAGGGGGGATGAGTGTTATTTATTTGTTTGTTTGTTTGTTTATTTGTTGAACAAAAGGTTCCCATAGGACTAAGAGCACTCTCTTCTTTTTAATTATTATTTCTCTTTTCATTATTACTAAGAACCAATCAGTATCTTATTCAAGCAATGCATCTTCCAGAACCAAGAAGATTTGATGATTAATGTTTTATAGGCACTTTCACCTACCCTGGCTGGCTACTGATATTTCTGTGCTTTCTTGGAAAATCTTGCCTGAAAAATCAAGGCATAGGACAGGTAGCAAAATTGACTTGCACTCTTTGCAAAACCTAACTAACTACTTGATCCAGAAAGCGCTCTTTCTCTCTATTGCCATTTCATTAAGATTGATTCTTTCCAGAGGGAGGGTTCTCTGTGTCATGACAATGTAGACAGTGTGCGTGGGGGAAACCTGATTTCAACTTGGTAGAAAATGATCAGAGCATCCTGGTAACCAGGCTTGTGTTCCTGAAGACTACTGAGCCCATTCATATGGTGATTTTCTTGTCCACAAACATGGCCATATTTTTATTCATTCTTCAAGACAGAAGATTTTGTCTTTGTCTGACCTCATGCATAATTCTGCAGGAACTTTAAATTGCCAGTATTGCATGTTTTTATTTCTCTGTGTTGTAATGCATCAGCTAAACTCAAATGTTCACAGGCAAGGTTATTTCATGTATTTAGGACATTTTTCATCATATGCAAATATTTCTGGACTAATACATCTATGAGCTAGTCTAATACCTTTTCTTGTTCAAGTACTTTATTACAGCTTCTAAAAATCTTGGTAACCTTCAATTAAGGATTATTAATGTGCCTCTTAGTTTTCCTTTTTTTCTTTCCCCCAGCAGTTGCATTATAGGAGGAATAATAGAAGCAGAAACTTGCTGAAGCAATTTTACTGTTCTGTTAGATTGCTCATGAGGTACGCAGTTCTTTCTTTTACAGAAAAGGAAATAAAAGATGTTGCTACCATACCAGATCAAGGGAAGCCAGACACAGAGGTAATGGGATGCAGACTGAGGAAGGAATCTTTGATGTGAGCCCAGTTCTTCCTCAAAATTAAGCCTGACTGACACTGCCTGAATCACCAAGTAGTGTAGCTCCTATTGTGTTCTGAGGGATTCAGTGATGCTTATTAAATGAGTTAATCATGAAATCAAGTACATAGAAAAATTATTTTCCCATGCTAGCATTTTTTTTAACAGTCTGACTAGAAAAAATGTTTCTGGTTAGAAAAGTCTGCGCTCATAGATGCATTAATTGCATAGCAGTATAATCTAATTATAGTTTTTATATTCCTAAATATAACACAGAATGAATGTTACAATAATTCAGTCATGTCTTCATGCCTTGTCATGGTTTTGTGATTTTCGGTTGTTGATATTCCACATCATAACATCATGCAGTGGATAGACCTGGTTCTCAGAAGAGAAGGACTACTACAGTCCCCATGGTACTTTTTCTCCTCTGTTACCATTTCCAGCCAGAGGGAAAAGATAAAAGCTCGCAGTATAAAAACTTGCAGATCACGAGACCTCGTCCCTTTTTCCGCCCGTCTCTCATCTTGGCAGCACCTCGCTCTCCAGCCGTCTTATCGTCGGTAGTAGAGTAAGGCCTACCTTGATTTTGGGACATTCTCTGTATTGGATTTATCAGCTTAAATTGTAATTATATTGTATTATAGTGTGTTGTTCTGCATTCCGATATCTTATGTAGTAAATTAGTTTGTTTCTCCTCAGATTGTTGCCGCTGTTCTTTGCTCTCAGGGCCATCTCCTTACCCTTTTCCCCTTTTCCCTTTTCACGGGGTGTGGACCCGTGGATGCCTATATTTAACTACAAAGTACCTGAGACTAAGAACCTGTCTGTGGTAGGGACTCTTCCAAAGAATGTGATGCCAGATAAACATATGTGATATGTGTTGATAGACAAAAATATTAAAGTATAATGAATTTTTGAATGAATACATACAACACATTTTCTTATGGCTTATTCCGAGGCACTTTTTGTTCTTGGTAGAATTTCCTTTCAGAATCTAGGTCCAGTAGCAAAACAGTAAGTCTCAGGTGTACTTAGTGACCATGTCTTGCCATGAGATTTTTCAAAAAGCAGTGGTGAGCTGTGTTACCATTCCTGAATTTAAATACATGTTTTATTCCCAAGACCAGCCAAGCATAAATTTCTTCTGTCAGGTGCAGACAGAGGAATCAGAAATATTACTATGCAGGGAATTCAGAGATGTTGCTTCAGAATTATTCCCTGGATTGTACAGATGTGTGTTTAATAATTGTATCTCACCACATTTATTTTGTAACAGTAAGCAATTTCTTGGGGAAGGACACTTAATCATGGAGTGTAGTGATTAGACTTCTGGAAGAAACTATTTACTATGAAGGCGATAAACAGATTGCCCGGAGGAGCTGTGGTTCTGTATAGAATTAGGCCATCAACAATTTTTTCTTAAATTTGCTCTGAACTTTTGTTCAGCTTGAAATACTTTGTTGCCAATGATGGTAAAACATGTTTCCCTATTCTAAGAATTCCTCAATATGAGTACCAGCAGTTGAGAAATACATGTCATTCTGCTCAGGAGCAGCAGGACCGGTTATTTATCACTTGTTTGTATGAGAAGTATTTCTACTTACTGATATCAAGCAGAGGTTTTCAGGAGGGATTACAAGTATATCAGAATCCGTGGGGAATTAGATGTCTCTAGGTGTTTTGTTCTTGAAAGCCTGCCCAGATTTTCTTCTTTTGGAATGAGAAGATGTACATCACCAATGAAAGGAAAATTAATAAAATGTTCCTTCCTTTTTTCCTTCATGTAGACTTATATATGCATGGCTGCACATATTAAGCAGTGGAAGGCTAACAAAAATTCTGGGTACGCCATGCCTCCTGACAGACAAATCTTGTCAAAGCAAACAGACTCTTCTTGTAAGATAAAACATAAATCCTCCCAGCAATATATATATTTTTTTCCATGCGAGACTTTCATAGATGCCAAATGAAAAGCAGATTGCAAAGTTTCCCACTATGGCAAGCAACTGAAAAATCGTTAAATTATCCTAGAGAAAGAAGCACAGATATGGAGTCATGGTAGGTTTCTTGCTACCATGGAGATGTTCGTTGCCAGTGAGATTTTTCTGGAAGTTGGGTGTCAGTTTTTACACAGGCAGTGGTAGTTTGCGATTTCAACCAGTTTAACTGTGCAATACAATGTTCACAGTGTTTCACAAACACATTCCTCTATTCTGTATATTCCTCTATTCCATATATTTCCCTCCCAATATATTCTGTTGCATTGTGAGAAGTATCTGAGCTAGACTGTCTAATTGTCGTTTGCCAACTTACTTACTGAGCTGTGGAAGAGTTGTTCAGGCAAGATTTTCTCAGCCTTCAATGCATCAGGATTTCTTCCAGGATTGTGCTACATTTGCTTCTGCAACACATACAAATTTGCAGTCTTTATAACATATCCACCTTTCCTTATGCAGACCTTTAATTTCACATTTTTCTAAATTTCACTTCAGAATTCCTCATTTCAGAAGATTATTGAATGAAAAGATAAAATAAATTATTTCTTAAAAATATTACATTTTAATAGATTTAAAGTTAAAAGATTCTCTGGAGCTCTCTTGGGTCTTGATGAAAAGTAAAACTTCTTCCTTAGAAATGGAAAAAGCTTCTTTCTCTAGTGTGCTCACTGTTTGGGCTTGGTATCTTATTGGTCTTTTTTTGTTCCTTTTTTTTCTTTTCTTTCTTTTTTTTTTTTTTCAGGCAGTATAAGCTTTGTGACAGCTGATAGATGCTCTCAACTGAGGGGAAATTTCATAGGAAATAAAAGAGATTAGGAGGACACTTGCTACTTCTACCTCAGTAGGTTCACCATGGGGAGAACTTCAGTGTCCCAGATGGGATTAAGCTGGTTGATCAGAGGTTTGGCTGATGACTGGATCAAATAAACCCACTGCATCTTCCTAAGTGCTATCGAGTTGACCTCAGTTTTAGGTTTCTACACAGCTGCATTTATTCCAAGTTCAGCTGGCAGAAAACACTGTTTTCATTTTTTTAGATAGGTGGAGAAAGGAAGGAAAAGGTAAACAAGAACAAAGAATGATATTTAACCTATCCAGAAACCATAGGTTTTTTGTGTGTGCTGAAATGAACTGTATCACTCTCACTACTGCTATATTTATTATTACAGCATCTGAGATGGAGTTAAACTTGCTGATTTAAAGATTCAAAATAATTAGGCTGTTGCCTTTCTATCTTTCTCTCCAAAACAAATTCAAATGAATTCATTAGATGACATTAGTTAGTTTCCCTGATTATGATTCAGCTTATATGTGTATCTTTTAAATTCAGAGGTGCTCAGCTCAAAGAGCTACAATGGATAATTCTTACATAAAAAATTGGATATAGCAATTTCTGTGTATTCATTTTTTTTTCTTATGGCTTTAAGCTATTTGTATTTTTAATCTTTTATGTATTTTTTGTTGTTCATTGAATATTGAGGCACTATGACTGTTGAACAAAACATGAAATCTGAACATATCATGGGATACTCTGGGAAAAGCTTGACAGATTTAGACACAAAAGTTTTTACATTAGGTAGGTTCCCTCTCAGTGCATGATCACAGAAGAGGTACTACATTATAGGATCTTTACCTTTAGATTCCAAAAGAACAGCCGGGAAAATTAACCTCCATGATTAATCTGGCAGTATGGGAGGGGTAACACTTCTTTCCCCACTGAAACTTTACAAGGATGCTGGATTGTCCTTATGCTAGTGAGGAAAATCAGATTTTGTCTTCATAGCTCAAGGATTTTGTACAGCAAATGTGTTATTTTCTTAGACCCTCATGTGGGAAATAGTTGATAGAGTGTGCTTTTTAAGTACTTTTTAAAGTGATTTTTAAGACTATCACTGCAAACACAGTCCAGCTTTACACAATTGAAATTGCTGTCTGCATGAATGACATATTTTTCCCATATATTTTTGTTCATGAAATTAGGACTATCATATACAAGACTTGAAATAGGCTTTTCCTTGTTGGAAGAAGAATAAAAAATTGGGCATGGTAACACAGGAACCTTCCCCCATTCATAAAGTATAATATAAATTACCTATATCAAACCACACAGAACAAAAGAGAAAATGAATCTACTTAATATTTGAATGCCTTGCATTTTATTTTGCTTATTAGCCTTTGTTTCTAATATCACAAACATGCCTAGTTACAGAGAAGACAGGTTGACAGAATAACTATTAATTTCTTGTTGACTGATGAAAAAACAAAACATCAAGACACCAGAATTTTCAGAGCTGCTTCTCTAGTGCACATGGCTTCAAATATTTTCTGAAAACAGTTTCATTTGTACAAAATGCTTCACCAGCTGAAGAACATTACAGCATTAATCTCTGACCCAACAACTCAGCAAGCAGGATTTCTTTTGAATTGTGTTACTACAAAGTAGGATGAGTACACATGGAATAGGGATGCTTATTGTTCTCATATCTGCTGTGAGTCAGACTACCTGGTGCTTTAATTCTAAAGGAATACCTCTAGATCAAATGAGCTCTGAACTGCAGATATGTAAGAAGCTATCTCAACCCTAGGGTCTCAAAAAGTGCTTAATTTCTGTTAAAGTACCAAAGCCTTATAAATCTGAAGAGAGCACTTCTCTGTCAAGCTAGTAGATGGGTTGCAGCTGTGAATGAGGAGAGTTAGTTACTTGACCACCTATATGAAAGTGAGGTAATTCAATTCAAAGCAATGAGATTTGAGAACAGTGGAAATTATAAATTAGAGTGTGCTCAAACTCTAAAATACCCTTCTGCACCTGCCTTGAGACTTCAAGTACAAATAGCCCTTATTTGGTATTTTTTTATTCTTCTTACCTTTAAAAATGTCATGTACTTTATTGATGGAATGTTTTAACTGTATGTGGTCACTGAAGAGAAAGAAGGAAAAAGGGTAATCAAACTGAATTCCAGAAATTTATATTTTCCAGAAAATCAGGATAGTATTTCAGGTTTCCTTGTATATTTTTATCTTAGCACATATATAATATTAATATTATAAATGAATTCACTTGATATTAAGCCAGAGCCCAAATCTGAACAGCAATTTATACTTCAAAAACTGAGTCTGAGAACTTTTTGAATGCCTTGTGTTAGAGCAAATCAACATACTGTTCTTGAATGGATGAAATGACAAGTCAAGGTACATAAGTGGCTTAGGTTTCTATGCCCTGAAAAGATGCTAGCTGGAAATAATGAGGTTAGTTTCTGTTTCCTAGGAGCTGTGTGGTAAAAGGATCTTAAAGTTAGCTGGTTTTCAGTCTTAGCTGAATCTCTGCCTTCCACCTGAGAGTTGAATTATTTTTTTCCTCTCTATCTCCATCAGATGAAAACCAGGTTAATTTAAGCCATCATGAGAGCACAGTAGCAGCATCCGCTCAGATAATTGTCTTGTTTGCTGATGGCTGTTCCTTGTTAATGAGCCCTGTGCCTCTTTGCTTCAAGCTGAGAGCCTCCCTTGTTTGTGGACACAACAATAGTGATATCTGGAGAGTTTATGATGGGTTATTTGGAAAAAAAAGAAAAGATGACTAATTCATTGCAGTGTACTTTCAGTTAAAACTGTACCAGCAACAACTTGGAATACAAAGAAACAGAATCCTCTCAGGCAAACCTAGCAGCATTTAGATCTCTGTAATAACTTCTCTCTGATGTCCCCAAGGTAAACTGTGTTTACTGGTGGGGACAAATTATCACAGGTGGTTATTTTCTCTGCTTTTTATTTCTCTGTTAAACCTTACTAACCTGCTTTTCCCTCTAACAGTCTGCAATATTTCCTGCTTTGCTATCCCCATCAATCCAGTGGTGGCACTGGATCTGGAATATGCAACTCTCTTGGCTACAGTCCTTTGACTTCCTTCCCCTGCTTCCCAGGCCTGAAGCGTTGAGAAAGAGGCTGCAATTAACTATGGCAAAATGGAAAAAAATGGCAGAGAAAGTCATGTTGAATCATGCTGTAGAGCAAGGTTACTTCAACCCCAGATAGTCTAGTTTTCTGATAAACCTCCATCACAGCTTTATGCAACAAAATGGATATGGTTAAATGCTCCCATTTCTACAGGTGTTTTGACATTTTGTCACTTATCTGCTGAAATGGCGATTGGCATCCATTCAGAATATTTGTGTGTATTTTTCTTCGTGAATTTTTCCACTTTTTTATTGAGTACTAGAGAGGATGTTTTAAATATAATTTTTTATACAGAAGTAGATTTCTGTGAGAGCTTTGCTATTTGTTAAAATCTAGGTTTATTACTCACAGAAAACCCAATGCCAGAATTTTTCCTTATAGACTACCAGTGGATTTCCCTGAGCATTTCAGATTCAGTGTTCTCTGTTCTATTGGTAGGTGTACATTTTCTGTAGTTTACTTTTAGTAAATTCTCTCCCATATATGGGCATATTTGTACAAAAAAGAACAGAAGGACTAGCTGTCTTCTTTCCTTGGGACCTACCCACAGTTCTTACAGACTGTATATAAGCCTGTTGTACGCACATGGGTATTTTTACTTCAGACTGCAGCTTTCATATTTAAATACAGGTAGCGAAGAGAGTTCTTAAAATGACCTATGTCTCCTTTTTTTTTTTTTTTAACAAAGTTGACTTCTAATGTTTCATTCTAGCTTTTGTCACCAATAGTATATACACAACTTCTTTAAACTGGAGAGTGAAGAACAAAACAGGGAGAGGAGACCTTTCTTTTAGTTTGTACTACATTGAAATAATTCAATCTTGAAATAAAATGAGGGTGTCACTAGTGGTCTTGATCTGAAACTTTAACTATAAATATGCTTACAAAATTTAAGAGAAAAATACTTCTCAACTGGATAAATAATATACTAATGAAGGATTCCAATTCTTTAATATAAAAAGCGTATTTCAAATTGTTAAATTGCACATCTGACACTTTTAATTTACTCAGTTTTTATAACTTTAATTATATTTCAGAATATGAATTTAATCTGCACTCTTGAAACTGAAAGTACAAAGATTTGGATGGAATTGCAAATTAAAAGTAGTTGCTAACTGCCACAACAGAACACGACTCTTTTTTTTGGCATGAAGATTTTATAAGGAAAAAAAAATGCCTAGAATAAGCAACAGATAAAATATTCAGTGACAACAGTTGGACAAAACCACACAATTAAATGATATACCCTGTCTTTAGATGGGACTGATATAATGTTTGACTTGTCTAGTGGCAATGATGAGCTCTATAGCAAAACTTCTGTCAGGTGAGGAAAACAGGAGACTATTCTTTTTGTTTACAGGACTCACTTGTGTGATTCAGGTCAGAATAACAAGAAAATACTAGAAATGACTTTGACTTCTACTGAGTGCTGCCACTAGCTCTCAAAATAGATATTATCTGTGACCAGAATGACAGAACTTCCTAGCAATGGAATGGCCTCTTGATAGAGATAAGCAGTCTGGTCTGAATAAGAGGTGCTTCTGTTACACTGTTTTCTATAGCTAACTCACAGACACACGCAGCCCCTAGAATTTAACACTTTAGCCACATTAACACCTGTAACATTTCATTTTTGGCGTTAACTTAATGAAATCTAGAAGATGGAAGGTGTTAATCTTCAGTATATTCTGCTTTGAGATGGTGGCATAGAGGTCATGGCAGAACTGAACATGAGTTAGGAATATAACTTTCTAAAGCAAACTATCTATCAATTTTGACAGGAAAAATACAACTTTATATGCTTTGTTGCTCTAAAATAATTGTATTCATAAGCTGGCAATATAATAAGCAAATATTTAAATCTCATCTGTAAACTGAAACATATCTCAGGCAATCAAAGCCGTGGTTTGAATAATAATCAGTTTATTGTAATAGTTATGTGTAGTAAAGTTAATAACTTCTTAATTCACCAATGATATTAGAAAGTGAAGCTGCTCATAACCCAACAGACTACAAAATAGTTTCTAAAAAAGAAAAGCTAGAAAAGCTGCTTTAGCAGCCCTTGATAAAGGTGACATGGCACTTCAAGGTTACTTGTTTTCATGAGGCATAGATTTGATCTTAATCCTTCTGAAATGGCTTACAATTTGATCTGAAATGCTTTACACTTATCAAAATCTCATTTCTTGAATAGTTTAATGCAAGCTGTCATTTTTCAAGCTAAGATGATAATAGGAAGTTGAAATCAGTTTTCTGGGTGTGAGCTGCTGCTGCTTAATTATAAAACATGTTCACTGAAATGTCAAAGATTATAGGAAAATATAATCTACTTTCCTGCAATGAGAAAACATACAAATGATATAAAGAAGGTATAAAAAAAAAAATCACTTTTTTTCCCTCATCTTGCCTTTTCTTCACGTCACCATTTCATGGCAGCGCAAGAGTAGGGCCAGGTTTTCCTGTCAGTCATTGCCACTTATTCCCTTAGTTGACCAGATGTATGTAGAGGGTACAATATTATAATTCTCTGTGCTTAGGTTAGCTGGTTTGGAGTTTCTGTTTTAATTTAAATGGTGGTCCATAAGTCTGAGCGATGGGGGCATGAATACTTATTTATTCACCACATTTTATTCTTATTTCATGTTTTCACCCACTTTTCTATGTCATTGGCATTTACCAATGATTCATTTAGATAGCAAATATTTAGAGCAAGAAGAGTCATTTTGGTTGGTTACATATGTATTTCTTGTGACACATTTGGTAGTGTTAGCATAAGCCTACGTTTCCACAAAAGTAATTTTCTAAAAAATGTATATATGTGTATTTAATTTTAGCTAATGCTAATTGAACAGATAATATTTCTACAGGAAAGTTAGTATATGTTATCAGCAATTAACAAAACTGGAAAGGAAATTTGAACCAGTTCAGCTTGAATTGAAGACTTTAGGATGATAGTATATATTTTTTAAGTCGGTGGTGAATGTTTCAAGATGATAACGATGATATTCTACAGTTAAGTAATTTATCTTACATATATACTGGAAGAAAAATAAGAAGTCATATTAATAATACCTTTATTTTCTTAAATTGTACACAAAACCTCATTATAGTAATGTATTTGAGGAAATTGGTCAATATATTTTCTCAGTATACTTACTTGAAGGACAGAAATAAATGGTTCTACAGGAGACAGATGGTAAAATAATTGCATGCTGAATTTATTAATGTTGAATAAAAAGATCTACAACATCAACGGTAGTGAAAGCTGCTGTCATGGCCCATGTTACCTTTGCTGTACCTCCCACAAACAGCTTTGTAAATGTATCCCTTAACAGCTGTTTGCTTAAATGGTAGCTATAGAGTGAATTCTAACTTTGTTGACTTTCTAAAAATGGAGTCAGTCACTATGCAGTTTATTAACATAATTAGTTGTCATAAAGATGCAAGCTTAAAGATGTACTTGCTAATTAGCCATCTGAAATCTGATGCTTCTTCCTCTTCCCTTCCCCCCCCCCCCCTTAATACTTCTCATTTACTGAAGAGAGATGAGAATTGCATTATACTTCTAAAAAATCACTAATTCCATACTCTTTCATCCTGAAGTATCAGGACCTGGGGAACTCTGATAAAGAAGACACTTTCACATTATACAAAAGGTTTTCTTCTGTCTGTTGTTTGTGGATTCTGTGGAAGGTGGATTTTTCAACGTTTTTACATGACTGCTTTCACACTGCTGGGAAAGCACTGAAATGTTAGTGAAAGGTTAAAAGCTACACTCTTGTTTTCCTTTCATGCATTACAGATGGCTTTCTCATGGTCAGATGATGATAACATATCTCTGTCATCTTGTGATAAAATCTGTGAAGATATTGTGATGGAGCACTGGAACAGGCTGCCCGGAGAGGTTGTGGAGTCTCCTTTTCTGGAGATATTCAAGACCTGTCTGGATGCCTACCTGTGTGACCTGCTGTAGAGAACCTGCTGTGGCAGGGGAGTTGGACTCAATAATATCTAGAGGTCCTTTCCAACCCCCACAATTCTGTGATTGCGTGAAATTCACTTTTTCACTATTATTACTTACACCCGATTGTTCAAATGCTGACAAAATCAATAGGAATCATATATTTTAGGCATCTATAAAAAATTATTTTGTAGCTAACTAAATCCCAGTGACCTTGGAAGTACCTTGGAATTTCTGGCTTTTAAGGAATGCTTTTTGCATTTATGTATTGTGGACAAGGAAAGCATTGAATTGTTCATGATAACCACTTGAATAGGGATCTTTCTTTATATTTGAGTGCTTTTATTTCATTTATTTTGTTCTATTCCAATTTTTTCTACTTCTAAATGTAATTTATATACAGACTACTGACATTTATGTAGTGTAAACTCTCAAACACTAAAACTTACATAGAAAGTGTAAAGTTTCTTGTGGTGAGCTTAATGTGGAATTCAAACTCAAGGGTTGACTGCTAGAGCAATCTGGAGTTCAGACTACAAAGGTTGTGGTTGTGAAAGATGCAAAAATTACACACCTAGAATGATTCTGAGTTGAATAAGGAGCCATCTTGCAAATTAAAGTGCCTCCAGACTGGGAGAAAAATGGTAAGTAGAGGTTTGTGAATTCAGTTTGGGGTTTAGATAAGGGCTAAATTAACAACATAAACCCTAATTTGGATTTAACTGCTGGTATACACGGGCATAATGCTAATGAAATCTGGCACCAGTCCTTCAGTTACCACCACCAAGATTCAAGGGCAAAAAGTTTCATTGAATTTTCTGTCTATATACTTAATGTCAAACTACTGAAAATACAGCTACTGAAGGGAGCTTTAACAACTTGGAGGTTATAAACAGTAAGCAAGCCATAAGTTGTTTTTTAAAAAAATTTCAAATAGTAAGCAGCTGCTGTGACTGCAGACTTCTGTAAGAGGGGAAAAATATACGTATCTACTGTGTCTAATTAAAATAGCGGCAGCTATATTTCTTCCAGCATGAAGCTAAACAGTATTTTGCAAGGTGTAATTAAGCTGGAATTGAAGCCTACAACTATTATATTTATCATCAGCATTTCTTTAAAATTTTCTTCTTTGACTAAGGAACAGGAGAGTAACATTAGACTGAATTTACAGTATGTCCATTTTCACTCCCAAAAGAGTTAAGAAGTCAAACAAATGGAGCCTTCTTGCTGGTTTCTTCTACTGAAATTAGTGCTTGGTAACAATTGGCAAACATTGACATTTGGAAAATTTGATATATTCTGTCCCTCTAAAACAAGTCAAGCACAGGTGACTGAATTGATACATTACCCTGACTCCTTGATTTCAATTCCTGCTACTGTAGATTTCGTTTTTACTCCTGTTTGGAGGAAAAATGGTTAATAAGATCTACAATTCAGATATTTTTCATATGTTCATTTAAAAAACACTGATCATAAAACACGGCAAGCCATGGCATTTGTGCTGAACAACCTAAGCAATGTACAATACCTGGACTATGCATAGTAAGAGATGCAGATTGAAGCTCCAGTGCTGAAAGAAATTATGGACTTTGAAGACGAGAAGCATATTCACCGAACAAAAGTGAAAATGAGATTTGAATGGTAGTTGTCATGGGAAATCAAGAAAGTGCTGCAAGATAATTATTAATTACCTAATTATATCCTTGTGGGTTTAGCCAAAAACTTGAAATGCATAAGAAACAGCATTATCCAGAATAACTATGGCCATTGAATTGCATGAGTTTGTGCTAAAAGCAGAGCAAAATTTCTGTTTTTGAAATCACAAAAAAATCTGGGGAAAAAAAAATCACTAAAAATTGGCAGAAAAAAATGCCCCAAACTGAAATGGGTTCAGGTTTTTGCTAACATTAAGAAATACACTAGTCATCAGAGCATGGAATAGGAATATGGCAGAAAGTTTCAATTAGTGTTTACCGAGACGTATATGCACGTATGTTCCATATACTAGATTCCTGAGGAAAGGCCAAGCATTGAACTCTCCTGAGTTTTATTTATAAAATATTGCAGTGTGCGTTATGAACACCACTGCTACTACTCTAAATTACCACTGCAGGTAAGTACAGATGTGCCAAGCTAGGAGCTAAACCTGAAAGAGAGCCTTTTGTTCTGCCAAACTATATTGCATATCCTTTCTCTGTTTGCTTTCTAAAGTTCAATTTTCAGTGTGATATCTGCTTTGTTTTGCTTCTTTTAGAGTATTTCATGCTTCAGATCTTTTAGAACAATAGTTGGCTCCTAGCTAACTAGCTTACTGGAAACTGTTATTAGTGATGAATACATATTGAGTACATTTTTAATTGTAAGATAATCTCTTCTCAAATTTAGCTGGAAAGTTATTAACTGAATTCAAAATGATAGAAAACTGGGTTAGGCAATTTCAAGAATATAACTGCTCCCAGACATCTTAAATGGAGTTGTAAAGTTGGAAAATCTGACTGCAAGATTCTTATGATAAGAATGCAATTTCACAGAATCCTTAGAGTCAGAAGGGACCTCTGAGGGCCATCTAGTCCAACTCCCCTGCAGTGAAGAGAGACATCCCAGCTAGATCAGGTTGCCCAGGGCCTGATCCAGCCTGGCCTTGAAAGACTCCAGGGACAGGGCATTAACCACATCACTAGGCAACGTTTTCCAGTGCCTCACCACCCTCACTGTAACAGATTTTTTCCTTATATCTAACCTGTTTGAGCTTGAAGCCATTTCCCCTTGTTCTATCACCACAGACCCTGCTAAAGAGTCTGTCCCCTTCTTTCCTGTAGCTCCCCATTAGATACTTTCAGGCCGCTCTCAGGTCACCTTGCAGCCTTCTCTTCTCCAGGCTGCACAGCCCCAGCTCTCTCAGCCTGTCCTCATAGGAAAGGTGTTCCATTCCATGGATCATTTTTGCCGCCCTCCTCTGGAAATGCTCCAACAGGTCTATGTCTATGCTGTACTGTTTTTAAAAAAGTGAATTTCTTAAGATGTTAACAAAGCCACAGAAAATATCAAGGAATGTAGCATTTATATTTCTCAATTTGTTTAATATTATTCATGTGAGTCATTCTACCTGAGCTCACTTCTTTAACATCAATAGGAATCTTTCAATATAAATTTTAGTGTCCTCTGAGTGCCCTATTTATAAAAAGTACTTAATTACCCAAAGATGTAGATGAGCAGGCCTCTTTCGAAAACCTGATACACTGCTATTCCTTTAAAAATGTATGCATATTTATTGTATGAAAACTTTATGCAACTGTATTTTACATTGTGTTACCATGATTATCATCTCCTAGAAGGTCTTCAGAGAATAGAAGATAGCAAATCATCTTAACTATGTAGCCCTCCCAAAGAAGCATAATTAAAAATGTAATTTGCCCCTTTTCTTGAAATGAGCTTTAACACAAATGCTTCAGTAAACAAATCTGCCTATATAATTAAAGGAACACGGAAAAGCTATTTAAAGATCACAGAGAAATATGATATAAGGGCAGCCTTGTGTGAAAGTAATTTTCAGTGCCAGTGAGACACAGGTGTATGCTACATAAAAAGGAAAAAATCTGAGTGTGATGAATGTGATTATTATTCATCTCAAACATCCTCTTTTTTTTTTTTCCTCCCTGTTCTAATTAGGTAGTTTCCAGCTGTTCAGCATTTGCTGCAGAGCTGTGCTGTTGGAGAATCACTTCCTAAACTAAACAGAACCACTCTGAAAGCAAGTTTCTCTTAAAATAGAATTTGAAATGCTATGGTAGACAGTTAAACAGAGTTAGACTGCAAGGAAAACAGTGAGGAGAAAAATGCATTTAAAATTGATAATGTGAAAAATAGAAGACATTTGTATGTGCAGTGGAAAGATAACGTAGGTTCATTTGCAAAGAATAAGTGACTTAATGTGAATGATAGAAAATTCTGCAATGGCAGAAAAGTGTTACTTGTCATGAACACATAAGCAGCTGTATCCCTCCACAGATTACCTGAGGCTGAACGAAGCATTACTGAAAATGGGCAGGGCTCTTAGAGAAATCAAACTGAAAAAAAAAAAATAGTACTGAAGCGCAGCTTTGCAAATATTGGCTTGTCTGGTTTGCAGTTTGATATGGTTCTGTGCTGTGGGAAGGTCATATGTTGCAACTGAGCCTGTAGGGTGGGGTATGAAACTGAAAACCACAGGCTGTTTCTGTGCTAAAGGAATTACTCTGTTCTTACCTACAGAAGCAGTAATAGATTTTTAGTCTGTTTGGTTAAGCAAACAGGCAGTTCTTGACTAGATGTGTATAATGGTTTTTCCTCTTCAATCTTTGGTGTAGCTGGGGTTATACATATGTATATTCCATCACTTGCTCCTTCTTCACTGGTCTGCAACTTCCATGCTGTCTGAGCCGTCTATGGGATTTTCACCTACAATAGGTACTTACTCTTTGTTCTATTCTGTTTCATGAAAAGTCAGATCTCCCTTAGTGCTAAGGTTGCATCCCTTCAGCAACAACCAGCTAACCCTTCTGAATTTCTGTTTGCACCCTCTGGGTCTCTGTTAACATCTTGTGTTTGGACTGTTGGGGCTTGTTATTGTTATGTTTTATTTTCTGCAGTGGTTAAGCTGCAATTCCCTGATAATATAACTAGTGTTTTATTATCACAAACTGCTCACACGTATATTCCTATCCCAGGGTCATCAAGCAGCTGACTCTATGAAGATACTGCTAGGAGATGTATGGATAAATACAATGCTTTCAGAACTAGTTGTTATTACTGTCTATTCATTATGGCAAGAATATTAGTACATAATTACAAATTTTATGTTTTATTTGCTTAAAACATCTGGGAAGGCATCATGCTTAGTACACTAAGGTATGGCAATTTTATTCCATTGCTCTTTTACTTTCAATTTCCTTTCTGCATTTGAATGTCTGAAGGAGTTTGAGTTAGTACCCTTTTCTGGGGGCCACAGGGAGAAACACAAATAAATAACATTCAGAGCTTCTCTGCCACTGCCCAATTATACCTACTGCCAGCCCATTCCATTTTGCTAGTACTCTTGTGTGGATGGAAGGAGACCACCCAGCAGCAGCTGACAGGCTGCACAAACACTGTTGTAGTGATGATGGAGGCCTAGGGTCAGAGCAGTCCCCAATGGCCTTCACACTTGCTAATTAATGTTACATGCACCTGCTGCTCCTCCCTGTGGCCTTTGCCCCGTTGAGATAGCAGTTTCTTTTCCCATTGCACAACGCGTGGTTTTTATTCTCCCTAAAGTCTTCCACAGAATCAACAGGGTTTTAAAACTGTTTTTCACCTTGCTTCTAGCTGTACAATTTGTGAGCACAAAGCAAGCTTTTGCTGTTTGTTGAGAACAGGTAAACGTTATATATTTGCCTGAACACTCAAAATAATCTTTAACTGCTAAGCTTTTATTTTTTTTTCTCCATAAAAAGCTGTCAGTGTTTTAGCTACACGGCTCAAAAAACTAATATAAACATTGAAATAACTGTCTGCTTTGTAAAGCTAGATGAAAAAGGCATAAAGACTTAAAGCTTTATTGCTAAGGGCAACATGCAGGGAAATTTAAAATTTAAAGCATCCAACCTGAGCATTTAAAAAAAAAAAGGAATGGAAAAGTTTTCAGATTCTGGGGAAACCAGTGTGACCAGCTTTTTGCTATTGTTTTCATTGCTGCTATTATATATTTTTTTCTTATTTATTGTGGGTAAATGTGAAATTGTTATACCTTTTGAAGTGCTAAGTTTTAAAACTTTCCCTGCTACTTGCATTTTATTTGATAACTCGGGGAACTACTTCTGTATTTATAGAATTAATTTGTCACATAAACTGTAACTACTAGTTTAATGTAATTTTTTGGTCTTGAAAGAATAGATTTAATCTGTCTATTAAAGTGGCAGAACTTCTGACTAAATTAAATATAAACTGAACTTCAAGGGAGAAGAATTGCTATAAACACTTAAGAAAATGAGAAAATACATATTTTTTTTTTTATTTCCCAGGATTCTGCTGCTTGCAGGTTGAGGGATGAAATATTAATTGTCCCTACAGCTTATTAAAATTGTTTTGAAGGAGTTAAGAAGATGTGTACAAATGCTTATTATTTCTGTTATGCATCTGAAATTCCAAATGCTTATAAATGGAAGTGATATAGCATAAGCTTTCTTGCTGTATTAGTTCATAGAATTAATGCTCAGATTGGATGTGAGCATTCTTTAGTGTGATAGTCTTTCCCTTTTTCTCATGTCTATAGATTCATCTGTCCTCCAACTAAAGGTTTCTTTGCGGCCTGATGATGGCTTTTTTTTTTTTTTGCCTAAAATCCTTTGCATATCTGTTCTCTAAGCTTTTCCTAGTTCAGGCTCTGTTAAGAATTACATTTACTTCTAGCCAACCCTGAGGATTAAAAAACCTGTATGTGCTTTCACTGTAGTCCAAACAAATGTTGGCTTAAGAAATATTCACATCAGCCTACGTGATCGCAGATACCAAGCTGGTCAATCCCAGGGAGTCGCATAAAATAGCTCACTTAAACAGCCATATACTTGATGAGTGGTTACAAACTCCCATGCTCCTGGCAACAGTATTTTTATTTATGCACAGATCATTCTCTGTAATGACAGCTATTTTGGCTTTGAAACAAAGCACATTGTGGAAAAGTAGTGACAGAAATTCAGAAGTGTTGGCATTTAGAGAAAATCATGACTAGTGGTTTTTATTTAAATTTATTTTTCATCTGAAGATAATCTATGCAACTGTAATTTCATATCTGCAGCAGTTGTAAGAGTAAGCAGTCAGAAACCACAGGCTGTGGCTTGGGAAGGGCAAACGCAATCAGTTGTGGCATTTTTAATGTAGAAGAAAAGAGACTTAACTCAGTGACATCATGAGGCTTAAGAGATTCTCATTCCTATGCAGTCCTAACACTCCCACTGATACAAGGAATATCAAATGAGAGTTTGTAGCAGCTCTGATTCAGATTAATATTTTGCTTAAGAACTACTGCTTTTATTTATTTGTATTGAGCTATAAGACAGTTTGGCAAGAGTTGCCAAAAAAGAGCTGAGCATTCCTGCTGAGACATGAACACAAAGCATATGTATTTGTAACTAAGGTGATAAAATGCAGCGTCATCTGGCATATTTTATCATTATTTTTACATAAAATGTTCAGTTCAGAACTTACACTTCCACTGACTTGTTGGAAGAGAACTTTGAAGACTGGGGGTTTTGATCAGTCAAAAAGGTCAGGGAAAAGAACCCTTAGTTGTAATTCCCTACTCTTGCAAGTAAAACTTGCATTTCTGAGGTAGAAAAAAACCAATTGTCTGAACAAAACATTTGGCTTAAATGCTTAAATGTGTAATCCTAAGGCAATTGGTAAGACTTGCTAAGATGCTACTTAAAAGGTACAAAACATTTATTGTTGCAGACAAGCCCCAAGGATTTATTCTGCCTTCCAGTTTGAGAAGGAGGTGATTTCTGCTTTGCCTTCTCTTCAGACTGTTTCAACAAATGGCCTGTGCTTAGCATCTTTAAAGAAGTAATTTTATGTCATAATTTTTTGAGTCTGCTTTTCAGTGCTGATAACTTAGAGTAGGTGTGAAAAATTGTTTGGTTTTGGAAGATTAATTAAGGAAAATAGATGGATAGTGTTAGGTGCGACTGATGAAAGCTCATCTGCAGCTCAACCACAGAAACTGGCAGGAGGGAAGCCCAGCTCCTCCCAGGCCCACCAAAGACCCACCTTCATAAGGCCAGGGGAGCACAAGGATGGGTAGGAAATCAAATTGAGCTCAGAGGAGGGGGAGGACATAGTGTCTGGGCTCCTTCCAGGCTGTCTCAGCACAGCCTAAGCCCTGGCATCCAGGTGTGAAACCCAACATGATGAGCCAGCACCAGAGGAACTTTCAGACAAAGTAGGCCACTGCCTAGGGGTATGGGACCTGTTAAGGGATGCTGTTGAGAACTGCAGAGAGATTACTAAGGGATATTTAAAGGGGAAGACTGAGGCAGAGAAATAGATGAATTTAGGTGATTTGAGGAGGAACAAGTGTAGGGAAAATGGAAGGGAAAGGGGATAAAAAAAAGCTCATCATGCGTACAGCCTGCTGGTTGGTGTATTTGTCAGACCTTTCCTGCGCCTGATCAGTGCAGTCTTTACTATCTCCTTATTAATTGTGTGGGTTTTTTGTAGGTGCTCTGTGTGGCCAGCTGTATGTATATGTGTTGCATGAATGTGCTCTGTGAATATGTGCTTAGTCTTAGTGTGGGCTGGACCTGGGCACGTGAGCCTCTGTTGGGATGCCAGATCTGGGCCTGTCCCTCTAACAAAGAGGCCGTTCCTCGGTACAGTTGATGAACAGCTTCTTTCTATCTGAATCAATGCTGGCTAGTCAATGTGTTAGGTTTCTGGTCTGCCCACCTGTGTTTTGTGGTTGAAGAGGAACAAAATGCATTTTCAGAATAACCATCCAGGTTCTGATGCAGATTTTTTCCCCAAGCCGGGAGCCTTCTCTTGAAGAATGGCACAACAGCCTTTGTCTCAGAAAGAGTGCAAGGCATGAGTGTGGTGGTCTGCTTCAGTACAATGCTCTCCATCCTCCAGCACTTTGAGGTTAATGAAAAGCTTTATGAAGACTGTATCTTTTCCTTAACTTTAACACTGAGGCAAAGTATGTCTTTTGAAAGACTCTGAGTGAGTAAACACATGTTAATGTTGGTGATATGGGTTCAGTAGTTAGTGGAATGTGAAATGTTAGTTTTGTTTCATGGAAGCTAAAAGTATTCTGAATTTGTTCCTGATTTGTGTCAAAGTGGCACTGAAAACATCGGATTTTTTTGTTTGTTTACTGAAAAGGTCTTCATCTTTAGAGAGGAAAAAAGAAGGTCTTAACTGTGTACGTGTGCGGCCATTCAGTATCTCAATGGGTTGCAATTACACAAATTATATGTGGGAAAAATATGAGCAAAATACCTTGCTTGTAAATTTTGTTCATACTTTATCTGCTTGTTTCCAATAGCTGTCAAGTCTTGTACAAAATGAATGAATGATTTTTTTTTCTTTGATGTTGGTGTTCTTCCCTTCTCCCCTTTCCTTTCCAGCCATATACTAGAGAGATTCTGAAAGAATAGTTCTTCTGAAGGAGTAATGGCACAGGAAAGCCATACTTTGCAATAAAACCACAGCAAAACCTTAGTGTGGGGATCAGATGCACAATGTGTGTAACACTGTTTCTGTAATTATTTCCTATCTTCTCATAGTTTAAATTTATTTACAGCAAACAAAGGATAAATCCTGCAAATGTGTAGTAAGTCTGTCACAGAAACAAGCACTAATCTTATTAGAAATACTACCGCTGTTTGTTTCCTGACTATTTCTATCATCTATAGAAAGTCAGACATGGTATCTAACTGGAATTATTTGAAAGATGAATATCCTCTTCTTCCTCTTTATTTAGGTTATTTCTAATGATGACGGACAAGAGGTTGCAACTTTGCTATTCTGTTCATAAATATGTACATGTTTATAATGTGTTTGTTTTTTTTCTCTTGCTCAGTTATAGGATAATTTAAATTCCTGTGATTAATTACCTTCCTTTTCAATGGTTCTTTCCATTTCACTTCCGATGTTAATATCTTCTTACATATTGTATTTTCCAAGACTGTTTCTGAAAATAGTCTTAATTACTGTTCTAAAATCTATCCATTTTCCCACCAAAAAGTGGGAAAAGTTGCTCATTATGTTACTTTCAGGAATATTTTTTTAAAGTTCATACATATTTTCTGTAAGACTTGGGAATGTATTTAAGTGTGCCTTTTTTTAATACAACTGAAGATGAATCGACCTTTAAGAAGTTTTTATGAATTCTTAGGAACTCTTATTCATTAACTAGAAAGAACAAGTTCATTAGTGTAATAATATGATAAATGTTGTTGAACTTTTCTACAGAATTCCTGGCAATTTCATTAAATATGAATAATGTATTGGTCTTTAATTAAGTTTTCATGTACCGTTCATGAGTAAATTGATTTTAACCCTAATACGTAGCTGCAATTAAAGCAAAATGTTGGTACATTTATTGCAATAAAGAGGCATAATTTTTAAATACTGAGTATCTCCAGCTTAAATGTCAAAATGTTACGTAGTCTAAAGACTAGCAAGAATAACCATATGTGTGACTGTTAAATCTATTCTGTTGTGCATGTGAATAACTTTCACAAGTATCTTTGAAGTACTCTTTCTTTTCTTATGCTTTTAGTGTGATCAACATGACATTTTTCACCTCCTAGTAAACACTTGAATCTAATGAACAATCCCTGCCATGCTTCTTTATTTTTACAACATTCTTATGAGATGCTCACATAAACAGAGAAAATACATACACCATTTTTGTAAGCACTGTACTTGGCTCTGCTAACACATAACTCAAGATAAACTATCTGTATCTTGATAAAACTAAAATTGGTTGATTCCTGTATGTTCTAATTATGTGAATATTTTAAGAGGCAATTATTTTTGGAAACCCAATTTCAGTAAAGGAAGAAGCAGTTGCATTTATAGCAGCATCCTAAATTTCTTTTAAGGGATTTTGAACTTGATGTTGCTTCCACAAGATTCTTCACCAGCCAAGCTGCCTTATTTATTTGTAATTTTTATGATGGCATGGAAGTCACACAACTTGTGCTGTGTATTCCTGCATCTCTTATTTCTAACACTGTAGTTCAGTTGAATGGCTGAGAAGAACCTCAGTGCCAGAACTTTAAAACATACTTTAGGAGTACCTGGCCCATTTGAGGGGATCTCCCAACTAGTGATTAAGGACTCAATTTTTTGTTTTGGTTTTATATCTAGTGGATTTGATTCTAAATCAAAATAGTTGTAAACTCAAAGAAGCAAAATAACATTTCTTAAGAGACTTGCTTTTTTTTTTCTTTTTGCATTTATTGCTTCATGCCTTTTTCTTCTGCCACTCAAAAATAAAAGAATTCTGCATGTTGAGTGGAATACACACACAAAAAAAGGTGTTCTGTGCCTTGTGAGGAGGAAGGCTGCCAGTGCAGCTTGTCTGGGGGAGATAGTGAAGTAAGAATCCACATTTAACTTTATTGCTTCTGTGTACATATGCTTTATTTCAAGTGGCTGTGTCATGGTTCTAATTTGCTGAGGAGGTTATTGATTCAGTCTTCAGTCATATCTTCATTTTTCTCAGAATGTGTTACTGCCGGATCTGTGGAATGTCCTCAGATGCTGAGGTCTATGTGATGGCCTAGCGATGTATGAAACTTCAGTTGCAAATCTGAGCACTGTGGATATATTAATGTACAGTGGTCAGAGAACTAGTTCTACACATATTCTTATAAGGATTTTAGTTAATGATTTACATTTCTGTTTCTGAATACTGTACTTTTCCTCACTCTTCATGGTCTTTTGGAGCTCTAGAATATTCTAAAATTGTGGAAGGAAATGTACCCAATTATAGTCTGAATAAATCATTAAAATGTTTATTAATGAAATAGAGTGTAGTGAAAATCTGGTAAATAGTTGCACCATTGTAGCAGAAAGGCTAAGTCATGGCCTGAACCAATGATGGAGCACCTGGTGGGAAGGCAGGGCCAACCCAGGGGACCTCAGGTGCATGCAAAGCAGCTGAGTGACCAGGGCTGGAGACAGGATCCAACCCTTCCCAGACCTCATTTAAGGGTTGGCAGTGGAGATGAAGGTATCTTGATGGAGCTCCCTGCCTTCCTGAGGTCTTCCAAAGTTAAGCAAATTTTCCTCCTTTGTTTCTGTGTCCTCAGCAGCTGCATTTGGGCTCCTCCTCATTTGCTGCAGCCAAAGACTTTGCCACCCCGTTATTATTGCTGTTCTTTCCATTACTTAATAGTGTTACAGCCATGAATTTATAGAATTGTTATGTAAAACAATGTTCATACACTCCTTTTAATCAAGATGAGAAAGCAGTATTAAATTCCAGATTTTCTTTACTTTACAGTCATCGTTACCTTAGCAGTAAAATTTTCATTTAAAGTCACGTGTGTGTTTGATCACATCGGTATCTGGAAGATGTAAATCCAGACCTATGTGCTTAGATAAATAGCACATCAAAATTCTGACTTGTGCTCTGTTTGTTCATGGACTTTTGACCACTGCCTAGTACTGTGGTGCTGAGTGACATTTCAATGACGTAAGTATGTATTAGCTGTCATGCTGCCGTTATCTGTTTGTTTCTTTCCCCAAGAACAAGACTCTCATGTTTGTATTCCATGATGCTCCCCTGGCTCTGCTCCCCAAATACTAAATACAACAAATAGCATGGGAATGGAATTTTTTTAAATTTATTTTTGGGAAAAAAAAGACCGAAGCCGGTTTCTAACATAATGTTTTGTTAACGTGGGTGATATATGTTAACTATTTGCAGTAACAGTGTGACACATTTTTGGATTTAGTAACCTTTCTTCATATTTATTGCTGTGATCTTCATCCTGCCTGAACTGCAGTGTACTGAGCAGGTTTTCTGCATTCCTTTCAGAGCATGTGCTCCTTTAGTGCCCTTTCTGCTTGCTCTCTTCTCTTGAACAAACTGACATTACTAAGAGGTGTATTTCAATGGAGATAATAAGGGGTAGTGACAGTATCTTAACTATGGGCTAGCACAAGAACAATGACAATCTTTTTTCATCTGCTTGCCAGATGCATATCTCTTCCTAACAAAAAAAAAACACTTGAGCAAGATATATTTTCTGTTTAATTGACAGCGTTTAGCATCTGTTGGGGCATTCACGGTGTACTGTTAAGCCTACACTGTAAAGGAACTGCTGAGTGTGTTTGAAGATCTGAGCATATATTGTAAATATTGCTGGGACAAGAAACTGTAAAGCTGGAATAGCAAAGTTGCTATACAGCAGCTCTCCTTTTAATTCTGCATTCATCTCTGAGTTGCTTGGAAGCCATGCCAGTCAAAGCATAGGCATTATTTAGTGTTAAAGAACAGTCATGTCTCCACTGGAAATCTGGTTGGCTCCCAGTGTGCCCCATACAGGGATGGAGAGGCCCCTGGGGAAGTGTATGGGAGGACTGGGTTCAGTAGAGCACTCCCTCAAGGCAGGGAACTAAGCTCACATGTACGTGTGTGTGTGGGTGATTGTGGGGAGCATCTACCATGCAAGGCAGTACAGGGTGAACGTCATTTCCAGGAGGAAAGGTAGCCCAGTGAGTGCAGGCCTCTGGCAGCTATCATGCCTGTTTGTTTGCTGAGTACCACAAGCTAACAGTTCTCTGCTTTGTTCTGGTAACTAGAAATGTTTGCTTGAAGTGTATTATGTATAATATTACTTTCTGCAGTCCTTAAAATTTTGCTAAGGATGCACTAAGCTGAGTAGATAAAAGGCTTTTTTTTTTTTGTTCTTATAAGCAATTGAGTGAGATCTTTACTTAGGTATTCATATGTGGTGACGTTTCTAAAAATCCATATGTATGTGAAACCTAAAAAAAAAAAAGTGATTTGGCAGACAGCAGGAGAAAACATTGATTTTTCCAAACTTACTGAGCAAGATTAAAAAAAAAAAGCTGTGTATCCTAGTACAGGTATAAACTTGCTGGCTGCTGTTTCTTCTTGAAAAATTCCATCTTAGCCCATCATCTATTTCATAAAGTCCTTTGCTTATCTATTGATATTTCTGAACTTAAAATGCAGAAAAAAATCTGAGATTAATTTTGCTGTCCTTGTTATAAATTAAACCTCATTGGAAATATTAAATATTGATATGAAGGCAATGAAGTATATTTATTGGCACACTGCTCTTTGATATTTCAAAAGAAATCTATTTTGCATGGCTATTTAATGTTTATACCTGATACGGCTTTTGGGAGGCCTGTGACTAATACCCGGCTCTAATTCCACTCTAACATGTGCTGTATATCCCTCTAGCTTTTTGGCTTTGATGGGAGCTGCTCAAGATTCATAGGACCAGAATTCCACCCCAAGCTCTAGAGAGAGTAGTGGGAGGAATACTGTGTTACAGGATGAGCTTTCCTACAGCAGTGTATATCTTAATAATTTCACCAGTGTCAGTGGAATTACACTGGTTGGGCAAAACTAGTACTTTGAGTGTTACTGACCTGAGGTCTTTCTGGTCATCTGTTAAATTAATTAGTTTATTTACAAGCTGAAAACCATGTTTATTGCTTTGACCCAGCCATAGAGAAAGTGAATGATAAGAAGAAATGCAATTGATCTGTGTATTCACCGATGACAGTACTTTTCAATTGCATTCCAGCAAATAGAGGAAAAAATAATGTGTTAAGTAGTATGCAAAGTGGGTTTTAAGAGGCAAATACAATTTAATAGTTCTATTTTTCTGTATTATAAGATTTTTTCTTTAAAGATTGGCAAAATTGGATATTTAAAGGGCACGAATATGATTTATGCTTCTAGACAGAATGATCAGGCTATCAGTAAAGTGAGCCACAAGACACAATCATTACAAATACAGACCTTATTTGGATGTTTGTGAAAAGAAGGCAGCTGAATGATACACAGGAGATTGCAATTTCAACAGCAATTTAAAGGTAACAAGTCTTCCTTTCACAGAATAAATGTAGATGTGGTTTTGTTGAAAAAGTTGGTTTATTTACTGGAAGATTAGAGGATTTCCTTCTTATTTACACGGAGAGTGCCAGGACTGAAATACAAATTGTTCTCAAGGGTATTTCAAAAGATACCTTAGCCTTTTGAATAATATTACTTTTTCCTTTTAAGCACTTTATGTGGTTGTTGTTTTTTTTTTTCTTTTGCAAATGAATCGTACTTAACTGCCTACAGTAAAACTTCCTATAAAGAGAGTATCCGAAGGACTCTGATATCTTTTTGTACCTTAACAAGTATTAAGACAATGGTAGAATTACCTTCTTCCTTTTACAATAATGTTTTTCCCATGATTTAAGAGGGAATGTGGTTGTGTTAACATTCCATGAAGTTCATTTGTTGCAGTCACAGGGCAATGGCTGGGCAAACTTTGGTAAAATTAATTGTTGTATCTAAAAAGCAAGGAACACTGGAGGAGTAAGAGCAATGGCAGTATGGAGAGGAGGCTGTCACTGCATGACCTTGCTATAATTATATATATTTTTAAATGTTTGCAGCTGAGAGAGTCATCCAAGATGAAAATGATTCCTATTTAAGGAATTCAGATACTGCTGACTTTATTAAGTACTCCATGGAGACTGATATTTGTCATAAAATGTTTGGGCAATGTTCTTGTTGTTTCAGTCAATTAACTTCCTTGCCCTCCTCCAACCTGGCTTCAGGCTTCACTGCAGAATGTGTCCCTTGAAAAGGATTTTCTTGAGCTACAGTTTCATGGCACTTTTGTAGAAATCTGCTTAGAATACAAATAGTAGTAGAATAAAGACTTTGGTTTTATTTGGAAAGCTATTTCCAAATACTCTCTAATGTCGACAGCCAGTAAGTTATGGGCTATTATAGATATCTTTTATATTGTTGGATTCCTTGCTTAACTTCAAGTTTTCTCTGGTTTAAAGCAAGCTTTACAGCATTATAGGGATTAGTTACACCATTATGGGAGGCTGCAATCTCCTTTTTTTTTTTTTTTTTTTTTTTCCTCAGACAACATTTATGAGATTGACGTTATCGGACAATGTTGTTGTACTGCTCATGAAAATTATGACTTTCCTCTGCCATATTGTTGTCTTCCTCCCTCCTGGACAGCTCCTTGCTGTTCAGGGGGCTGCTGGATCCTTGGGCTATCTCTTCCAGTACTCCCTGCCTTCAGGAATAGGGACCATGTCCTTACCTAGCTCCTTGAGAGCAGTTGGAGCAAAGAGAGAGGAGCTGGATTTTCCTCAGCATTTCAGAGCTGTGGCCTTCAGATTTCCTGTTTTCTCAGCAGAGAAGCTTCTAAAGCTTTGGCTATTAGTAGCAGACTAGTCCATCCAGTTGGAGGAAATACAGGAGATGTGAACACGTGTGGCATTTTATCCAGAAAGCATCAACTGAGTAAAGAAGATTTTTGAGTTTTATTACCATTATCAGCAATAATCTGAAATTCTCAGTATTAGACAACATATCTTTCACCGTGTTTTTTTTTTTTTTTTTCTAAGACAATTCTGTTGCTCTCTTTACATGGTAAAACCCCTTAACCAAGGCACTTTCTTTGGGAAGAGAGAAAGTGGAAAATAAGACAAAAACATTCATTCAGCTGTGCAGGAATACCTATGCTCATTTATCACAGTATTTTAACTGAGCGATATCATTATCTTAGATCAAGCATTTGAATGTGTTTGTGTCTTGCTTAGTAGGGCAAATATGTTATCTTTAATAATGGAAAGAGAAAAGAATTGATAAATGGAGCCAAATGTGGTCAGTATACAATTACAGGGGTTGGGATTTGGCACTCCAATCTGAATGATATACAAAACTGTGTATTAATATTTAATAACTTTTTGGTGATGTAGTTTTAGATAAACCTCAATATATATTTCAGCTTAACATTGTTTTCAGTTAATTCAGTGGAATAAATCTGTTTAGACTGTGTAGAAAGAATGATCAGAAACAAATCAGGGATGTTAAATAAAATTTCCTTATTTTTACATTAAAAATAACTCCCAATGCATAGTAAATATTTACTGTAATTTCCCAGAGGCTGGTTGTTGTTATTGTTTTTGCATTGTTGTTTTCTGTTTTCTTTTGCTAAAATACAATATCAATTGATATTTTCCAGTGCCATGCAAAATTATCATTACTCTCATTTTGCTAGAAAAATACCATCAAGCACAGACACAAAATTTAAGCTCTTAAAATAAGTAATGTTTAATATATTTAATATAATAGATATATATTATTACTAAAGGTTTCTTGTCCACTCCTAGTCGCTGTTAATGTGATCTCATTCAAAGCACATTAGAGCTAAGAGAAAAAATATATTTTTATTTCACTGCATAGGGTGATGTTCAGTTTGCAGCTATTTAATTTGATTGTATGCAGTTCTGTGTGGTGAAGTCTCTTGGGTCCACTGTGTATCTCAGCTTTATTAAGAATTATTCTGTACAGGGCAATTTATCATCTTGGAAATAGTCTGCCCACAGCTGCAGATAGACTTTCTGCTGCCTGATTTATCTGCTTGTCTCAGGGAGCTTCTCTGTGTAGACATGGGCCAGGTATTAGTGGCTTTCAGTGTACCCATAAAATCTAACCCAGTAGCTAGGCCATTTGAACACGCCTGGGTTATGCATCTGAAATTACTGCTGTCTGAAACCATTTCTGTGCTATCTGAGTTTATGACACTGTCTTCACTAAGTGCTTGGAGCTTTGCACCTGTCAGATGGGATATGTCAAAGCCTGTACTTGAGCCTTTCTGAACCCTGGGGGACTGAAGCGCTGTTTTATACCAGAGCAGATGAAGTGTTTTGCTGTATTTGGGCCTTAATGTACTATGCATTTTTACAGGGCTAGTCTTATGTTTCTATAGAAGAGATTAATTTGTAGATGCCAATCTTCATGAGCATAGAGCAAATGTTGGCAAATGCTAGTCGAGCTGTTACTGAACTTCATAAGTTATCTTTTTGGTGAGGTACTCAGCTCTGGAGCAGACACATTCTGCTCAGCAGGCCATCACCTCGGCTGGTTGCAGGATAGCCCTGTCAGGGAGCAGCTGCCGGGCGCCGTTGTCCCCCGCGTGGCAGCCGCATTCTGATGTCACAGCGGTGGACCCAGGAGCAGCGGCGGGATCACCCCCTGCGTGCACTAAACCTGCCGCTAGGGGGCGCAGCCACTCAGGAGCGGTAGTTTGCGCGGACAGCTCGCGCCAGGTAGGAAGGAGGGCGGACTGTCTGTTCAGTCGGGAGACCGATCACCTGTCGGCTGCCTCCCAGACAGCAAATCGAGCCATGGACTCCACTAGGCAGAGAGCTCTGGCAGGTAAGAATGAGGTGACTCAGGCGGAGTGCCTGCCTGAAAACGTGTCGGTTCAAGTCTCTGGCTGCAGTGAGTGCCTGTGTCTGCTGGTGAAGGGCAGCGGGGATTCCACCTGCATGAGGTGTGAGCAGGTGGATGATCTGCTCATGGTGGTGAAACTCAAGGAGGAAGTGGAGAGATTAAGGAGTGTCAGAGAGCATGAGCTGCCATCATGACCTACCTCGGTTCCCCAGGTATTTGAGGCTCTGGAATGTGAGGGAGAGGTGAATGAAAATATGGTGGCATGTCCACCCTTGAGGTTGTCTAGGGTGAGGCGGTTGACTCCACACCTCCAGACTGCCTGCACCAAGAAGGACAGAGGGTGACTGTCGTAGGCAACTCCCTGCTGAGAGGAGTGTAGGGCTGTGTATGTCGGCCCGACCCTACCCACAGAGAAGTGTGCTGCCTACCTGGGGCCCGGGTCAGGGATATTTCTAGGAAACTTCCTAGTCTGATTCGCCCCTCTGATTATTATCCTTTATTGATAGTTCAGGCTGGCAGCCTTGAAGTTGCTGAGAGAAGCCTGAGGATTATCAAAAAGGACTTCAGGGACTGGGGTAGTTAGTGGATGGAGCAGACGTACAGGTTGTATTTTCCTCTATCCCTTCAGTGGTGGGGAAGGGTACTGAAAGGAGCAGGAAAACCCATCTCATAAATACATGGCTGAGAGGCTGGTGTGAATACAAGAATTTTGGTGTTTTTTTTTTTTGACCATGGGACAGTTTACTCAGCATCTGGCCTGCAGATGGGTCTTGTCTGTCTCAAAGGGGAAAACAGATCCTTGCCCAGGAGCTGGCAGGGCTCATTGAAAGGGCTTTAAACTAGGTATGAAGGGGGAAGGGGATAAAACCAGGCCTGCTAGAGGTGAGCCTAAGGGAGCGAAGACAGGATTACGGGTGAGGCAGTGGGCTCAGCTGAAGTGCATCTACACCAGTGCACACAGCATGGGCAACAGACAGAAGGAGCTGGAGGCCATCATGTGGCAGGCAGACTATGACTTAGCTGCTGTTATGGAAACATGGTGGGATCGCTTCCATGACTGGAGTGCTGCAATGGATGGTTACAAGCTCTTCAGAAGGGTCAGCCAAGGAAGGAGGGGTGGTGGCATGGCTCTCTGTGTTAGAGACTGTTTTGATGTTATTGACCTGGGGGCTGAGAATGATAAGTTTGAGTCTTTGTGGGTAAGGATCAGAGGCAGGGCCAACAAGGCAGCTGTCCAGGTGGGGGTCTGTTATAGACCGCCTAACCAGGATGAAGAGACAGATGAGGCATTCTATGAACAGCTGGCAGAAATTGCACAATTGCCAGATCTTGTTCTCATGGGAGACTTCAACTTCCTTGATATACTGGAAATACAATGCAACACAGAAGAAACAGCTGAGGAGGTTTCTAGAGTGTATGGAAGATAACTTCCTGACACAGCTGGTAAGAGAGCCTGCCAGGAGAGGTGCCCCGCTAGACCTGCTGTTCACAAACAGGGAAGGACTGGTGGGAGATGTGAAGGTTGGGAGCTGTCTTGGTGCATGTGAATGACCACAAAATGGTAGAGTTCTTGATTCTTGATGATGTCAGGAGGCGGGGCAGCAAAACTGCTACCTTGGACTTCTGGAGGGCAGTCTTTGAACTGTTCAGAATGCTGGTAGGGAGAGTCCCTTGGGATTCAGTCCTGGAAGGTTAAGGTTCCAGGAAGGCTGGTCGCTCCTCAAGAAGGAACTCTTAAAGGTGCAGGAACAGGCTGTACCCCTGTGCTGCAAGATGAGCTGGCAGGGAAGAAGACTGGTGTGGATGAAGGGAGCTTTTCTTGAGGCTTCAGGAGAAAGAGAGAATCTTCCTCCTGTGGAAGAAGGGATGGACAACTTGGGGAGAGTACAAAGAAGTTATTAGGATGTGCAGGGAGAAAATTAGAAAGGCAAAAGCCCAACTTGAACTCAACTCAGCTGCTGGGGTAAAAGAGAACAAAAAACTTTTTTACAAATATATTAACAGTAGGAGAAGGGCTAAGGAGAATCTCCATCCTTTACTGGATGTGGCAGAGAACATGACCACTGAGGATAAGGAAAAGGCTGAGGTTCTCAGTGTCTTCTTTATGTCTGTCTTTAAAAGTCAGACCAGTCATCCTTGGAGTACTCTACCCCCTGACCTGGAAATCTTCGATAGGGAGCAGAGTAAACCCCTCATGATTCAGGTGGAAAATGTTAGAGACCAGCTACTCCACCTGGATTGCCACAAGTCCATGAGGCCAGATGAGATTCGCCTGAGGGAGCTGGTTGAGGTGATAGCCAAGCTGCTTTCCATCATCTATCAGTGTTCCAGGTAAACCAGAGAGGTCCCAGAGATTTGGAGGCCTGCCAATGTTACTCCCATCTACAAGAAGGGTCGTAAGGAGGATCTGGGGAACTACAGGCCTGTCAGCTTGACCTTGGTGCCAGGAAAGGTTATGGAGCAGATCATCTTGAGGGAGTTCACGCAGTGCGTGTGGGACAACTGGGGGATCAGGCCTAGCCCACATGGGTTCATGAAAGGCAGGTCCTGCTTGACTAACCTGATCTCCTTCTATGATTGGGTCACCCACCTGGTGGATGAGGGAAAGGCTGTTGATGTGGTCGACCTAGACTTCAGCAAAGCCTTTGACACTGTCTCCCACAGTATTCTCCTGGAGAAACTGGCAGCCTGTGGCTTGGACAGGTACACTCTTTGCTGGGTAAAGAACTGGCTGTATGGCAGGGCCCAGAGAGTGGTGGTAAATGTAGTCACATCCAGCTGGCAACCTGTCATGAGTGGTGTTCCCCAGGGGTCGGTACTGGGGCCTGTCCTGTTCAGTAACTTTATTGATGACCTGGATGAGTGCACCCTCAGTAAGTTTGCATATGACACCAAGCTGGGAGGAAGCGTTGATCTACCTGGGGGTAGGAAGGCCCTACAGAGGGATCTGGACAGGCTGGATCTCTGGGCTGAAGCCAACGGGATGAGGTTCAACAAGACCAAGTGCCGGGTCCTGCACTTCAGCCTCAACAACCCCAGGCAGTGCTACAGGCTTGGGGCAGAGTGGCTGGAAAGTTGTATGGAGGAAACGGACCTAGGAGTATTAGTTGATGCTCGGCTGAGCATGAGCCAGCAGTGTGCCCAGGTGGCCAAGAAGGCCAATGGCAACCTGGCTTGTATCAGAAACAGTGTTGTCACCAGGAGTAGGGAAGTGTTCATCCCTCTGTACTCAGCACCGGTGAAGGCCGCACCTTGAGTACTGTGTTTGGTTTTGGGCCCCTCACTACGTGAAAGATGTTGAGGCCCTGGAGCATGTCCAGAGAAGGGCAACGAAGCTGGTGAGGGGTCTGGAGCACAGGCCTTATGAGGAGCGGCTGAGGGAGCTGGGATTCTTCAGTCTGGAGAAGAAGAGGCTTGGGGGTGACCTTATCGCACTGTACAACTACCTGAAGGGAGGTTGAGGTGAGGTAGGAGTCAGCCTCTTCTCTCTTGTAACTAGTGACAGGATGAGGAGGAATGGCTTCAAGTTGCACCAGGGGAGATTTAGGCTGGACATTAGGAAATTCTACTTTTCTGAAAGAGTGGTCAGGCGCTGGAATGGGCTGCCCAGGGAGGTGGTGGAGTCACCATCCCTGGACGTGTTCAAAAAACTTTTAGATGTTGTACTGAGGGACATGGTTTAGTGGGAGATATTGGTGATAGGTGAGCAGTCGGACTGGATGATCTTAGAAGTCTTTTCCAACCTTGGTGATTGTATGATTCTAGCAACAAGAGTCATTTACCATCTTGATTTGATGTTAGAAAAGGCATTTGTTATCTCTATTAGTTTCTCATTATCTTCATATATTTCATACAGAAACAGTAATGACACACATAGTATATTTTTAAAGCAAGGATTTGCAAGATGGCAAGTTAAAGCTTAGCAATATATCTGATCAAAATAACATACAGATTTTCTAATATTGGTCTTTAAGGTGTAATTGCACACAATATAAGCTGTAAGTCAAGATCTCCACAAATTTCACCCTTCTTTCCCCATGACACAATGACTGAATTGTTAGTTTTCAAAAACATTTTAGCAGTATTCTGACACTTCTAAATGTTCTGTGTTACAGCAAAATGTTTCCTTCTGCTCAGACTCATCTGTTCTGGAAACTGGATTGAGATCAGCACTTTAGGGGAAAAAATACCTCAGTGATCTCTATGCTCGCTAAAATAGTCTTTCTCCAGTCCCCTCTGGAGATGCTGTAAAAGGGTAGCCAAAAAAACATATATCTATATCATGAACCCTGTTGCAATTTGTTTGATAGAAGCACAGGTTTCTGCACATCAAAGACAAAATGAAATCATCCAAAAAACCTGGGCTTACTGAAGCTGTGCTGTTAAATTTACAGGCAAAACTGTAGTGTTCCCTATCAGATGTGTGTATGTTACACGCTGTGTTAATAATCAGTGCATAGCTAAATTCGCTTAAGAAGGCAACACACAGGAATGAGGAGTTGAGCTGAGGAATTTGAGATGGCCAAATGACCATAACTCTTATTTTCTGAGGTGTTGGTTGCTTTATGAAAATGTTACGGGTAGAATTCTTATAATGTGCAGCCATCAGATTACAATCACCAATGGCAGTCAGAGAAATTTCCTGCAGTTTCTCGCATCTTTCTAGGTTTTCTCTTTTGATTACTTGGTTTACATTTAGTAAATAATCCCATGGCGTGTTAATCAATTGAAAAAGAGAAAAATGTTATTTGGTGGTTTTGATTCAGAGATCATCTGAAAATACGTTTTCTTAAATAACCATAGAGTGTATTTCTGTTTTCACGTGATTATTATAGATACAGATGGATGCAAATTTAAGGTCTGATTTCTGGAACAGCTAGTAATCTTGTTTATTCAAGAATTTGCATGAAAACTGGGGAAAAAATTGTAATCATAAAATTATCTGCTAGAGGATTGTGAAACAAATAAAACTATGAAAACTGTGTAAGAGGTGGCTGTGTTCACCTAGAAGTGAAGTGCTAAAATATTCAAGATATGCATCAGATGCATATCTTGAAATTTGTTTAAATTGAATAGAGACTGCTTACTGACTCCAATTATTTAATTAACATTTATATTAATAATTAATAATGGAACAATGTTCTATGTGCAATTTAGCTATTGTCCATAATAATCTTATTGTCACTATAGTTGACAAAGTTAAAGCAAATACTATGCTCCACATCTTGTTATAGGCAAAATGGAAACAAATCTTTTAAATGAAGACAAAATTTATGATTTTAATTGAAATCCCAAAAGCTTAAGCAACAATTATTGGTAGTTCAGATTTAGTTATTACAGAAAGAGAAACAATAATAGGGAATACCATTACAGGAAAAAAAAAAAACATAATACAGTTAAATAGTACAGTAAATAATGCAGTTAAGTGCCCGCTCCCTAATAATTATTCAATTCCCTGGCATTCGTAGTCTTTCACTGCTGTCAGGAACAGGGAGTATGAAGGGAGGGCAAATGCAGCAAATCATGAGCATCCTTTTTACCTGGAGAAGTCTGATGCTGATGTTTTCTTCCTCCTTGATTAGAACATACAAAATTTTAAGGCATTTGTTTGTTACCACAGCTTAGTACCATTTTATCTCTTTGTTGTTCTTAAATGTACAATACATTTTACATACCTTGATACTTGTACCTTTGTTCTACTACCCCCAAAAATAGTTTTGTCCAGTGCTTGGTTTCTTCTGTTGACCACGGTGAGTCATTTGCAGCCTCAGGGTCTCCAGTGCCAGCCCTCACCTCATCTTTTGTCATCCAGAGTACTACTCCATCCCGTGCTGCCTCTGCCATCATGTAAAATCTCTGTTCCTTTACATTGTTATTCTATCGAGGTCATAAACCCCACTACAAAAGATTACTTGCTATTTCTGTCTATATAATTATGTGCGTACCATACTAAAATAAATGTATATAAAGCAAGTTAGGAATACTTACCTGGTCATTGAAAAATTATTGTTATAACTAAACCAAGTGACCCAGGTGGGTCAAGGCAAGATCAGGCAAAAGAATTCGAGTGTCGCTGAGATATCCCTAACTCAATACAAAATCTGTGGCCTGCTATTACTGATGACAATACATAACTATAGGGCTCTATATGTAGTTTGTTTATCTGTTTCTGAAAGGACAAATCTGAACAATGCTGCTACTTACTGGTCAAATGTTTATTTTGATTAGATTAGATATTTGCATCTTATTTAATTGCATGACTGCATTTGTTGTCAGTGCAAATGTCGACACAAACTGAAGTATGCATGATTCTAATCAGTATAAATTATTAAACTTTCAGTCAGTTATGTCAAGAAGGTCCTCTTTATTGTAAAAACAATTATTTCACACCATTTTGCTGTTGGCATACATGGCAGCAATAGCTAGTGTTTGGGGAAAATAACATTTTTCAATATTACCTCATACTTTATGAATTTTAGGTGATATTTTTCTCAGCAAGGTTTTATCTGAGCTCAGTCTTTTTTATATGTACAAAAAGCAAAAAAGTTGTTAATTGTTTCAACTCAAAAACTGTAGCTGTTCAAGAGGTGAGGTCTCTTTATGAAGAGGTAACATCACACTAAGTGTTGAACATGTTGAGTTTTATACCTGCAGTACATTCGAATTTCTAACCCTTTAAATTTACTCCACAGATTTTAGTTTATCTACTTGTTTGAAGGGGAGAAAATATTGTGGTTTTTTTTTTTTAGTAATTTGCTTTATGTTGCTAATAAGTTATTAATTGTAATGTTTCTGATTTGATCTTTAAAGAGGAAGATGCAAGCTTAAACTAGGTATAATTCCCTTCAAGAGCTGCAGCCATTCCTTCCGGTCCAAGCAAGGTGTCAACGGTTTACAGGCGTTCAGCCCGGTTCCGTGACGAATGGGGCGGGGGACCCACAGACCCACGCCCCGGGAAAGGAAAAAGGGTAGGGAGATGGGCCTAAAAACAAAACAGCGGCAACAATCTGAGGAGAAACAAACTAATTTACTACATAAGATATCAGAATGCAAAACAACACACTGTAATACAATATAATTACAATTTAAGCTAATAAATCCAATACAATGAGAGAGAATGTCCAAAAATCAAGGTAGGCCTTACTCTACTACCGACGATAAGACAGCTGGGGAGTGAGATGCTGCCAGGACGAGAGACGGGCGGAAAGAGAGCAAGGTCTTGTGATCTGCGTGTTTTTATCTTTCCCTCTGATCAGAAACAGTAACAGAGGAGCAAAGTCCCCTGGGGAATGTAGTAGTCCATCTCTTCTGAGAACCAAGTACATACACTACATGATGTTATGCTGTGGAATACCAATAACCGAAAATCATAAAACCATGACGGAAGGGATGCTGAAACATGGATCAGTTTTAGAATCATGAAGTCATCTTGGTTGGAAGGGATCTTGGGATGTCACTGCATCCAACCCTTTGTTCAAAATTTGGTCAAATTACTAAGGTCTTTCTCCAGACAAGTTTTGATATCTCCAAAGATCTCAAAGATGTCCTGAGTCTCCAGACTCTCTGGAAAACCTGCTTCCATACTTGACAGCTCTCATTGTGAACTTTTTTTCTTGCAACTAGTTGGAGTTCACTCTGCTGTAATTTCTTCTTGTTGCCTTTCCTTCTTTTGCTGAGTGCTTCTGGAAGAGGGTAGATCTGTCCTCTCTCTAAATCCCTGTAGGCAGGTAGGGACAGCAATTGCATACCCTCTGAGCTTGTCCCAGACCAACCTCTCTCAGCTCTCCTTGCACAGGTCTGGTAGGAGTGAGTAGGTTCTCAAGAGTTTCCAGGCCCTTTCAGTAGAGAAGGGTAACCCCCTTGCATCCATTCAATTCTGGTGCTACTTTTTATGATAGAAATAGATGAAGTGAAAAAAGAGAAAAGGGAAAAAATAGCTGATTTTAAGTGAGTTATAAAATGCATTTTGGCATTGTGGTTTCTCTTTGCATGTCCTAAAACCTGTGACTTTCTCCTTCTCATACAGCATGATCTGATGCTTCTGACACTAGTGTTTTTCAGCACACCTCTAAACTGAAAGGTTTATTAATTTAAGACTTCTATTCCATGAAGAAAATTTAGTATTAAACATTATATTTAATTGTTTTCAAATAAATGTTACAAAGATTCTTAAAAGCGCATATTATTGGTTTTATTGAATTGACCCAAAACCGGCACAGAAACACAGGAAGTAGTAATACAGGAACAAATTATGCCGATCCCCTCATAGACCAGTGAAGGCTATTTAACTGTCACTTTAATAGGGTGACCAGCTAACATATTAAAGTAGATGGGACTGGGAGGCCTTCTTGGTCTAAATGTACCTTAAAAGTGTTACTCCTGAGATTGCTGGAGTGAGGGCTTTTTTGAGCTGAATTTATAGCCAGGGAGTATCTTTCCTTTTTACACCAGTATTATCCTTCCATTTACATGGGAACAGAACATTGTTGGCTTTGATTTCTTTTTTTTTTGAGGCCTTTTTTTTTTAAATAGACATGAGTTATCTTCCCTATTGGTCTGTTTTTTGGCTATAGTAAACAAAGCAAGATCTTCTCCTTTAGCCTTTTAGCCCTACTATTCCCCAGCCAGGGATTCATTTATTTACTTCTGTTGTAGTCTGAATTCAACTGTCTTGAAAAGAAGTGATTATGCAGTCTTGTGTGTGAGTCTGCATGTGCTACTGCTTGGGGGTTTGTGTGTGAACTTAGAACTACGCTTCATTTCCTCCCAGGAGCTGTAGTTTCCCTCTTTCTTCCAGGAGATTACGATACAAGAATATCATATGCTGGTACCATCAGGTCTTTTTGTCTTTCTCATATTTACATTTTCCTTCCATGTATGTAACTACACAAATTCCTCTCACCTTTTCCTAAACATGTCTGCAAAATTGTTGTCTGTTTTAATACCAACGCATTTATTTTTGTTCATTCTTTTAATTTGCTGTTAATATTGCTCTTTAGATTGGCCTTGTAACAGCCAGAGCTTTAAAGCACATATCTGCAATTTTTCCTGACTATGAGCATCACAAAAAGGAGGTGAAACTCAAATGCTTAGCTTTATTTATAAAGTAGACAATTTTAAAGCTTTAATATTAAAATTTGGTGTGATTTGGTAATAGAAAACTAGGTTTAAAAAAGGCTTGTACATCTTTTCCTAAAGAGCTTTTCACTCACTTTCAGGTGTGGTTTCTGTCAGCTCTTGGCTTTCTAACTTTCAGTCCTGCCTGCAGTTTGGTCCATAGGACTGTGTTTTTTTCTGTTCTGCAGGAGGGGTCCTTATGGGCCTGCTCCTTCTAACCATTTTTTAGACTGCAGAAGCTTCAGATTCCCGTGGGCTGCTGCTTTGATCAGTGTACTGATCCCATGTTGGTCTCTGTTCCCGTGGGAGAAGCAGTCTTCCTCAGAGATTCCCTTTAGTCAGTGCTCTCTCACCAGAGGCTTTCAAACTAAGTCAGGAAGCTAAGTGAGAATAAACAAAACAAAACAAAACAAGAGCTCTAGAACTATGCTTTAAAACGTTCTTTAAAAGTTCGTTCAAATGCAGTTAGTACAGTAATAGGCCTAGCACAACCCCATTGAAACATGCTGGGTGTTGGGTTGTTTCTATAAAGTGCTTACTGATCTGCTGAAATAGATATTTACACGTTGCAAAACAAAGTTTGCCAAGAAAAAGATAAAGACAACTTCTAATAATTTGCAATACATGTAAATTCAATTAATCTCTAATCAAAGGACATCTACACTTTAGGTGGAGTTCTGTGGAAGACTGCTTTTATTTATCTGGTTTTGGAGGATGGCATTTAGGTTTTGATTCAGTTATAAAACTACAAACAGAGATGGAAAATAAACAATGGATGTGACACTTAGATTTTACTTAGGCATTTAACGTGCTACCTCAAGAAACTTCGTTTGCAAAATCAGTTTCAATTGACTTGAATATGATTGTTTAATGCCTGTTACAGACCTTTGGAGATGGGCAGGAGGAGAATTATTATAGCTTGATTGATTAGATCCTAATTAGACAAATATGATACTTGAAAATATATTGTAAGTATGTATTCAATCAATTAAAAGGAGCAAGAAATCACTGACTTTTTTGCATAGCAGTTTTTCTCTTAATCAGGCAACTTAAATATTTCGTTTGTTACTGACAGCATTTAAACTCATGTTTTACCTCCAGTCCTATGTTTCACAGATTGGCTTTACAAAGTCTTCCTTTATTTATACTAATTATGATTTTATGCAAAATGTTAGTCTTCTCAACATAATAAAGAAAGTAAAGGGTAATTTTTGAATCTGGTAGATGGTAGTAAAGGAAGCTTAAGAGATCCAAAGTTTAAAAAAAAAAAAAAATTAAGTACTTTAAGAAATTATATAGAAGCTTGCTGAGCAATCAAACTGGTGTGAAGAGGAAACAATGGGAAATTTGTCACTGACTAGGGTTTATATACTAAATGGAAAATAAAGGTAACATGGTCTTGCACCTAAGTTTTCTTCAAGGAAATCGTGTAGACCTTCATGTACTCTTAACAGAGCTAAGTCATCCATCACTTTCAAAAGGAAAACACAACGTGGTTTGCTATATATGGCTAGAAACCATCAAGCATTTGCACAAAGGAATATATACTGAGGTAAGCAATACCAGATTTACTCAGGGAAAATTAGTACAATTTATTTCAAGTTAAATTCTGCTGCAACAGAAATGCCTCTGATCTCATATTAAAAACCAGTATGTTTTCATACTGTTCTTATACAAACTGTATTTTTAAAATGGCTTTATTATGAATAATTGCGGTTGATTATTTTCCTGAGGTAATTTTTGATCATTTCCTTCAAGTGGTTTATTTGGTGGTTTTTGTTTGATTAATGTTTTTTGAATTTTAAAATGCAATTGCTCATCTCTTTATGGAAGATATACCATGAACTGTTTTGACTGGTAGGTTATGGCATGAATTTTTGCAATGCTTAATCTTCATTCTTATTCAGACTGCAGAACAAACACATTTATCTTCACGTGGAATAAAATACATATGCATGTGCATACATCCATATATATTTCTAAATATATATCCATAAATATATGTATTTATAAATCCATTTATGATTTGTAAAACAGATTATCTGTGTATAGAAGTATATATTGCAAGTGTAAGCATCTATAATAGAGGATGCACTGTCCACTATTACCTTCCATTATGCTCATAAGCTTATGCATGATCTTTGTTTATTAACTATTATGAGGTAGTCATGCTTTACATTCAGAAGAATCAGCTTTATTTTGTCATAGTGACTGAGGTGAAAGTGTGGAACTCCTCAAATAAAGTCAGAGGAAGGAGTATATTTCAATAAGTCAGTGCAGTATTGACCTGTGATTATCTTGTTACTTTGGTTTGTCATTTCATGGTGTGGTGGTGTTTTTTTTTTTTTGTGTTGTTTTTTTTTTTGGGGGGGTTAGGAGGGGAGGAAGGGTGGGAGTCATTTTTAAATGAGCCAAAAAAGACATTTTTCTCACCAAGTGTGTGTTTTATTCTTTATCAATGTTCTTAGGGTATAGGACGGCCTGAGTAAGTGATGTTAAAAGGTGAAAGGATGCTGAGAGGAAACTGGAGAGCTATCCAGGATGATAGGAATCTTAGGTGTTGTCCTTAATAAACTGCCTTATCATGTCTTGCTGCTCCTTGGCAGAAATCAGTTTGTTTGATCAAGAAATGCATTATGAAAGCAAGTACAAAAATGTATTACAAGTGCAAATATTCAGTTGGACAATCAAGGGGCATGGGAGCTGGTGTGAAACAGGAAACATCTGCACATCTTCTAGTTCCCTTTATCTCTTCTGTTCTTGTGTTTACTCTTTATGCACAAATCCTTTACTTTCACCAATATGCTCTCACCAAAAGGCATATCATTACACAAATGAGGAATAGCACTAAGCCAAAAGCTTGATTTTTGTCTTACAGTTAAGAAAAGCACATGTAAGTTTTTGGTTTGTAGTTCTTTTTAGTTACCAATGGAATAAACAGACTTTATCCTTGATTGGCTTCTACATCATTTACACGTTGTTTAGTCAAATGTTCCCCTTCAAGTGAAACGAAAAACACTGGGTAATTTTAAAAGGACTGAGATTGAGGCCTTAGGCACTGACCAAAATTAATTTTATTCTCTTGAAAAAAACTGTGCAGAGAATGGAGAAGTATAAAATACTCTCTTGTTTGCACTAACAAAGACTCAGTGCAGTAGAGAAACTGGAAACAGTATCAAGTTTAAGAGCTCTGAGCGACTGAAGTCTTGTGTTTTATTATGTCAGAGAATATTTCCCATACCAGCCAGCTCTCCTGTCAAGCTTGTTCTGTCACTGTTCATTATTATTGCATATGGATGTATGAAAAAAATACAGTGTTAATGAGTAAGTAGAATAGGTAAAGTGAAGTGTTCAGGAAGTTATTAATGGTGGCTGGGTGGTGATGGAATGGCAGTCTTAGTTATGGATGTTTATGTACACCGTAGCCAAGGTTCCTCTACAAGAACTGTCAAGATACTAACTTCCCTAAATGTAGCAATTAGAATTAAGCTCACATTATATCCTAATATTTGTCTTCAAGTACAATGGCAGATATCTTAGTTACTTTAAAGGATGTTTAATGAGATCTGAACAACAAAAATAAACTTGTCATTGAGAAAGAAATAAGAATAATAAATGAATATTACAAAATTTCAGCTTGAAAAATCTTGAATTGAGGTTTCACTCATTAGTCTTGACACAGAGCTGTATATGAAGATGCATGCATACAGTGTGAGTGTATTTACATATATACATATTAAAAAAATTAGTAAAAGCCAGTATTTTTGCAAAAAGCATTCTGATCTTGATGCTGCTTTTATGAGTAGTTTTAAAATTCCATTTCTTTTTTCTTTTATCTCTCCTGTTGTGTTTTTGGCAGTCATCTTCAAAACAGCAAAAGTAATGGTTCAGGAATGTGCTTGGGGACCTTTTGTATCAGTGGAAGCATTTGAGATCCTTAAAAAATGCTTTGAATTGGCTTAATGATGATAATGTATAATCTTTATTGCATACAGAAGCTTGAAAATGAGAACTGCACTGAACCATGGCAGGCAGTGTTTTTATTTTGGGTCTGTGTATCTTAATTGAATGCAGAGAGTCTTGCAGGACTCCAAAGCTCAAGTACTGATTCAAAAAATGTTTAAAAAATCTGTAGACGTAGCTGGCTATGCTACCCAGCTTGCCCTTTTCTATATGATTTTGTAATATTTGATATTAAATAGAACATAGTACTCTCTTGCTCCCGTGCGTTTTGGTAGAGTGATACTAAGCGTGAAAGAATAGCTCAGCCAAAACGAAGCCTTTGTCACTGTTGTGGCTGTGTTTGTGTGTATGTGAGGTGGGAGTGAGCCAAGGGCTCACTTCAGCAATAATGTCAATAGTGCTATTAAAGCTGGTGTTGCTATTAACTAGTTGTACCATCCTGTTTGCACTTACTGTCTTGAATGTGAATGTAACATTGGTATAGACATTGCTGGGCTAGATATGTATCCATTAAATTAGCTAACTCATTTCCCTAGGCATGATGCAAAACCTCAAATATTCATTGTCAATCACTGAGGGATCAACAAAGGTTACGTAAACTAGAAAAATCCATCTTGGCTGTACAGTCTGATGTTGTAAGAGTCAACATAGCAACTCAAAAATGTATTTTAAAAAGTGTTTATAATCTGGTTTTAAAGACTAGACAGAAGATGTGGATGGGAGCTGATGGATGCAGGCTTAGACTAAGACAACAGCATATTTGTAGACATTATTTTTCTTTAGTTCCAACCTGTTGATTTTCAATCCTCCATTGGTTTCAGTGTGTCAGCTTTACTAAGCAGCTACTGTATAGTATAGCTTTATACCATTCTGTTTGGTTTGTTGAATAAACTCAATTTATTCTTCTATTCAAGAAACATTTATATGTATTTATTATTGGAACTGTACTCTTCTGTTAAATTTCTTCCTGAGTCATTTCACATTTTAGAAATTATACTAGTGTTTCCTCTCTTTGCGACATGTAATTACCTATATACCCATCTTTCTCTTTAGGTAGGAGCTCAACTTACAGTTTCATTTCCCAAGTTTAAACGTGGTTTACTGTTTTCTAATATTCTCTCTGCTAAATTTTTCTTTCCCTGGTATCATAATTCAGCTTCTTTAGCATGCTTGTGCCTACTTGAACATGAATTCATAGCTAAGAAAAGAGTGCTGAGGCAGAAAGCCTTTGCAAGTACTACTTTTTTGGCAGAAGTCATAACAAAGAGCAGAAGCCTGCCAACTTTTTCCTGATAATGTTAATATTTTTGGCACAGTATATAAAGATCCCCTTAGGAACGGCTGTGGTTTTGAAGAGATGAGCTTCTGGGAAGAGTCTGCAGCTTGTGAGCACGTGGGACTTGTCAGGAGAAAGCAGAGCAAGGTGAGGAAAGTCTGCTGGGCCTCACGTCCCAAAGCTGCATCCTCCATGGAGAATCATGCAGATCATGCTGATCATGTGGATGCCACCAAGTTAAAACCTCAGTTAAGATGTACTTTATTGCAAGTTTACCACGTCTAAACTTCGACTGTGTTGCAGAGGGATTGGTAGCAGAAAACAAATGGTTACCTTTTCCTTTTCTAGAGTGTAGGTAATATATAAGATCAAATGAAAGCAGCAGTACTTATTCTTAGGTTTCCAAGTAGCACAATTCTCATCATTATTCAAAACTGCCTTGAGGCTGAAAAATGCTAACCTAATCATAGTTTTTATCATGGCAGGGATCGTTTATGAGCACAAATAATACCATAAAAAGGAAAGCAAAGAAAAACAAATGTAGGTCTTTGAGGAGCTAAAATTTGTAATGGAAAATGAAAACATGATGTTTGGAAGTTGTACATTTAAATCTGATGAATAACATAATGTTGAAAAGTCTGTGCCTCCTGAAATAACAGCATTGTTTTGTGGTCAACTGCATTCAATAAAATGAAGGGAAACGAAGGAGCGAAGTTAGTGTGTGTATTCAAGGAACATCAAGTGCATGTTTCAGAAGAGTAAAGGACAGAAAAGATTAACACTATCAGAATAAACCCTTTTTGGAAGAAATACATAGAATCTCAATTTATCCTACTTCTTTACTGATACAGGACAGGATTAGAAAATGAAAAGACAGAATTTTCCATTAAAGGAATTATAAATTATATCTTTTAAATTAGAATGCCTTTGTTTCATAAGAGGGGCAAAGCAAGGCTCAGAATGGGTGAAATTCTGCTCTTCTGAATATATGAGATTTTTTTTCCTCTGAATTTGGGAGAATTATGATTTCATAGTCTCCCAGATAGACTGCACAATAATCTTGCGTAAATGAGAGGATTTTAGATAGAAATCCTCACTGATGCTACCAAAGCTTTTGCTGTACAGATGGGAACCACTGAATCATCTGGCCATTATACTCTCTTGCACAGGATTTAACAAGATTGAAGGGAATTTAAAAATACAGGATAAGAGGCATATAACTGTTTTGATTAAAAAAAAAAAAAAAGATCTTAACAAGAGGGAAGGTTGATGGAGACACTCAAAACAGCAACTTGTAAGTGTTCTCATAGAAGAAGATATGACTGATCCAATTGAAAAACACCAAGTTAAACTTAGTAAAATTAAGTGGTGCTTTTACATATGAACTTTACAATTGAAACATCCTCAATATGATAATGGTACATCTAATAATATGTCAGATTAAAACACGATTAAGCATTTCTGTAAGGAAAGCAGTTAAAAAAAAAAACAACAAAAAAAAAACAGCAAACCAAAACAAGACAAAAAACCCCAAGCCTGTAGGTATCAAGGTACAATACTCCTGGGTATGGATGTGGAAAAAAAATTCTTTTTCATAGGTTTTTTGATTTAGCGATTTCTCTGTTACCAGATAACAAATACACTCATAAGGGTCAGGAAAATGAATGATGTTGCTGAAGCTGAGAGACTGTAAATCCGACCTTCCTGTTATCTGACGAAAGTTTTATATTACTTTGTTTTAACTCTGAAGTTAATTTGCTTAAGGATATTTAAACATTAGCAAATTTGAAGCAAGTTATGTAATCTAAGGGTTGAAATTTTATATTCTCATATAAAATTAAACTGTCCAGCTTCTTTCTCAAATTAGTTTCCACGTAGCTGTACTAGAAACCAGAAAGATACAAAAAAGTATCAATCTTAAATCAAACTGACACCAGAGAGGGTTCATATTTCATAAAGAATAATTGATAATCAAAGATTTTGGTCTATTCATAGCTAAAAGATGAGTGTCCATCAGAGAGCTATGATATCATAGGCAAATTTGTGGTTGTAAAGGAACTGTTTCAAGAGCAAGATGGGTAAGTTCAGTAAGCTGTGTTATCATCTTAGGAAGTTTACTTACTTAACCAGCTGTATTGACCTCCTATTGCTCCTTTCTCAGACCTTTGCTTTTTCAGTGTTGCTACCATAGGGACTAACGTGAGAAAGGAAAGAGTCAGTTTTCCTTTAATTTGATCTCTGGGTAACACATTAACAAAGCTACAGAACTTAGATCATAGTGACAATACCTCAGCTACCTTAGCTACAAAACACCAGTCTAGCAAACGTAATGGAGGTGTGCAACTCAGAACAGTCAAAACTATGCACACAATGCAGTGATTAAACATACTTCTTCCGCTTGCTGTGGTGGTTTGTTTCTCTCTTTATTTTCCATCTAAAATAGATGAAAAATAAAAAGTATTCGTATTGAAGTATTTGGTGGATCCTTGATAACTGCTAGACATGCCTGTCTTTTTGTTGTCAGTGATACTTTAGGAATATCTGCTATTGTTGAAGAATATGAGTGAGATTAGAGTTCTACATTCTCATGCCACTTTTTTTTCTGTAAAACAGTGCTGAAGAGTTTCTGCAAGCACTCTGTTCTCAATTCAGACTAAAATCTCCTTAAAAGTTTTTGGATATCTCAGTAGGACTAACACAACTCGTGAAATATAACCATGTCTTAAGCCATTACTATCAGAAGAGATGTCCCTTTCATGGGTGTTCTAGCCACATTAATGTTCACTGCAGATCAGTTTGAGTGCTGCCTTGCATTTCTCTCTAATGCTTTCTGATGTTGAGTGTAGACGAAGTTTTTGTGTTGTTCACAGTTTTGGTACCTCCTTAAGGGTTAATCTAGATCTTCTTGTTTAGTAGTTTTAGTAATATTCACTTGATCTAAATTCTTGTTGGATAAGTAAATATCTATTTCAGCGTGATTTTGTCAGTGTGGTTTACCGACCATAATGGAAATAACTGTAATTGTTTTTAAGAAATCAAATATTCCACTTGCTGATGTTCCACTGAAAATGTTTATTATCCTTCAGAATATATATTTCAAGGAGCATTCCCATACATTTGCTTTTTAGAAGAGAAAGTGGACAAAAACTCAGTGATGCTGATAACTAGTGCAGCTGGGCAGGGGGTGCTGCCATGATAACAGCATTAAAGCTTCTGGAGAAAGATAGAATACTTGCTACTTAACAAAACTCGAAAGAACTCTTTATAAAAGGGTTCAAGAGGAACCTGAGGAGGTGAAATCAGGACAGGTATAACTGAGGTTTGTACTGAAATTGGAAAAAAACCAAAACAAAACATGGTTATTAAGCAGAATAAAGACCATTCAACTAAGACAATTCTATCAGTGATTGCTCTTCAGTATTCTGAAAATGCATTGCTTTCAATAGTTGTTGAATTTATTAAAACTTGAATTATTTAATGTTTGTTACCAAGACACCATCAAAGTCAATAATGTTTTTCATAGCACTGTTTTAACATAGCTGAGAGATAAATAGATCAAAAACTTCATTAACTCTTCAGTTAGCCACAGCTTACAAAATCAGAATTAGTCATGTTCTGTAAGGAAAGAATATGCAATTAGATGATTCATTTTAAGTACATGTCAAGTTCTGAAAAGGAAACAACTTCAGTTTTTCATCTGGAATAAAAAAGGATTACGTTGGGATAGGGAATTAAATCTGAAACTCCCACATTGCTCAGGAGAGTACTTTTCTAAAGTTTCTGATCTGAATTGCTCAGTGGCATTTTACAGCTCTACATAAGGTTCTTTTATACACGCGGCTCACATTCTGAGTCATGAGAGGAAGGGAGGAAAACAGCATAGAGTGAATATTCAGTGTTCTACAGATTGCTCCATGAGTTAATTTTTTTCAATACCACAGATCACACTTCTACATTTACTATGCAGAACACTGCATATGACAGATATGTAGTTTCTCCCCTGTTTTGTGTTTGATGAAAGATGCACAAAAGATAATGGAAAACTCAGCTTTGAAACAAAAAGCACAGCAGCTAACGCTAGCAAGAAATTTTGAGCTATATGAAGCAAGACAAAATAGAATATGATAAGGTGTTCCAAAATACAGCTAAACATTCATATTGAGAGTTTTCTAATTATTTTACATGTATCTAATCAAAACAAACACTGTTGGAAGAGCTCAAGTAGAACAGGGATGGTTATTCTTCCAGTCTTGATGCTTAAAATTAGGTATCTAAATCTTCACTTAGACTCTAATGTATCTGGAAGCTACCTGCTGTTTGCATTAACATAATGCTAAAATACAAATTCACGTGCTGAGAGTTGGATTCCTATGAATAACAACTACTCCTTGCTTTTGAATGCTTCATAGAAAGCAACACAAAAATAGCCTCCATTTTATGCTGAAAACAAACCTTTGCTCTACACTTAAAATCACAAAAATTTTCCTTGCTCAGAAATTTGGAGGACGACATCAGATTATATCAGGAATATAAGATAGTGGTGACTCATAAAAGGGTTTGGTTGATGCAGAAGTAACTGCAGATTTGTGCAGACCAAACATCTTGAGCAAGTGGGTTGGTGCCAGACCATGCACTAGGCTGTAGTATGTGAGATAAAATGTTGACTAGTGTGCAGATGTGCAAAGATAAAAAGTGACTCCAGAGCAGGAGTAGTATAATTACTAAAATGAGTAAATTAGCAAATTTCGCTTTTGCAAAGAGCTTTGCTATAGTATCTGTGTAGTGTACTACAGAAACTGGAAGAATGGCCCTAATCAGATCTTCATGTAATAAAATCAAGATTTTCTGTCTCTGTGACGGTGCAGAATGACACTGAGCTGCTGTTCTTGCTATAGTATGGTCTGGAATATTTTTTAATTTTTTTTTAATTTTTCAGAAGCTGGTTGTATTTGGTTAAAAATACAAACTAATTACAAATTAGAATAGCAGTTCCAAATTAGATATATTTTATTGATATAAAAGGCAGCTAAACAATGCCCCAGTTTATTTAGCTCTAAGAAGTAGCTACCATATCAAGAATGGCCTTGTTGATGCATGAACCAGTACCTGTCATCGAAGTCCTGGGTGACCTTGGAGAAATAATTTCATTTCTTGATCCTTTTTCTTGTTCTCCTTTTGTAAGAGACAAGACAGCCAAAATCAGAGGTGATTGCTAAGGCTGGAATCGTATTGTGAAAATAATTGTTGAAACATCATTTTGAGACAAAAATGATATCTTTCTCATGAAATGAAATGGTATTGATCAAATCATCTGACTACCAGGGAACTCTTTCATCAGCAAAAACTTGAGAGCACTTTGCTTTCTTTTACCCTAGACAGCTGCTCTAATTCTTATATTTGAGTCTGTCATTCTCTAATTGTCGTGGCCAGGTCTACTAATTAACCTTATCTATTTCACAGTTGCTGTAATGTTTTACCAATGTATGTGAAGTTCTCAAAAACTGTGATAGTTGAGAGTGCCTTGACTAACTGTGATATCAGTAAGTGAACAACTATCTGTAATTCAAGTGAATTGCTAATTCATGTTTTTCTGTGTGACTTTGAAAATAGAAACCGTGGTATTACGTATAATAACCAAGCAGATACTGGCCAGTATTTACTTGGACTCTAATGAGGGGCAGAGAAGAAACAGAACAAAACAAGCAAACAGAAAAACAAGGAGGATGCACTGGAGTGGGTTTTAAGCAACAGTTATACCTAATTGATAGGTTTTTTTTTTTAGGTGAAATCACCAGCATAAGTTCCAATGACAACAGAGTCACAACACCTCTAGGATTTTATCTGAAGTTTTCTAGTGTATGACAACTTTGGTAGCTACTGGGAGTTTAACACATTATACAACAGAGAACATAATATATGAAACAATATATGTTGTGGTTTTCAAGCTTTCTAAAGAATTGAGTTTGAATACATTAAAAAGTTTCAGTCAGCTCTCACTTTCCTGCTTAATACTGCAGAAATTGGTATCCAAATAATAGCAATTGTAGATGAACCATACAGCTAAGTCTTGTTGCAGATTCTAATTTATTCTTCCTCTTGGTACAAAACTGAATATAACGAACTGTGTGTGTATACCGTGGATTGAATTATGATGCCTTCCTGACTACTTAGAAGCAAGTTAATATCTGTAGGTAGTGAAACAGCATAAAGTCATACTTAGACAGATGTTATTTTTTTTTGTTTGAAAGAATCATATTTTCTTGCTCGAATTCTGACCAAGATAGACTAGTGGACAATCATAATTACAGAAGTGTAGACATCACATTAGCTGGAAGGTTATGGTGGTGTTATTTCAATTTGGAATCTATGACAAACCTATGACTTCTTTAATCGGATTGTTTTCAAATTGGAAAAAAATGCTGATTTATTGTGCAAAAGGTCTTCTATTTGGAGGTTTCAAAGTATAAAGTCTACTAAAAAGTCTATTTTGATTCAGCAAAATATAGAAACTGACAAAATTCCTAAAATAAATTTAGTTGCTTTAAACCAAGATTTATGTGAAATATTAAAGCATTATTAGAAGAGCTTTTACTTATATAATGAAACTTTGTAACTGTCAAAATTAATATTTCCATGCTAACAGAACTATATTTTCTAAAGTGAAAGGTGCCTTGACAGAAATATTTTGGCTGTCCTTCAACAGTCTACAAAACTTACAGAGGTCCACATTGTCTTTAACCAGATTATTAGAAGGAAGGAAATAGTGAGAACATTGGAAATTATCATTATTATTGTTCTTATTTAAGTGGAAAAATCAAACTATATATAATTTAATAGGTCTGATACCAAATAGGAAGATACAGCTTTAAGTTCTGTTGCCTGAGTATACTTTGTGAGAAATTTAAATTTCACCAGAGTCATTTTTTTAGTAGGGACAGATCTCATCATGAGCCAGTTCAGAGATAACCTGCAATTTACCCTTTGAGTATGTGTGGGTACAGGCCATGTCTATGACATCAAATTTTTCTCATGTCACTGATGATCTTTCTCATTATATTCTAATTCTGATTTGAGGTTCAAGAAATCTAGGACCAACCTTAACTACTCAGATGGATTTGCCTGTCCTGCAGCAATTCTTGAAGTATCATTTTGACGTATTAAATGCAATAAACTGTCTTAGCTAAAATTCTGTAGGCTGAATTAGCCCAGATCTGCTGCTCTGGTGGATAGACTGTAGAAGAACAATATGTATGGTTCTGAACTTTTCTGTTCTTCTATTTCTTACTTATTTTCACCATTTCCTACATCACTCCTCCCATATTCAGTGTTGCAGCGTCAAGCTGCCTCTGAAGTTCTTTTGACTGTTGTGATTCTTCAGTATGTCCTTAAAGTACCCTGCAATTATGAAAGGTGTTGCAGAACACAATTAAGTTCAAGTCTGCCTTGAGAGCTAATTTATAGTGCCATTTTAGATCCATTTCTCCTCTTGGCATGTGTATCACCTGAAAAAAAGTTAAAGAAAAAAAATCCAATTCTAAACATAACAAACAACTGCCACGCTGAGGAAAACAGAAAACAGATAAGCATTCAAAATAACACTGATGTTTCCTTCATCTTTTGTAACTGTTTCATTCCTAAACTGAGTTATTTTCTTCTTCTCCCTTATAAATAAGTATTTTTTAAATTAAGTTTGGTAGGTAAGAATGGAACAATGTTTAGCTTGCTAACAAATACTGCTGTCAAGAAGCGCTCATACCCTGACTTCCAACCAAACAACAGAACAATATCTGTAGAATGGAATCGGTTGGAAAAATCAACCACAGCCTAGATCAGTAGGAATTTGACATAATTATTTCAAAGACAGCACAAAGAACCAATATAAACCAAAGAATGCCTTATGATGTATTTTTGTAATGCAATGCAAGAATTCATCTGTGAAAATAGGCTGTATGAATTGACTAGCTGACAATTTACTCTTTGCAGACTGGTTACTGGTATGTTAAGATTAACTGTTGGGTGTAGAATTGTGTAGTGAATAACAGCAAGTTGTGTTGTAACCTTATGTTGGGTTTAATGTCAATCAGTTAATTGTTTCAAATGGATAATAAATGAGGGATTTGAAAGCAAGACTTCAAGACTAGGACAGAATTTTAAGCAGGTTAGCCATACCTTAAGGTGAGGCTTACTGAACAGTTATTGCTTATAGGTTTGAAATGGCACCTCTACATCATAATGTGAAGGGTTAATCTTTGATGAAAGTGCAATCGGCAAATATCTCACAGATGTGGATAGAAATAATATTAATATATCATAATAGAGCTAAATATTCTCAATTATTTTGCTACTTTGATTATATGATAACGCGCTGTCAGTTTCCAGCTAGCATTCAATTTTGCAATCATCATACTATTTCATACATAGACAAATAGATCCATTGTACCGGCTGTGTACTTCATTAAGTGGGTCTGTGGACAGCAAATAAAAGTACTTGCTAGAATTCTTTAATTTTTGAAAATAGGCAGACGTTATATTATTTTCATGTTAATAGGGACCTTGCTTGAGCTATTTAAATCTACTCTCTTAGGTTGTTGATGGGATGCTGTAGTATATTAACAACACTGAAGTTGATTTTGTTTTTGCATATTTTGGTTTAAAAATAGGCAGTGGAGACTACTGACTATAATTGTATCAGTGAATTTGCAAACAGTTTAGACAAAAGCCTGCAACACAGTTTAATGCCGTGTTTCTTTTTAAAACTGTCCTTCAGAGATGCTTGTGCTAAATGAAGCTGGCTGATAGGTTGTACCTCATCTTATTCTGCTTGGTTTCTACTCATGAGATTGACATCTGTACCTGAGCTAGTGTTAACCAAGCTACTGAGGCATGGCCACCTTGCACTGACAGGGTTAGCAGCCACAGCTGGCATAGATAAGAATGTAACACTTTACTGATTACATCCACAGAGGCTTAGATGACAGTATGGCCCTGTATGAAAAGCAGTATTAGGTACAAGAATGCAATTTTGCTACGGTTTTACAGTTGTTCTAAACAGTTCTCCTAATATGCCTTTGTATTGCTTGGAACCAAACAAATTTGAGTTTAAAATGATTTTATTTTGAAGGGCTTTGAATGAATATCTAGATTCCTTAGTCTTACAACTCGCTGTAACAGCTTTTGTTTACAGTTTGCTATCCAGTCTAACAACCTTTTCACCATTAGTCACTCGTCCCTCAGACTTTCTCATTTCTCCTCTTACTTTCCTTTAAAAGAAAATCTTGCCAAGACTTCCTGAAAACAACAGGTGAAATTATGAGGTAACCTTTCCACATCTGTTTTTCCTTTCATTTACTGTAGGTCCTGAACTGCCTTTCCTGTTCTTTTCCCTCTGGCCCTTCCACTTGTTTCAGGAATCGCATTCTGATCACCGTCTGTCTCTCTCCCTGCTTCTCACCTGCTATATCAGAATCTTCAGCTCTTTTGCTCCTTTGTCAGTTCACTCAAATTTCTGGAGATTCCTTCTGGCTGTGATCTAGCTTTGCCATTTAACCTGTTTTGCTGTTCAGTGGTCTTTCTCTCATAGAATACATTTCCTCAAGATCTGCCTTTGAGTCCAGTGTTTCAATCCTTTATCCCCTTATCATATTCCCATATAGAATCATAGAATTAGCTAGGTTGGAAAAGACCTACAAGATCATCCAGTCCAAACATCCACCTACCACCAATAATAAACCATGTCTCTCAACACAGCATCTAAACGTTTCTTGAACACCTCCAGGGATGGTGAGTCAACCACCTCCCTGGGCAGCCCATTCCAGCCCCTGACCACTCTTTCAGAAAAGTAGTATTTCCTAATGTCCAGCCTAAATCTCCCCTGGTGCAACTTGAAGCCATTCCCCCTCATCCTGTCACTAGTTACAAGAGAGAAGAGGCCGAACCCCAGCTCACTACAGCCTCCCTTCAGGTAGTTATAGAGAGCGATAAGGTCACCTCTGAGCCTCCTCTTCTCCAGACACAACAATCCCAGCTCCCTCAGCCGCTCCTCATAAGGCCTGTGCTCCAGACCCCTCACCAGCTTCGTAACCCTACTCTGAACACGCTCCAGGGCCTCAATGTCTTTCTTGCAGCGAGGGGCCCAAAACTGGACATTGTACTCAAGGTGGGGCCTCACCAGTGCTGAGTAAAGAGAGACAGTTACCTCCCTACTCGTACTGGCAACACAATTTCTGATACTATTTCTAGCACTGCCAATTCAAAACTGGTTATATTTTCCTACTCCACATTGCTCTAAACTGCAACTTTAGATTTTTTTTCTCAGTCACCTCTAAAGACTATGTAAGATACAGTCTCCATTTAACAAAGCTCTTAACCCCCCCCCCGCACCATTTTTTCAGTGTAAGTTGTACTGTTTAACATTTTCATCTCTTCCATCTTTAGTGTCATTGTTGTGCACCCAGACCAAATTTTGCAGGTTCTTTCTGCACAACATTTAAGGTGAAGCCTTCTCTATCACTAAAATGAAATTTCATTGAAGATTTAATTACCTAAAGATTGTTTAATGCAACATCTTATTTTTATGGTCAAAATACCAGCTTATCTGTCTGTGCTTCTTGAAAAAAGACAAGACCCCCGTTGACCCTATAACTCTTTTTCAGTGCTGTTTTTCTTTTCTATTGCAGCCTCGCTTTTTTTTATTGTTTGCTTTTACTTGTAAGGCATCTGCTATTTCTATTATTGAGTTTCCTATTTTGCCTTCAGTCAGATTCAGACTTTCTTGCAAACTTTTAAATAAGCATTTATAAAATTCCTCAATATGTTTTCTCAAAATAGTGATGATTTCCCCCCAAATATTTTCAAAGTTAGCAAAAATTACCCTTTAAAAGAAAAAAACAAGCAAACAAAAAACGTCTGTTAAAAATGTTGATGCTGTTGTAGTGTTGTCTGTGAAATGTCTGGAGAGAAATCATTGATGGTCTAATTAATTAACTCTCCTTATTCTAAGTGATTTTGTTTCCTCGTGGAGTCTTCCCTATATCCATCTGCTGTATTCTGTTGAAAGGAAAGCTTTTCTTTTTGTCATGAAACAGATGTTTTTGACGGCTTGTTTTTTGTATGATGAATTCTAGGCTAATAGTTAAAAATAAATTATAATCTTAATTGGAATATAAATGTAAGTGTATAGAGCAATTATTTTACCCTACTTCCTTAGTAAAGCTAATATATGAACAATGTTTATATTCTGTGTAAAACTACATTCTTTATAAAACGCATTTGTTGCAATAGCCCAAATTTATGTTGTAAATGGGACAACATGATTGCAGGTGGACTGATTATTCACTTGGCTGCTCCTTTGGTAATAGTATTCTGCCTCTACAATGCTCAGTAAGACCCTGAGAACAAACATCTTAAGCAATTACATGTGCCTTATTTTTCAGATGACCAATAGAAAACACCTGAAGCTGGACTTAGGAGGTGGTCTGGTGCCATTTTGAGTTTCACTCAAGTCCAAATTGAAAGAAAATATGCTTTTAATATATGGAAATATGAATATGTGAAATACCTCAAAGAACTGGCAGTATGTCTTAGAATAGGTATCTATCCATTAACGGGCATTTCTGATTAATAAGTAATTTTTAACTTTAGATGAGAATTTAGATGGTGGATTGATAGGCCTGAGACTGAAGAAAGTAGTTTTCAAAAGTAAAATACCATAATCATTGACTTATCCTTATCTAGTCTTGAAAGGTGATGGGGAAATCCAGTTAGGATCTTTGTGAGCAGAAATTGTGCTAGAACATGCATGTTCAAAGAGAAGTACAAATGAAGTCTGCATATTGCACCTGAGTTTCTAAACACGTGATTTAGTTATTGTAGTGATCAGAAGGACCAACGCAATGGAAAAGGTGTTACAAAGGGGTGGAAAGACCTGCACAATAGCAAGGTGCAACAAGGAAAGGGAAATAGATTGCTCACCCAGATCAGAAGATTTAGGGTTCACAGGGAAAGGCTCCCACCAAGGAGAAACCTCCAGAAAGAAATCCTTCCTCAGTCGCAGTCAGCCCTTAAATGAGACCTAAGAGAGGTGGAGCCAGGCTCCACCCCTTCCAATCACACAGGTGAATTGGCCTCACCTGTGCTCCCAGGGCTGACTGGGTCTTTTCTCCAGGTGCTCAATCAGTCGTTCAGGCCATGACTCAGCAGTTCCCATACAGTTATCATATGAGTAGTCTTTCATTAAAACATAATAAAGTCATTTTATACAAATGTCACTTTATCTTAAGTATTTATACTTGGAAGTAGCACCTATTTTTAATATACACTATGAATTGTGTAAATCTGAGAATTCTGAAACTTCCTGACTTAAAACAAGTACATGATTTGACAGATGTGGGAAGCGTAGAAGTGTTGCACGTTTTGATCCTGTTCCAAAATGCTGACAGTACAACAGTACTGCATGTGTCTTTGGACTTTTTTTTCAGTGAGAGAATTCTGTATATGTAAATTCTGTAGAGTACATTGCGCAAGTGAGCACAGCAGGTATATTTTACAGTGAATACATAAATAGTTTTACTGAATCAATGTTATTAGAGTGTATCAAGCAAACAATACCATTTATATCAAAAGAGGTGCATACTGTGATTTTCCTGAACTCCTTGAAGTTAAGTTGTATGCCTTTATTATACTCAGATATTAGATCATCACTACTGATAATATGTAATGATTCCTTTTAAATTCACATTGATTGTTAAGGCAAGATTATCGTATGATTAGGAGTGAATCAGAAATGGGAAACTTCTTTTCCCAGCACTGCCCCATATCTGTGTCTGCTTGAGCAGCTTAGCCTCTTGGTATTCTTTTAGTCATTTAAACAAAAAGAGGGCATTCATGTTTTCTTTCCTTGTGAGTACAGGAGTCGCGTCTCCTGTGTTCATAGATACTAGAAAAGTAACCAAACTTGCGGTTACTATTGCAGACTATTGCAGACTAGCTTGATTCATAGAATCCTTAGAGTTGGAAGGGACTTCTGAAGGCCATCTAGTCCAACTCCCCTGCAATGAACAGGGGCACAGCAGCTAGATCAGGCTGCCCATGGCCTTATCCAGCCTGGCCTTGAAAGTCTCCAGGGACGGGGCATCCACCACATCTCTGGGCAACTTGTTCCAGTGCTTCACCACCCTCACTGTAAAGGACTTTTTCCTTATAACTAAGCTAAATCTCCCCTCTTTGAGCTTGAAGCCATTTCCCCTTGTTCTGCCACCACAGACCCTGCTAAAGAGTCTGTCCCTTTCTTTCCTGTAGCTGCCCATTAGATACTGACAAGTCACTCTCAGGTCACCTCACAGCCTTCTCTTCTCCAGGCTGCACAGCCCCAGCTCTCTCAGCCTGTCCTTGTAGGGGAGGTGTTTCATTCCATGGATCATTTTTGTGGCCCTCCTCTGGACATGCTCCGACAGGTCCATGTCTCTCCTGTACTGAGGACTCCACATCTGGATGCAGTACTCCAGGCGAGGCCTCATGAGCTCAGAGTAGATGGGCAGGATCACCTCCCTCAACCTGCTGGACACACTTCTTTTGATTCAGCCCAGGATACAGTTGGCTTTCTGGCTTGTGAGGGCACATTGCTAGCTTGTGTCCAGACTCCTATCCACCATTACCCCCAGGTCTTTTTTTGGTAAGGCTTACCTTGATCCTTTCACCCCTCCCAGCTTGTATTGGTAGTGAGGGTTGCCTTGACCAAGGTGCAAGATCTTGCATTTGGATTTGCTGAACCTCATGAGGTTCACCTGGGGCCGCTGTTCAAGTCTGTCTAGGTCTAGAACTAGCATCTGTCTCCAGAAAAGTCCTCTACATGGGGCTTTGAGGCAATTTGTTATAGAAATGAGAATATTTCAAGTTAGCAGACAGACATAAATCATGATAAATGTGTAGAGATATCAGGATAACTACCACAGAGCTCCATAAGTAGAAGTTCAAAATTAAAAAGAACTAAATAGGTGGGAAAACCAACTTCAAATAAGTCTAATCCAAAAGCTTCATTATTCTTCAGGAAACCTAATTGCTATTAAACAAATTTCTCACTACAGTTTTTAGTGAACATTTTATGTAAAAAGAGAAATCAGTCTTCTAGATAAAGATAACATGATATGTTCAGTTCAGAACTTATGTAAATACTCAAAATTCAGTGAGATGGTGAATTAGGAAACACAGAGTATAAGTTCTGTAATTTCCATTAGTGAATGCTTTCAGCTATGAAGATTTCAAGATCAGTGCTGTAGTGCCTTTCTTATTTGGCTTTTATTGAACACTCTATTCAATATAACGAGGACTGCTTGGAAGAGAAAAATGTTAGAATTTCTATTGCTTGTTAAACCTGCTAGCAGAAGAACTAGTTCCTTCTTTCTTACCTTGTGCTTATAGTGTAGTACTAAGATTCCCCAATAGATGCCCTAAGAGATCTCTTATAAACATCACTGGGAAGTACTGAAACCAGGTATCTTCAGCTTGCTCTGTATGTGTTTAAAAGATTCTGTTATATTCTATGTAATGGTATTATGGATTTCAGATTTCAGTGATTCAGTGATGATTGATTACAAATGAAAAAGGCTGGATGATAAGAAATTAAATATGCATCCTCATTTCTTACTTATTTTTCAGTAGCATTTTCTAATGTGCATATGAATTCTGTAGTAAATTACCTTGTTACTGTTTAATCAGTTGCTTTTTCATATTCACAAGAGGAGAATGGAAACAATGTCATCTTGTCAGAATCATTTTCATTGCAAAGTTGCTACACGTTTAAATGAACCTATAGCATTTACTTCATTAGAAATAATGGAGAAATTTACATATCTAACCTCAGAATCTAGGCTTCCCTCTCTCCCTCACGCATTCCGATTTCACATCTGTTGTCTTGTGAATTACTTTAATACATTTCAAAGATAGGTGTATTGTGATCACTAGAATATTGCATATTCCCTTTATTTAAGGAATTGAGTCCCTTTGTTAGAACAGGCTTTAGGGGAAGTGGGGTAACCTTAATGTGCCTTGATGATTTTCATGCCATGTGGGCTATCTCCTGTGCCAGATGGTTGGCACAATCTCTCTCCAAGCCACAAGCAAGCTAATTTTCTTCTGTACCATTTGCCAGTGTCTGCCATTCTGGTGCTCATGATGCCCTGCTGTTGTAAAAGCACCGGGCCAGATCTAGCACACTTTATCATGCTTTTTGATCAGCAGAGTTTCTAGTGCATTATCATTCTCAAATTCATTAAAGGATTAAACAGGCACTGAGTGTATTAGACCAGCAGAAGATGAGGAAAAAACACTTGTTTCCAAAGTTCTCGCTGTACATGTGTGTGAGAGAGTGAGATTGGGAAGTTAATTCATGCCATCTCACATCAGAGCATGCTGAGAGTTCTCTTGCTGTCATTTACTTCAAGCTAATCAATGGCCTTCACTAGTAACAGCTGCACTGAAGGGACAGCTGTCCTCTTGCAGTTAAAAAAAAAAAAAAGAATAATCTTTCAAAAAGAAATAGAAATTAAACTATGTATGTATAGTCAAGTTATTTTTAGTCTTGAGTTCTACTCTGTCAGCTTAGCTGGGACAATAAATTAATTGATCCTTAGCAGTATCAGATTTCAGTAGCCTGGGTTGTCTGATAATTTGATAATTTGATAATGCAAATCATGTGAAAGCTTTTATCCCTTCAAATGCTTAAAGATACATCACCAGAAAACAGCATGTTGTTTCATGGGTTGTGAGTAGTACCAAGCTGTGAGGAAGTCAAGTCACTGGAATAATTTAAAGAGCAAGTAATGCTGAAATTCTCTGAAATTTCCTATTTTCTTTTTTCTTTACAGATTGCTAATACAAAAATCTAAGCACATAGAAATGATTTTAAATAGCTTTAGAAGTGATAGCACTAGAAAAGCCAGGAGGAGAAAAATAGCCACTTCTGAAACAATGTGTTTACTTTCTAATTCTGCATTCATTTCGCATTCAAGGCTGTTTAGAAGGTAAATAATTCTGGAGAAATGGTTACCTGCAGCAGAAAAGCAGATCCAAATTATTCAGACTAAGAAAGCTACTGTTGTTCTAAATTTAGTGGATAAGGGATAGGCTTTAAATTATGAGACCAAATGTTTTGGACAAATACCGAATAGCTCACTAAACAACTATTATTTGCAGTGACTTCCCCTTAGTATATTGAGACTTTGATCTTCTGCTTGTCTTGCATGCACTTTCCTGCTGTATTGGATCTTGTTTTAAACAGTACATCATAAATACAAAATAGAAAATCTTTATTATTAATTTTATAGCCTTAATAGGCATAAAATAACTTTGACGTTCCTTTGTATTTCTCACCTCTACAAGAAAACTGTGGTTCCAACTGTTTGGTTTCTCAGTTGCCAATTTAAGAAAGACAAATGCTTGAAATACAGTATTTAAACAAAAATGAAAAGCGAATGTAACTAACTGCGTGTTCTAAACTATCCAAATTAAAGCTACGGAAATCAGGGCCATGTTGTGAAGCATCACCAGTCTTTCCCAGCTAACAATTAATTGTTAAAGATGTTATCTTCTCCACTGAAGCAGTGCACTTGGGTCTGGATTGCAGCAAATGAAGTAATATTCCACTGCAGTACTCTGTGGACTAAAAGATTTCAGTCAAAAACAGGAGTGATCCAATGTCTGGGTCACAAAATAATGAAAAAAGTTAAAGCTCACTCAGATTTTTTTTTTTTTTTGCAGAACTATAGGGCAAACTGCACAAAATCAAATTCACAGAGATATTCATTGAGTAGAAGCCAGAAAACTGTAGGATAAAAAAAAAATGATTCATTTTCTATCAACTGTCTGTGATAGCTATATATTCAGAGCTAAAACAGAGAAAAAAATCAGAAAATGCATATTCTACATCAAAATATTCTGCATATACTACATCAAAGACATCAAAATGTTTTAAGTGTAAGTTTCATAAACTAGATGTCTGAGCATCCAAAGAAAAAAGATGAGCATGATTGGATTTATACATTAAAAAAGACAAAAATGTGAAGTCTTATATTACACTATATCTTTATTTGTATTTAATTTAAAGAGTCAAAGTCCTCCTTTACAAGAATTTGAGAATTCTTCCTAGATCCTTTCCTACCAATTTGCAAAGCTAATGTGTCAGGCTTTGTATAATTTGATTGATTTCAATACATTTGATACAATACAATATTGATTTGATTGATTTTTATACAGAACACTTCTGTTCTTCTGTTCTGATGGTTTGTTTCATGTACTTTCATAATGGCCAAGAAAAGTTGGGTGGGCAAGGTCCATGTTTGCCCTCAGATGATTTCAGTTTCCACTGAATTTTGAACCACTCATTTCTAGGTTTACTTTGTTCCAAGAGAGGTTCTGGTGCAGCTATCCCAGTAGGAAGTCAAATTGACTCAACATCAGTTCTGCACCCCCACAATTGGTATTTCATAATGAAATGTTATTCTATCTGCACTTTCCAAGCAACCTGAGAGTGAGTAAAAAAAGGAGAGAAATAGAACCACAGTGATACAGATTTGTTAACGGCCAGCCTAACAGGCCTTATGATAACTGGCAATTATAAAGGGTTGTATCAATGAAAGTCTGTTTGATTTGGCTTTATATCGTACATTTGGTGTATAAAAGTGTGAAAGTTAATCATGTTTCTTCTTGTAGTGCCGTGACCTAATTAGCAGTCCAGTAAGAACTGCCTTACAATGTAGTAATCAGCAAATGAAATTCAAAGTATCCCATTTTATTATTTCTTGTGTTAATTAATTCAGTTCTTTAAGTACTGGATTTAACTGGTTTTGTTTGTCACTACAATTTTATTCCACGTAGAGTTGCTGTAGGTGCAGGTATAGTTAGTGTAGTGTGCTATTGTAGATCAGAAGAGCTGACCTCTGTCCATCTTACTCAGGCCATGGATGATTTAAAGACGGTTTAATACTTTAATCTGTAGCACATTTTTCCCAAAGGCCGGAAGCAAGTAACCTATAATGCCTTGAAGAGTAGACACTTAATTTTCATAATGATTTCACATTGAAGATTAAGTCGCTACTCTTTAAAAGTGTTGGAATGAATGATAAATTTATCTGGAAGTAATAAATCAGGTAACTAAACTTATCTCACAAGTGAAAAAAGACGTTCAAGTGAGACTTCAGACTATCATTTCTTTGTTTGACTTTGCATATTTCTGACTTTCAGGCTAATTGCTATCCTTTTTATTTTTTTCTTAATCTTTTTATTGGGGTTAGTGCTAGTTTCTGTTCATATGGAGGTACCTGCCCTCCCTCCTACACACAGACCAGTAATCTCATCTCAGGGTATGTTTCATAAATAAAGAAGACTCAGGGTAGCAAGTGTATACTTCTAGGATGGGTTACAAATGAGGAGCTTTACCCAAAACTCAGGCAATAAATCTTGATAGGAATGGCAGGGATTACCAATACAGGAGGGGCTGAGGCTCCAGAGTACCTGAGAGTTTAGAGAGCTGGTTGGTATATTAAATCTTATAAATATTGCATAACGTTCACCCTGCTTTGAACATGGAAGCACGCTAATCCCTGGCGCTCGCTTGGGTAGGGAGCCACTCGCTGCTTCGCAGCAGTTGCACTTCTTCCTGCTGGCGCACGGGCTGCAGTCTGCCCGCAAGGCCGAGGCCTCGGGTCTTCACTCCCGGGGTGGGGGTGGCCGGAGGAAAGGGAGGGGACAGGGGGAGCAGCGAACTCCACCGGGACAACAGCTCCCCCTGCGAGGGGGAGAGAACCCTCCGACGGGCTGGCAGCGGGGGAGCTGAGACGCGGGCTTCCCATACTAATGATAATAAAGGGGGGCGGGAGGGAGTTGC
>NC_034412.1:27544129-27570390 GCF_002078875.1 Numida meleagris | reverse complement strand
CGCGCGCCTCCCGCGGCGCCTGCGGCCGGCAGGCTTCGCTGCGCTGCGCGGGGCCGCGGATTGAGGCGAGTTATCCACGGCTGGCAGCCGCCTCGTTTTGCGGAACGGAGAAGTATCCCGGTGTTTGCGATTTGTGCGCAAGGACCCGGCATTTTGGTTTGGGTCTTTTTTTTCCTGGAGGACTTTAGTGACTCTTGGATAAGGTAAGCAGGATTTTTTTTTTCTCCTTTGCGTGATATCTATGTATAAGTAGTAGTGGGGTGGCGATGAGATGGAGATGCTGGTAATTAAAGGCTGAGCAAAGTTGGGAGCTTGTTTGTCCTTAGGTTGGTGTAGGGGCAACACTTGGGAAAGAGGCATGCATCTGCAAAAGGGATTCTGGAAACAAAAGATGGAGCCAGAACAAGAAGTTAGAGGCTTATTTTTTTTCTTGAAAACTTGTTATTTAGGGAGATGTTTAAATGTCTGAAAATATTTTATTTTAAAAATCTTCAATATTTTAAAGGGCGATCAAGAGACGTTACAGAAACTGCTTTGTATAAACACCAGTCTGGGGGGACAAGAAAAGCCCTAAATGATCCTGTCTGGAGCCAGAAGGGATACGTAAGGTCATCCTTGGAAGTAGAGAGCAAAGTAGGAATTAAAGAGGATTTAAAAGCATAGCCTCATGCTTCTGTGTGTTCGTCTGCGTGCTTGTGTGTATGCAATACAGAAGGACAGCTGGACCTCGGTACGTGATTAACCATTGTAGGCTGTAAAGCTGGGAACTTGTGAAATAGCATATTTCTGAAAGGGATCAGCATGATTGCCGGCTCCAAGGTCAGTGTACAGTGTAGTGTGTGTGAGCCCGTGAAAGTTGTGAGTTGTTTCCTCTGCTATTGACTGACAAATGGCAGGCCTTCCTCCAGACTGTAACTAGGTGTAAATGCATAACTCAGATTTAATAATGCAGAAGTACATTGCACTATAGTACTGCTGTTGTTGGTGGCTGAATGGAGCTGGAAAGTGTGGGTAGATGAAATGCCTTGCTATTTGAAATGTCTTGCTATTCCAGAAGTGTTTAACCTTTTATAAGCTTGGTAGGGCTCTCTGTTTCACAGAAGGTTTTTCTACTGCTTCTGGGAGTTGCTGGAGTTTTGCACAGGCAGAGCAAGGCACCATGCAGGGAGTTCTGCACACACAGAACACAGTGCAAGGATTTCTGCACACTAAGGGCAGAGCACCATGCAGGGACTTCTGTCTGAGGTAACGGTTGATTCCAGAAGGAATCTGCTGCTTGTAGCCAGTGCAACTGAAATGACTGAACAGAACAGACAAGCAAATGATGCCCTCACCCTGCATTTTGTAGCATGATGTATTGCCTTATACTCTTGTGGCTCTGGTAAATTTTCTATGGAATGGAAACCTAAGACACATTTTTTCTGTATGTAGTTGTTTTGTCCAAGTACTAGCAGCTGTTGTAACTGTAAGCATGGAGAAACTTTTGTTGGTGGTATGAAGCTGATCATAGCAGATTTATTTCATGTTATTGTGGCCTTTTTTTGTTCCTGTATCATTTGTTTAATGTTAAGGTGTTTGTACTGAATATTTTTATCAGCAAGAATAAAAAGAAAACCATCTGGCAGCAGCATAGAAATACTGAGGAGTAAAGTTGAAAGCGAGAAAATTGGGGTGAATGTACTATAGGTTGCTAAGACTTTCATTGCATTTAAGAGGTATTAAGAAATATGGATGATTTACTCTTTTTTTTTCACTAGTTATGAAACAGCTATCATCTTCCTCTTTCCAAAAGGTAGGGAAGAATTTTTATTGCACAGAACTTAGATTGACTATAAATTCTCATTAACAGTCTACCTATGAACTAAGACAGGTGTTTTCATCTGTCATTGACACGTTCATGAACTGCATCTGCAAATCCTTGTTCACTTGAGTAGTCTTTATTCATACAAGCAGTCCTGTTAACTGCAAAGGGACTATATCCATCATTACATGAGTGAAAGTCATTGATCTTGCTGAGATCCGTCATTTTACCAGCATCAATCAGATGATAAACTTTGAAGCTGAAACATTAATTTTGCACCTTAATTTCTATCTTACACTTTTGTATTTTCCATGCAATGTTTTGTCTTGGTTTCCATGTGACTGCTTTATTTTATAAATCATGTTTTAAAAATAGAGCTTTGGAATGATAAGTAGACTCTAAAGGGAATAAAATGGCACTACTATACTTCAACAAAGTGGTTTTCTAAATATGCTTATACATCAAGTGGAATTTTGTACATTGTGGTCCATAGCAATTCTGGTCATTTGTTGTTATAAAAAGTCTTTAGACATTTTACTATTGTCTTCAGCAGTAATCCTTTTCAAGTATATTTGTATACTTGGAAGGAAATGTCAAGTTCCAAGACCTTTAATAGTCAAAAGTTGAATACAACAGGATACTAATGACATGGCTAAATAGTTGTCTGCAAAAATACTGCAAACTCAGGAAGGACTGCTGGCATAAAATTAGTATTCAGGGAAACATGCTGCTTAAGTGCTGCTTTATAGACCCTGCATACATTGACCAGCACATGTGTATGTGCGTGTGCTGACATATGCTTATTGATTACATCAACACATTTTAAAACTTGTAGGCTAGTGGGTCGCCTAGATGTTTGCGGGGCTGGTAAATGGTACTCAGGGAAAAACAACCCTAAGAAAGTGTTACTTTGGTTCTAGATGTGTTCTAGATTTATTGTACTAAGCTGGTTCATCATTGTGATTTTTTAAAATCATTTTTGGTGAGAGTTTTTCCAATAATCTTCAGTATATGTTTAAAAAAGCAGGAACATTCAACTCCAGGAAAAGCAAAATATACAAACATATAAATTATTTTGTTAAAATTATATAAAAAATAAATTTCCTTCGAATAAATGCATGCAGCTCTGGACTGTTATCTTCTATAAAAATTCAGAAAAGAAGTTTTGCATCACTCTTCCTTGTTTTCTAGAGAATATAAAGTTCTAATGAAATTAATTTCAAAGCCAGGTGAGAAGGTGGAGCTCCAATATGAGTAGTTCTGCCTCTTAACAGTTCTGAATTTAGCTTAGAAATTTCTAAAGTAAAAGGCCAAATGAAACTTAGGTGGCTAATTCTCAATATTTTTCCCCATACTGACAAATTCTATGGAATAATACAGGGTATTAAGCATCATTCCAAGAGTGAATTGCAGCTTTGAGAAGGAGTTGTGAATCAAATGCCACTCTTTTTCTTTTTTTTCTAAGTTAGCACAGGAAAATAATTGTTAATTATTCAGTGTGGCTTGACCTGTAATGTTGCATAACTTTAAAGCAGAGTAAATAGATTAGCAAGTTTATCTGCAAGTCTGTTTAAACCTGTTTTATAGTTCAAGCGTTTAAAATTTTTTTTTCAATGCATAGGGAATAGCTGTCAACAAATCGAAAGTCTGGGAACTTGTTTACATGAGATATTATACATATTTAATACAGTGCGCTTTTCCTGCCTCTTGATAGACAGAAAAGACAAAGAACATTCTTTTTACATTAGTAGAACTGTACACTGAAACTGTATTCTAAATAGATATTGAGAAGGCTGAGCGTTGAGTGACAGTTGTGGTTGTATGGCACCTTTGAAAACAGTGCTGAGTGAAACTCCCTTTAACATCCTCATTAAAATCAAAGATTACTAATAAGCAGGGAATCCAGTTGTACCTTCAAAGGAATCAAATCGACATCCTAACTCTCTTCTGTGCTACTTTACAAATTCTTTAGGTTTGAGGTTAATTGAGTAACCTCTGGTTTCAAAGTCTTGTTTCCTAATAAGTAGCACTTATTCGAGCGCTTACATTTATCACTGTGTGTTTTCATTTGTTCTGTTCTGGTTTTACCGGAGCAGTAAGGATGGGTCAGTGCAGATAAAGAAATTTCTGTGCCGTTATTGTGGCAGAAAAACAGTGAAACTGCTCCCCATTTGCCGTTATCTCCCATTTCCTGTATGTCAGTAATATCTCTGGTTATTCTGGCTGAGCATACTGCCTTGAGAGGTGTAATGAAATCAGTTCAAGTAAACGGAACTGTTGTAATCTAGCCACAAATAACTCTTTGCCCACTTGGTGTGGAAACTACTTGAAAATATGTATTTGTTACCTATTTTTAGCTTGATTTGATAGCAGAGTTTATTTGATAGCAATGTTTATGTGGGTATTTACCTTATGAAAATAGTAAGTCTACTTTCGAAGTGAAATTAGTGGTGAATCACTTGGCTGCTTCACTGAATTGTGCAAATCTCAAGACAAGTCGTAAAGAGTTAAACGAGGGGAGATCTGGCAATACTTGCGCTGATTGCTTGAAGTAGGGTGAAGTTCACAGTTTATTTGCATTTGAATTAATTGAGATTAGTGTCCAGCAGTGCTTTTCAGAGCAGGCTTCAGAAAGACTTTATTGTATAATAAAGTACTTGAAAATGTTAGTTGGAAGATGATGGAGGATATTTTAAATACTTTTTTTTTTCTTCCACTCACACAGTGATCTTTTTTCTCTCTTTTTTCTTAAAATAAGGCTTATTGTTATTCTGAAGTATTTTTACACTGAATGGGTACTCGTGTTAAATGCCACTGTCATTTTCAAATCAGCATATTAAAAGCTTTCTGAAGAACTTTCTTAGTTTCTTCATGAAGAAGTTATTAACATTTGTAAAAAGAAATAAAATACTTTTAAAACAGCTTGCAACATTAATCAGGTGCAATGTAATAGAAATTTTTAACTTATGTTCAAGAGCAGTCAAAAAATAAGTACAACTTTTGTTTCCTTTGGTGACTGAAAACAGTACCACCAGGATTATGATTACATAAATAATCCTATGGTAAGAGTTCTGTATTTGGTGATAGTCATTCCCTTACGGTGATATCAAGAAACAAACTCAGTAAGGAGCAACAAGAGTATGATGCATGGAAATGCTGAGGTGTCTAAGAGATTTATTTAGGAAAATTGCAAATAAACTGTGGAAAAAAAAAGTAGGCAAAATAACTGTGAAGTAGTTCTGACTTGCGGAATCAAACTCCATAACCCGAGATTAGGTTATAAAGCAGGTATGTTTATTACGGTGCTGCTCCCACACCGGATGCGAGGGGGTCACCGCCCTACCAAACTCGCATACCCCTAGACAAAAGTGTTAGACATTTAAAAGCCAAACTTATACATATTCATTGAGCCCGGTTACATATTCATTACTTTTCCTCCCCTTTGCGCATGCATTGTAGCCCCTTCTGGTGGTCGCTGGATGAAGGCTCGACGTCCTCCTCCCCATTCGGTGGGCGTTCTTGGATGAAGTCAGGAGTCTTCATCTTGACCTTTGTCCCAGGGGAGGCTCTCCTATCTTGCATGCCTTTGTAGTTTCTTATCATACTCGTTCCCCCTTCACTGTTTTCCTGTTCTTCTCTTACTGACTTGCATCAATCTGATAATGGAGAGCTAAACTAAACAATGTCTGGCAGTGAAGACCCAACCCAAGGCCCCTGACTCCCTAATTCATCTGGCAGTGAAGATAAGCTAAGCAATTTAGTGGACAGTTAAACTAAGACCCAACTCAGGGCCCCTAATTTAGTGGACAGTTAAACTAAGACCCAACTCAGGGCCCCTAACTCCCTAATTCAGTTCCACCTTATATCCACAGTTTATGCACATTGTCTTCTTCTGAGGTTTCTCCAGCTTAAATGTAACTTTTGTGCACTGAGTGCCCAAAACAAGATACAGTACTCTTATATGTGATCTGACATAAGGTGTTGAGGACTGTTCAGCAGAAAAGACCAATATCTCCACTCTGAGAACAAACTTCACTTCTGTTTCATGGAAGGCTGCATATGCATGTAAATGCACATGGAGCAGTTCACATGTGAGAGCTGCAGCAGCTTGACTTTCTATTAAAACAACAGAAAACATGAGTAAAAGAAGAGAGGCACTATGTTCATTCTGAAAACGCTCTTTACATCTGCATTTTGATTTCAAGAGAATTATTGTGGCTCATTTTAGTGATTTATTTTTTCATCACTTCTTCATCACCTGTCCTAGCAGGGTCTACTCTTTCCCTTCTAAGGACTTAAGTCAACAGGGAGCAGAAACCTTCATAAGACATTAGATCTAAATAACATCTAGGTGACTGTTCACTTGCTTTGTGAAAGAAGAGATTGTTGAACCTGTAGAATGAAATCTAAGACTTCTGTGTACCTCTGGTAAAGGCTGATTTTACTTTTGGTGCAGGTATTCACAGAATACCTTAGGTTGGAGGGGACCTTAAAGTTCATCTAGTTCCTACCCCTCTGCCATGGGCAGAGTTGCCAACCACTAAATCAGGCTGCCCAGGATCCCATCCAGCGTGGCCTTGAATACCTCCAGGGATGGGGCATCCACAACTTCCTGGGCAACCTGTCTCAGCACCTCACCACCCTCTGAGTAAAAACTTTTCTTCCTAACACCTACTCTAAATCTCCCCTCTTTTAGTTTAAGGCCATTCCCCCTGGTCCTATCACTATCGGATAGTGTAAAAAGTTGGTCCCCCTCCTGCTTGTAAGCTTCCTTTAAGTACTGGAAGGCTTCAGTGAGATCTTTCCAGAGCCTTCTCTTCTCCAAGCTAAACAAGCCCAACTTCCTCAATTTATCTTCACAGGAGAGGTGCTTCAGCCCTTTGATCATCTTAGTGGCCCTCTCTTAGACCCGCTCCAACAGCTCTGCATCCTTCTTGTACTGAAGGTCCCAGGTTTGGGCACAGTACTCCAGATGGGGCCTCACAAGGGCAGAGTAGAGGGGGTCAGTCACCTCCCTCACCCTGCTGGCCACCCCTCTGTTGATGCAGCCCAGGATACTGTTGGCCTTTCAGGCTGCAAGGGCGTACTTCTGGCTCATGTCCAGCTTCTTGTCCATTAGGACCCCCAAGTCCTCTGAGAGGGCTGCTCTCAATGAGTTCTTCACCCATACTGTACTCATATCCAGGATTGCCTTGTCCCAAGTGCAACACCTTGCACTTGGCATTGTTAAACCTCATTAGATTCTCATGTGCCCACTTTCTGAGCCTGTCCAGGTCCCTCTGGATGGCTTCCCTTCCTTCTGTTGTGTCAACTGCACCACTTAGCTTAGCGTCATCAGCAAACTTGCTGAGGATACACAAAATCCTACTGTCTGTGTCTTTGATAAAGATGATGTGGAGCACAGGTTCCAAGATGAACCCCTGGGGGGCACCACACATGACCAGCCTCCACCTTATCATATTGCTGTTGGCAACAATCCTCTGGCTACAACCGTCCAACCAATTCTTTATCCAACTGATAGTCCAGCCTTCAAATCCAATTAGAGATAAGTATGTGGTGTGGGACCGTGTCAAAGGCCTTGCACAAGTCCAGGCAGATGACATCAGTTGCCCTTCTTTTGCCAACTGATGCTGTTCCTCCATCAAGAAAGACCACCAGATTGGTCAGGCATGATCTGCCCTTGTTGAAGCCATGCTTCAGCACCTCATCTCACATGTGCCTTAACATGTCTTCCAGGAGGACCCATGATCTTCTCAGGAACAGACATGAGGCTCACTGGTCTGTAGTTCCCCAGATCTTCCTTTCTCCCTTTCTAGAATATGTGAGTGATGTTTCCCTTTATCCAGTCACTGCAGACTTTGCCTGACAGCTGTGATTTTTCAAATATGATGGAGAGCAGCTTGACAACTACATCAGCTAGTTCCTTCAAAATCCTTGGATGCATATCATCTGGCCCCTAAGACATTCATCCTCATGAAGTGATCTTGGACTTGCTCCACTCTTACACTGGGAGGGATTTTGCTCCCCCTGCTTAGAAGTTCAGGGACACGAGAGGTGTGAGAAGCACGGCTGGCTTTGAAGACTGAGGTAAAGTACTCTTTAAGTAAGTCAGCCATCTCCACGTCTGAGGAGGCCAGCTCTTGGTTTTAATTTATCAGAGCTATTCATAAGGTTCTAGAAGTGAAGGCTTTGAAAATAATCAAAAAGACAATATTATTTTCAAACATATGTTGTTAGGCCAGTACAATTCATTAGAGTACAAAAGGTGATATTAAAAGGAAACATTATTTTAACAGTGAGTAATTGATTTCTTCTTTGTTGTTGCTCAAGATGGTAATGTTCATCATTTGTGTTAACAGTGGGAAGTCCACAATGAAGGAAGAAAGGCTCTTCCACACAGTATTTTTGGTTTGTCCTTGTAAAATGGAGTTAAGTTCCAAGACTCCTCTCTCTCTTTGTGGCAGCCAAGGTTAGCCATAAGTTCGCCTTCAATGAGAAATCAATGTCTTCAGTCTTGAGTGCTGATTTTCAAATTGAAATACTTTTAGTCATAGAATCATCATAAAATCATCATAGAATTGCTCAGGTTAGAAAAGACATTCAAGATCATCAAGTCCAACTGCAACCTAACCATACTACTTAACAACCCAGTTAATCACATTGCTGTTCTTATGTATTATCAAGTCCTTTGGCAGAAACTATTCTGATTCACAAAAAACTACTAGACACACAGCACTGAATCATGGTGTTTTGAAAACTGACCATATTTTTCACTTATTTTCCATGCCTTTTAAGAAGAATGAACATCAGCTACAATATCAGAAAAGTACAATACTAATTTTGAACTTTTCGGGCTTCCAACGTGCATGTTGTACTTGTATCTTCCATTTTTGCTTCCTTTTAATTCTTAGGTAATTCAGAAATATAGCAATAATTAGTATTACTGAAGTATTTAAAAATAAAAATGAAAATCCTATCTTATTTTTGATGATTTTTGCTCCAGGCTGTTTTTGATAAACAGTAATATTCATTAAAAAGTGTTCTACATGTTGATGTATGAGTGGATTTAGTTCTTTTCTTGAAACACGAAAATTTAAAAATAAAAAGCAAAACAACAAGAACAGTTAATACCTCTCCTAAGGTTTAACTTCCGTATTATGCAAAGTATTCTTCAAACTGGGAACAGTTTCTTAAGTGAATTGAAACTGTTCTGCTTAGGTATAATTACATTTTGCTCTACTGTCTAATAACAGGCCAATTCCTTGCATTTGTGCTTAGAGAATTATTGTCACAAAAATATTTGAACAATCTCCATTTGCATGTTCTTGTTGCATTCAGCAGGGGAGATAGTAGTACTGGTGTTAGCTGCACCATGGGGTTTTCTTTGAGGCTTTAGCTGAGTGCTTCAGGCACTAGATCTTAAAATTGATGCCCCCTATGGAACAAAAAAATCTAATTTTTTAATATATTTGTGTCCTTTACATCTTTTCAGCATGATAGTCACATTCATCTACTGCTGTAGGCTCTCAGTAATGTCTTTCCATGCATAAATAAAAATTTTGAAGGGTTTCCATGCTTGTTTTTTGCATATACCGTGTACATTATACATGAAAAGTTAATAAAGCTACACCGATGATTTAACTTATACTTTCAGAGCCTTGGAAATGAATATCAAAAATAACTTCCCCACACTCCCCATGTTGTCATGATTTCTGAGCTATAACAGCTCTCAAATTAATGAAAAGATAGACATTAAAGTTTGGGTTATAGCTTGCTGAGTGTTTTATTAATTTGTGCACTACATCCATGTCCTTCATGAGCCACGTGAAGTAGAATAGCTAATAATTTTGTTTTTATTGTTCTCTCTGTTTGCCTTGCGAGAGACAAAAGATCCACATGTAGTCAGTTAGTCTTGCAGTTTTGATAAACTGGGCATTTGTTCCTGGAGTCACTATGTGCATAGAAATTGTAAGAAACCTTAAAATTCTGATCATTAAGCTGCTAATGGTTAAAAGATAGGCAAGGAGTCTTGTATATTTGTTTTTCTAATAGAGCGTGAATAGCAAACTATATTATTGCATAGATACTTTGAATTCCGAATATCTATTTGTGTATTAAATAGAGTTATTTACTCCAAAATAGCTACACTGTTGTGTATATATAAAGTCGTGCAAAATTCATTGGTAGTTTTTTTTTTTATTAATAAGACTCAGAGTGAAGACTCTCTTTAAAATTCCTGTACATCTGAGATTCTTAAGGCTGCAGATTATCATTTTGATTTTCAGCATCAATGTTCCTAACCCAGCACGCAGCAGAAGGATGCAGTGGCATATTGTTTTACATCCTTTAATATCCCTTTAATATCCATTTAGGTGTATTTAAGAAAGGAAAAGGCTTGGTAAATTTTTGTTTGCTTAGTGTTAGCTTGCTCTTTCTCACTGACACTGGATTTTTGAGGTGACCTTTTGGAAAGCCTGTTGATCTACAAGATGTGGGTATTTTGGGATGGTGAGAAGGAATGCCATTTCCTGAAAAGAGTTATTGTTATCACACCTGTCAGTGAGAATTTAGAGACAAGGAGCTCCTTAGCTTATTTTGTTCTGCATGTAAACTAGGTTTGTAAGCCAATAACCATTATGAATTTTTCACTGCTTTTGACTAGTGTCTGAGGAATCCACTCTATCACAATCCTGTGATAATTGCATCAGAATTATTGGTGTGAGTTGGATATAATGCATGATTTTCTTTTATTTCTGGCATTTATGTCCAGCAGTAATTATAGCCTTCTGTTTTCCTATGTTATCTTTTACATTATTTTTTCTCACTCCTTTTGCTACTCATTTACTTCATAAATGTCCTCTTCCTGAATAGAGCATTTTTTTTTTTTTGCAATAGGACTAGTATATTTAACAGTTTCCAATATGTTGGAAGTCTTATATGGAATAGAAGATGACAACTGTAAAACTTAACAACTTAAAAAACCTCATTTGACTAAGTTAAACTGAGGCACAGAGAAGGCAGACTCCATTCAGTCAACACAGAATGCAAAAGATGACTCCATATGCGATGTGAAGTGAAGGTTAAGTTAATTTACAAAGATGAATGACAAAAGTGAGGCTTTAGAGTTGAAACTTCAAATTGAAAATTGTGTGTCTAGGCAAATGTATTAAATCTGAGATCTGTTAATAAGCGTAAATTGAGAAACAGTCTAGAAGAGGGCTCCCTCATAGTAAATTAAATGCAGAATTTAATTCTCCTTTAGAAAGCCAGAAAAAATAATTGCTGGTGTTATCCTTGTGAAAAAATGATATCTTTGTGTTTTCAGAAATGAACAAGTACATTTTAGGAGTGTGCTATCCACAAATTTCTCATTCAGTACATTTTTGAGCTTGCCTAATCTTTCAAGATTTTCAAGATACAGAGACCAAAAGAGAAAAGGCTATGCTTTCCAGGAGCTGGATAGTAAGAATCCTGCTACTCATTTTGGCTTGTGCTACTATAAATCCATGCTCAGAGGAAGCCTCATAGCTGCTTATAAATGAAGGTGCAGAATCTGTAAACTGGACTTAAAGAGCAGAGTGGAAAAGGAGGCAGAAGTAAAGGAATTATGTATAAAAATTAATAAAAAACTTGACAATTTCAAGGAAATATCCTTGGAAAAAATATTTAATGGATGGAAAATTTTATTTCTCTCACTCCATGATATGAGATTGTCATTTTTCTCTTCAGCAGGAAATAAATTTTAGTGTAAAATAGCTAGGCAGAAGGCAGAAGCCTTTGGCATATCTAAGTAGAAAACCTGCTCATGTCTGCTGGGTACTGTAGCATCTGCAGAGAGAGGGGGAAAAAAAAAAAAACAACAACCCAAAACATTTAATGAAATAATCCTAAAACAGAAGGAAAAAAAAAGGAGAACAATAATGAGGTAGCTATTTTCTTTAAACACACAAAGGAAGGAAGTCCTTGGTATCTACGATTGTGACATTGTGACTACTGTTCTTTCTCACAGTTTCAGATGGAAAAAGTTGTGTAACTACTTGTGGAAAAAGAAAAAAAATACCCGTGCTCCCTGACTAACTGAAAACTGGTACATTACATTATTTTTGTCATAGCAGGTTTACATGAGAGAAAATATGAGGGTAAATCAGGCACCATATGTGCAGCTCCACACCTAATAATTAGAAGAACACTTCTGTAATGAGGACTATGTCATTGTTTTGCAGTTTGCTTCCTACTATCCTTGCATGCATGCTATTTCTGGCCATCTGTAGGAACTATTATTAAATCAGACTCTGGGCAACACTAACAACAGAAGAATATTAAAGGTAAAAGTCTATATTACCAAGGAAGCCTGATGAATTACTAGCTGCTTACCAAGTGCAGTTATGACCAACATTAATATCCCTTTGTTACGTAACAGAATAATAATAGTAAAACTCAACACCTAGAATGCTGCTTTAGAAGGGATGCTTACAACTTCAAGATAACCTAGTGCCACATTGTGAAAATAAAACTTTGCAGAAGTCATTTGCAGGATGGAAGTCTATTACTTCTGTTGAGATAATTCACACCATCTCAAAAGGAGAAAAGTCTTTCTTGTTGCTGCGGTTTTCAGGGTCAAGCTTATAATCACAACAGTATTAGACAGATGCCCATATACTAAGCTTGTTTAAACAGCATTTCAATTATATTTTAAGTACAATAATTTAAAGTTTATTATGCTTACTTTGAAATAATAGGGCAAGAAAAGCAGTGAATGAGAGAATAAGCTATGCATTTTTACAGAGTATCTAAATAGATAAGTCCATATTGAATTCTGATACCTGTTAGAAAAATGAAAGATAAAAATACTATACTATATTAACCCATCATTTTTTAGACAATCACTAAATTGAACTGTTGGGATGATTTAAAAACAGTCTTTGTCTAGTGAAAATGAAGATGTTTTTCTAGTGTTGTCTGAAGATATTGAGAAAAGTGGTGTCATGCAAAAAACTGTGCAAACAATGTAATTACTCAACTGTTTTATTTGAAGACCACTTTGTCTAGACCTAAAACTGAGAAAAAAAGGCTTCATTAAAATGCTAAAAAAATATGAAGCAGCATGTACTGGAATTAAGATTAGAATGTATTAGCCAGATTTTCCTTTGAAAATAAAAAGAGGGAAAGAAAAAAAGCTTTCCCTCAACATAAGACTTAACGAAGAGTTGGTGTTAGTAAAACTAAAAGTGAATTTCTAGAAGGGTATAAATTGAACTGTGTTGGGTCCACTGGTATCCTTCCCATTCTTTTGACCCCTTGGTCTATCTTCTATTGAACAGCAGTGCTCATATGAGTAGGTGGTGAGCTGGAACAGGGAGATGCTCCGGCAAAAAAATGAATTTTCCCTCCCTGCCCTTCCCCTCAACTAGTTTTCATTTGGAAATTGAATGGGATTTTCATTCCGATCATAGAGTCACCAAGGCTGGAAAAGATCATCCAGTCCAACCGTCTATCACCAATGGTTCTCACTAAACCATGTCCCTCAACACAACGTCTAAACGTTCCTTGAACAACTCCAGTGTTGGTGACTCCGCCACCTTCCTGGGCAGCCCGTTCCAGTGCCTGACCACTCTTTTGGTGAATCATGGCCCGAGATCAGCTTAAACCTCACATGGAACTGCAGCCAAAGTGAACAAATCAGCTTTCTTCAAAATTCTTAAAAAACGAATTAAACTTGCATGTTGACATGGACATATAGTAGGTCATAGAAATGATTATCCAAGATACAAGTGGAACAGAACAGAGCAGTCGTCTCACTTTAGTCCCTGAACTGCATGTAACTACTTTTTTTCTTTTATTTTCTTTGCCTTTTTAATTTATTTATTTTTCCTCCAGGGGACATAGTTGTATGATTTCCTGTTGGGGCTTCTGGTGGGATATTTTGTCCCTATGGCATAAATTCAACTGGGTGATGGTAGTCTTATGGGAATATTATTCTAGAAGGAGGTTGCTTATTCTAGAAGGAGGAGAGCAAACAGTGTTATAGTTACGCTTATACTCCCAGGCATGTTTCTGATGTCCCATTATGGAAAAAAAAGATATTCTGGGAAGGGTTTTGCTTAGCTTTCTGCAAAATGGTTCTTTTGAAGTAATTTTTTAGATATCCCCCTTTCTAAATTTGCATCTCCTTTATGCTTTTAAAGCAGACAAAACTGGGGCAAAATGAACACCTGACCCAATCTTTCTTTCTTTTTTCATGCAAGATGTTCAAAGAAGATGAGTAATTTTGGAAAAAAGGAATAATTTTTGGATTGTTTAAATACTACAACACTCTTGTATTATTAGGTTGTTGGTTAGACTTAATGGTCTTTTCCAACACAAATGATTCTATGATTCAATACAGATTGCCTAATTCATTCAATTGTATGCTTAAGATGATGGAGGAGAAAAGAAGGGTGAATTTTTCCATCGGTCTAAGTGAGGTAATCCAGCTTTTCCACATGGGCAACAATGAGAGATTTTCAGCGAGTGAGAATGATTATATAAGGTTGATTAATATGAGAGTGTTTAATTAATGACTAAAAAGAGGCTTCAGTTCATCTGAGTAGCCTCCACTGAGGCTCTTTGCTTAGTAGTCACCTAAGATCTGCAAGAGTCTAAACATAATAGTTCTCAGATTGCACTGCGTGTTGTTGAACAAGACGAAAAACTTTTCTGCATACATACTCTCTCACAAAATGGCTATCTGACTTTCAAAAAGACTTTTTTTTTAAATCCTCTGTTTTGATTTTGGTTTGCAGAAAACATAGTCTGGATTACAGTAAAAGTTTCAAATTATTGTAGGGTTGTCAATCTCAGACTTCAGAATATGGACAGAGGTAGGAGAAGCTCTTTAGATTCTGACTGTGTAGGGATGCTTACCTGAGTCACTAATGTGGATGCATTCGTGCCAACAGTAACTGATTCATCAATAAAGGGCCTGTGAGGAGTTCGAGTAAGCTGCAGGACTTTGACATTTGCCACCAATTATGTGATCAGTATTTATGGCTGATCAGTAAGAACATGCTGCAATGTTCAGCTGTGTCTCTTGGCTCCATGTCAGAGACTGCTGTGCTTCACAAAGGTGTCCAAGATGGTCCCACCATCTGTGTGGTTAACTCAATAACTGGGAATGGTGGCAGGGTGGGATGAAAAAAGGGGCATAAATACCTCTCAGGGAGGTGGAGAGATTAAATGAAGTCACAGTTTCAGAGGGATAAACTTATGTGAGGAGATGGGGTCCTCTTGAATATAGACACATGGTGTCTGCTGATGGTCGTACCTAAGCCACCTGAGCTTGAATTTCTTGTTGAAGTATAGGGTTTTTTTCTGTTAAGAGGCAATTCTTGGTCCTTCCTGGTGCTGTATATGGTCAAAACTTAGTCACATGCAATTTTTTGTTCTGTATTTCTAATAACATTTTTATTCTGCTGTTTTTTTTTTTCCTGTGTAGGTGTGTTTTAGTTCAACAAATGAACGCAAGTTCTTCTTAATATATTACATTAAAAAAATGGCGATGTTAGGAGAGAGACCTATTTCATTCCTTCTACATACTGACCATTTTATCACTACCTACTGGTACCTCCTTAAACGTTTGTTTTGTAACAAACCTATTCCATTCTTCTTAGAAATTACTTTTTGTAACTAATGAATTATTGAAAATCCTGTTTTACAATCAATTTTACTACAAGGTCATCAGGACATTGTAGGTTTTCTATTTTACTGGCAGTACGATTTCCAGCATCCATTTGGAAGGCTTTTGTCTAGTAGATGCATTAGAGCACTATAAAATACTTTTAAATAATATCAGACAGTTAAAACATAGTAGAAAATGAAGATTCTGATCATAAGAGAAATACATTATTTTAGTAGGAATGTCTCTGTGAAATTTAAAGAAGACTGCAGTTCAATCAAATATTAGAAACAACTATAATGATAGAATAAATTTGCTTTAAATAGTGGAAGATAAATGACAAAGCTCTCAGTTCAAAAAAATAATAATTCCTTTCATCAAATATGACAGTCCAGGGTGGCCTTTTTTCTTCAAAACCTCAGAACTGCATGTGTTTGCTTCATACCCTGCTCTGTCTATTCATTTCATGTAAGAAGAGAAGGATCTTATTTTAATCACATGGAATTTCATGTCCAAGTGAAACAGTCAGTCTAGTAGATACCAGAGATTTGTTTCAAATTGGGGTCAAAGGCATGTCTTCAAACTTGTTCTGGTAGTATTCCCAAAGAATGCAGCTAAGCTGATGGCTTCTGGACATTTCCTCAGCTGACAGATCTAAGAAAGCTCTTGACTGACAGAACAACTGCAGTTTTCTGTACTTCTTTCTGACTACGCTGAATTCAAGCTCATGAAAAAAGGTTGGCCTTTGTTGTGGTAAAATAGAAAGCAAGTCACTGCAAAGCAGAAGAGTGACAAAAAAAAAAAAAAAACCCCACAGCAGATGTAAATTAAAAAAAGAGAAGAAAAAGATATGTATAGCCATTTCAGCTAGTAAAGTACAGAACACTTTCAATTATTTGTATACTTCTGTGGATCTGTAAGTTTAGATACATGCTTTTTTTAAAGACAATAATGAACAACTTGAAATTTCCTTTTATTTATTAAATACAATTATTTTAGAGTTTTGTTTCTTCCTTGTGAACTTGCATCATCCCTAAGTCCTATAACAGGGTAAAATACTGTACCTAACTTAATAAAAGATTATTTTAGAATTATTTTCAATTAGGTCAGGATTTCATCTGTAGTTGACTTAATTACAGTAATGAGGACACTGAGACTGGGTGCTGGAGGGCAAATGTATTTTTGGTTCAGTGTTGATGAGGACAAACTGCCCTCAGCTACAAGAAATCATTTAAATAGCTGCAGTATTGTCTGTCTCAGTGACTGATTGAACTGTGGCTAGATCCAATGATATTGAAATGTGGTGTATCCTATGAGGGTAATGCTGTGTGTAATCCTCTCCATCACCCAAGAGCACATCTATCCCATTTCTCTTTAACCTAGTATGCTTTTGTGTTGTTTGCCTGCGTTTCAGGAGGCAAGGAGCTCATGGTTCCTTGAGTATCATAGTCCCCTCTCTGTCAAATCCCACTTCTAATAGTTATCTTTAATGCTTTGAAGACCGCTGAGTCACTACTTATGTTTCCCTAACCTACCTATCTTCTCTCTTCACATGCATGTTTTTTAGCATCTGGATTCCTTGCTTAGTCCTTCAGTTTATTTTATTTTATTTTATTTTTTCCTCTTCTTCAAATGCCAGTAGAGGTAAGAAAAAACCTGCCTGTTCCAATCTTAGACACTTTCATGGTGGCCTGGAGCCACAGACTCCTGGCAGGTTGACTTTAAATTGGTGGAGATCTCAAAAACCATTTGAGTTACTGAAATATTCCCTTCACAGGGTAGCATATCTGAGGCCCATCTCTGTTGGTTACAGCACTTCAGCAAAGCAAACTTCATAGATAGCAGAGATAAAAAGGAATGGTAGATTAGCAAATCATAGCAAATATGGAGGAGGAATTTCATTCTTTAATTTACCAGCTCACCTGTTTTAAAACAGTTTACATCATGAATGGCCATTTTGCCTTGTCTAGGATGACATGTATCCTCAACACTTAGCTTAACAATTTGTTACGGAAATGTCAACAGATGTTGTCTTTTTACATTTAGTTAACGTTTGCAGAAATTTATTTAAGAATAAATATTTTGTTTTTCATATTTTTTTATTTCTCTTTCGTAGCATGAACAGAGCACAATGGTTACACTACAGTGTGTTACATCTTACTTAAATCTTTTCTTCATGATTGAGAAATCGTAAAGAAAGTTCAATAATATGTTAACAGTACCAAAATATTTATCTGAGCTCAAAGCTGGTAGATTTTATATATTTGATTATATAACATAAAGCAGTTGAATTCCCATCAGTTCAGTGCCTTCCACAATGATAAACATTGGTCCTCTAGAATACTGAAAAAACAGCAGTAACAAGCTTTCTTAATGAGGGGAGAAGGAAGATGTTATGAATAAGGGAGAAGGCTGACATTATGACTTCCACAAAGTAGTCATTATATGCACTGGTGACAGTAAATCTACCAGTTTCCTGAGACTGATCCCGAAGAGTTAGGAAAAAAATTAGATTACCAGGTACAGCTCTGTACTATTGTAAAAAGCATCTGTGAGATATGTGAGAAATAGTTCCTTCATTTTCTTCTCCTTTCTATAAAAGTAAAGAAATTGTGAGATTGCAGTTGTGAGATTGGGTTAAGAACATGATGAAAAAGGTTTAAATTTGCTGTTTCTCATTTCACTGCAGTTCATTTGAACCTGGGTCACTGATAGTAAGAAATCTGGTGGCAGCCATTAAATAAAGAAACTTAAAATGATAGTGCTAAATCAGAGCATGAATTTAGCAGCAAAGATTTAATCTAGTAAATTGAAGCTTCTTATTTTGTTTGCAGTGTTCACACTGCTGTATATCCCCACGGGTAGTGTCCTGTTTTAGTAATTACCGAGTAGCCCATCTACCCAAGTCTACATTGCTGTTCTGCTGCTGTCAAGAACTGCACCAAAGAGATGCATCCTCACTGCATCTACTTATCTGTTATTTGGGGCCTTTACGATATGCCCCAGGCACACTGAAGCTACTTGTTTACAACTGCTGCCTGTAAGACTTTCAGTTCTATTCCAGCAAAGCTCTTCCAGAGTGTGTTCCCAGCCCTGGGAGCTTCTTAGTCCCATTCTCCCCAGGATGCTTAGTGCCAGAGCTCCTGCCCTCACCCACCAGCACCTGACAGTGAAAGCAGCATGAAGGCAGAGAGAGCAACAGCAAAAGACAAGGAACACCTGGCCTTTGTGCTGGCTACTTGCCATAGATGTGCCCTGGGGGATATATTTCAGAGCCACCTGAAGTGTTTTTCATGTCTATGGAAAGACCAAGCATAATAGTACCGAACCAGGACTGAGAGGGTCTGCACTCCACCTTCCATGTGTGCAGCCTGATAGTTTTGCAATTTAAATAGAGAAAAGTAAGGGAGTGATGGACAGGAGTCAGCAGAAGGCAGGATCCATCCAGTATGTTGAAACCTTGTCATGAGATTTAACAACAAAAATAATTTCCCTTATGGTGTGTTTCAGCACATGAACTATCAGCAGCATTGCTGGCTATGTCAAAACGACCGTGCCAGCCTTTTTCAGTGGATGGAGGACAAAGAGGGTGTGAAAGCGTAATGTAGCTGCTGAGAGACAGAACAGATTGGTGCGTAGATACATGAGTTGCTGGCTGCCCTGGCAGCACTGCCTTTCGCAGTTGCAAGCCCCAAGCCTGCTGTACGTTGTTGTCAGCTCACAACTTCGGAGCATGGCTCAGAATATGGCTGCTGCATCTGCAGGAGAACTGCCGGGTGACAGCTTGGCGTGTGCTTTAGTGAAAGCTGGCAGCAGGACCTGGTGGTGGGAGCTGCCGTCCTCACACAGATCTGCTTTCCCCAAAGTGTTTTAAAGAGGACAAACTGTGCTAGTTACAGATTGTGGCTGTATTAATAGAGAGAGTCTGGTACTCTGCCTCCTCTGTAAGAACCTTGGGTTTGCTGTGGCAGTGTGGGCAGCTTGGACGTCTTGGTTGCTGTGGAGTTTTTGAGGAAGGAGGTTGAGCATGAGGATGTGGGTGCACAGATCTGTGGTATGGTAAAGGGGCTGTTCCTGATGGGAGAAGGCATACACCTGGCTAAAGCTGCTGCTACTTGTTCAAAGTATAATTGTCGTTATGTGTGTATATATTTATACCTAGAATGCATGTCATAATATAATAATTCTTAAAGTTTATATTAAAATTACCCTGTTTGCAGATACCTTTCTGCCATGAAACCATAATGGTAGTTGAAAGCATTTTAAGAAGGGTAGCTGTATGTTCTTTCCTGACAGGTATGTATATCCACCAGCACATACAATGAAGTGCTCAAAGTCACAGTCAATGAGGCATGGTTTATATTTATTACTGTAGCTATATTACCAACCTATTAATGACACTGAATATGATTATAGAACTTAGGCTGTTTTCCTGATTCATACAAAGCAGACAACTGAATACAGTTTCCTGGTTTTTTTTCTTCCTCATATTAATAGTACATGAAAAAGACTGATGTATCATGAGGGTACACAGTACTATTCCGTCTGATGTTAAAAAGACCTTTTAAATAAAGGCGAGTTAATTTCTAATGTATCCTTTAAGAAAAAGCTAGTAGGAACACAATTCTAGCTGGTATTTAAAATTTCATTTAGCTTTTATTTATTACACTGCATAGATGTATTAAACCGATTAAATCAGTTTATTTGGATACAATGGCTGTATTTTCAAATGAGTTATGTCTCAATTGTTAATGCTGAATATCTTGGCTGGACACCTTTTAGTAACATAAATCAATAGCATAAATGTCAGGAATTCTGGAAACAATTTCTTTGAAAGTAAAACTAATTTTAAGCTTGCACACTTTTAAGTGGGGTATTTTCATATTTAGGTATATATTTTAACTCAGCATATAAACAATGGTTTAATGGTTTACATATTTTATATTCTGTATATAGTTACTGTATCACATTTGGAACCGGTTGTGTATAATACAATATTTTTTCAATCTCTATTTGTTAAACTTACATCATGGGGAGATGTAAAATACTGTTTAGTATATATTTGCTAAATTCTTACAGTAGCAGTATCTCTTTTAGTTCATCAATTTCAAATGAAGAACCAGACAAAGAATAAAAATTACACTACCAATGATATGCTGAGAGGATTTAGAAACCACAATAAACTTTGAAATAAATTATTCTACGATACATTAATCATGATTGCATATTTATAAGGAAGGTGTCAGAACCCAGATTTAGTTTGTTTTACAGGAGATGCTGAAAAGTAGAAGAGTGAAAATCATTAAGAAAGAAAAGGAGAGAAAAGGAAGATAGAGGCTCACATTGCTTTTTCTCAAGAATTGTAAAAAATGATCTCCATCTCAGGAATTAGCTCATCGAGAGGGATAGCTGTGGTAATTTGGTGAACTTTTCATGTAACTTTCTTTGGTTTTGGTTTGCTTGGTTGTTTTTGTTTTTTTTTTTAACCAAGGAATTGGTATACTACTTTTTTACACACCCTTTCAAAGAAATGAGAATATATAAGCAGTATTTTCCCCACTCTGCAAAACTTATTGTTTCCTGGTGGCTTAGCAGCAGAGTAAATTAAAATTATTATTTTCAAAGCAGTTTCCCTTTTTACTTAATGTGTATAATGCCGTCATTAGTTTTGAGATAAAGTAGGCGATGTGTGTCAGAAACGGATGCCATCAATACCTGTAATTTGTGCATATGTATGTTGAAGCTAATGTATGAGTTCTGATGTTTATCAGTTCAAAGGTGCCTTTGATTAAAGAAGAATTTATGTTGCAATTGCTAGTGATGGTTAAAGTTCAAACAGATTGGATATTCAGTTTATAAAAGACCATCTACCTCCAATATGTGTTTGAATCCCTTCCAAGTTGTCAATACTATTTGACGGTTTGAGCGCAATAGAAATATTGAAAATTATTTGGCATCAGTCACCAGAATGAGAAACGTACACACAGTTTAATTCTGTGAAATCAATATCCTATGCCAAGTAAAGAGGTAATATATAATTTCATGGTATTTTGTCCATAAGTAAAATATTGATTTAACTACCTTATAACATAATAGTGATTTAACTAACTTGCAGCATAAACCTCTTCTGAGACAGTGAGAAAGTTTTAAGGCTAGGTGATTAACACCCAGTTGTTCTACTGAGCAGACTGAAATTGTGTTTGATTGCCTTGTGCCAAATGTATTCAATAACCACATTTTTAGTTGTGTTGTTTATTTTACAAAGCAAAATAATCTTTAATTGAATAAAATATTTCATATTTATGCTTTCTAAGTTTCAGTAGAAAGCTGTGATCAAATCTTTCTACTTTGCAATTCTGGTCTGGACAGTATCTTTTTTTGGTTTTTTTTTTTCCCCTAGAGATGAGAGTTAGCTTGAAGAATATGTATACCGTCATAAGATGGATAAATCACAGCCACATATTTCTGTATGGAGAGTTGCAAGCTGAATACAAGAGTGAATATTGTTAGAAAGAGGTTTTCAGTATAACAATTGTTTTGGAAATTCCATGGAAGGAAGATGATAGAACAGTAACACAAAGTACAAATTACGTGGAGCAGAGCAGGTTGCTTTGCTAAAGGAATGACCGTATGGTCTTGATTCCCATACCTAAATGGGGCAAGAGAGATGCCCTAAGGTATTTCAGCTGCCATCCAACTGCCACTTCAGAAGGAACAGCTGTTCCAGCAGTGTTTCTCACCCGAGAGTTTTGAGAAGCAAATTTGTCATTGGATAAAAGAATCCTCTTGTGAATAATAATTTATCTAAACATTTCTGAAATAAATGGAGAGAAGTCGACAGCAAGAAAACTGCAGTGCGTATCAGATCCATGATTGCTCTGGAAATGGGGTAGAAAGTAAGATGACAGCTTCATGAGAATCAGAAAGGCAGATCTTAATTTGAAGAACTTAATGTATATTTAGAAATAGGAAATAACCATTTTCTTTTTCCACATCTTTAAATTTGTTCCTCCTCAACTCTTAAGGCAAATCTCAGGCTGACGGAGAGTAACATACAAGGATCCCACAATAATCATCAGTTTAATGATAAAATAGCAGGTGAAACTCATTGCTAATTAGTGAAATATGTACCCCAGAAAAAAAGAAAACACAGTAGCTATTTACATGGATCAAGTAGCTGTAAATTATCTATTTGTATTCATAGGATGTTTGATGTGGTAGTTATTGTTAATAGATGTCTGAGACTTCCCATCTCTGGCCTCACCCCAACAATTCCAAAGTTTTCAGAAATACGTAAGTTGTCTGGAAAATGAAAGTAGAACTTTATTTGCACTCTTCCAGCCAGCGTTAGCAGAAAAACACAGAAGTCTAAAAGTTACTTGTACTCAGGGGCTCTATAAGAGGTATATTTGTTGAATTCTCAGATTTTTATATATTTCTTAATTCCATTTTATTCATGCTTAAAATCTTTAGGGCAGCTTCCTATGAGAAATATTTTTGTGTAGCGTTGACTGTATCGCTTGATTCATCTGTCATTTGACCCTGAAATTGCTGAAGCCCACCTCCCTCCAATTCCTGTGTAAAATACTGTTTTATGTAACATCCTGTGCACTTATTTAATAAAAGCATGCTAAATGTAGTCATTCACATATTCAGATGTTATGATTTGTTAAAAAGCTTCTGACAGCTGAAAACTCAATATATCCACCATTATTTTAAATAAACAGAAAAGTCAAATTGTAAATAAAAGTTGTCGTACAGTAAAAAACTCAGATAAAAACTATGCAAGTAGGTTATACATGAAGTTAAAATATGGAAGAAAGTTATCCAAACAGTGAAATTTCAAATTCTTTCAGATATAAAAATAGCATTATTTTAAGGAGAACTGTGGTCTTGGTAGTACATTTTAGAGAAGAAATAGCCACTTAAGTTGTGCGGTAAGTTCAACACAAAATTTATATTATGAAAAAATGTAGTTTTTATTTCTGAAAAGACAAATAAGAACTGCAGATACCCGACATAGTTCTGGGATTTTAGATGAAGTCTTAACAGTTGACTTTTTAAATTCAGATTTTAAGTGTTCATCCAAGCACCAGGCAGCACAGTCAGAGGCTGAGAATGTAATAATTTTCCTCTTCTTTTGGACAAGTACAAAGGAGAAGCCTTTCAGGGTCAAACAATTTTCCAGACTGTAAGGCTTCTATTCTTTTACACCACGTGAAGTTAAAATATATGCAGTTTAGATGAGTGGTGGAATGTGTCTGCTCTCACTGTCTTCTATGGAACTGCTGTTCTCCAAACTAATTTTCATTGTACAGAGAGATATACCAAAATTGCAAAAAAAGGGACAAAGGTTCAACTGTGCATAGCTAGTCTTAGGATTCATAACTGCTAAACAATTCTGATTCTGACCTCGAAAGTTAAGAATAAACTATTTTCAGAGATTTTTCAATGAACACAAATGAAAGGGTGTTTTCTTGAAGATGAAAAGTCAAGATGAGGGATGTATTGTTTTTTCTTCTATCATTCTTTCTTCCTTCTTTTTTTGCTTTTCCGTGTAATGGGTTTATTGTCTCTTGGTGATACTGAGAACTAACAAAGAATCAGGGAAGAAAAATGCCATTCTATGCTAAACTTGAGTTCTCAGAGTTCTGAAATAATCTTTTCCAGTCTTTCACATCAGTGAGACAGATTTGTTGTAAGAACCCCATAGTCAAAGGTACACTGCAATGTATGCTTAGCAGTTCTGTTTCAACATAGAATCATAGAATCATAGAATCATAGAATCATAGAATCATAGAATCATAGAATCATAGAATCATAGAATCATAGAATGGCTTGGGTTGAAAAGGACCTCAAAGATCATCGAGTCTCAACCCCCCTGCCAAGTGCAGGGTCGCCAACCACTAGACCAGGCTGCCCAGAGCCACGTTCAGTCTGGCCTTGAATGCCTCCAGGGACGGGGCATCCACAACCTCCTTGGGCAACCTGTTCCAGTGCGTCACCACCCTCTGTGTGAAAAACTTCCTCCTAAATCTAACCTAAATCTCCCCTATCTCAGTTTAAAACCATTCCCCCTTGTCCTATCGCTATCCACCCTCACAAACAATCGATCCCCCTCCTGTTTATACGCTCCCTTCAAGTATTGGAAGGCCACAATGAGGTCTCCCCGGAGCCTTCTCTTCTCCAAACTAAACAAGCCCAGTTCCCTCAACCTTTCTTCATAGGAGAGGTGCTCCAGCCCTCTGATCATCTTGGTCGCCCTCCTCTGCACTCGTTCCAAGAGCTCCCACATCCTTCTTGTGCTGGGGGCCCCAGGCCTGGATGCAGTACAACAGATGGGGCCGCACAAGAGCCAAGTAGAGGGGGACCACCACCTCCCTCTCCCTGCCGGCCACTCCTTTTAATGCAGCCCGGAACATAGTTGGCCCTCTGGGCTGTGAGCGCACACTGCTGGCTCATGTCCAGCTTCTCATCCACCAGGACCCCCAAGTCCCTCTCTGCAGGGCTGCTTTCGAGTACTTCTTCCCCCAGGTTGTATAAATACCTGGGATTGCCCCAGCCCAAGTGCAGCACCCTGCACTTGGCCTTGTTGAACCTCATTAGGTTCTCATGGGCCCACTTGTCCAGCCTGTCCAGGTCCCTCTGGATGGCTTCCCTTCCTTCCAATGTATTGACTGCACCGCTCAGCTTGGTGTCATCTGCAAACTTGCTGAGGGTACACTCGATTCCATCGTCTGTGTCATTGATAAAGACATTGAAGAGCACCGGTCCCAGGACTGAGCCTTGGGGGACACCACTCGTGACCGGCCTCCACCCTGACACAGAACCATTTATCACAACCCTTTGGCTGTGACCAGCCAACCAGTTCTTAACCCACCGAACAGTCCATCCTTCAAATCCATACCTCTCCAATTTGGAGAAAAGGATGTGATGAGGGACCCTGTCAAAGGCTTTGGAGAAGTCCAGGTAGATGACATCCTTCGCCCTCCTCCCATCCACCGATTCCGTCACTTCATCGTAGAAGGCCACCAGATTGGTCAGGCAAGATCTGCCCTTGGTGAAGCCATGCTGGCTGTCTCAGATCACCTCCTTGTCACGTATGTGCCTTAACATGTCTTCTAGGAGGATCTGCTCCATGATCTTCCCAGGCACAGAGGTGAGGCTCACCAGCCTGTAGTTCTCCGGGTCATCCTTTCTCCCTTTCTTAAAAATGGGAGTGATGTTTCCCTTTCTCCAGTCACCGGGAACTTCACCGGACAGCCATGATTTTTCAAGTATGATGGAGAGCGGCTTGGCAACCACATCAGCCATCTCTCTCAGAACCCTAGGATGGATGTCATCCAGCCCCATGGACTTCCACACATTCAGTTTCATGAGGAGGTCTCGAACTTGTTCCACTGTTACAGTGGGACAAAATCCGCTCCTCTCACCCACACTTCGAGGTTCAGGGTCCTGGCAGACACAGGGAGCCTGACCACTAGTGAAGACCGAGGCAAAGCACTTATTGAGCACCTCAGCTTTTTCCACGTCTGTGGAAGCCAATTCTCCATCCTCATTTACCAGAGGGGGAACACTCTCCTTGACTTGTCTTCTCTTGCCTATGTACCTGTAGAACCCCTTCTTGTTATTTTTCACATCCCTAGCCAAGTTCAGCTCTACCTGTGCCTTGGCTTTCCTGATCCTATCACTACACATGCGGACAACAGCCCTGTATTCCTCCCCGGCTACACAACCCTGCTTCCACTTCCTGTACATTTCCCTCTTTTCCCTCAGTTTAAGCTGCAGGTCCTTGCTCAGCCATGC
>NC_034412.1:27534132-27543534 GCF_002078875.1 Numida meleagris | reverse complement strand
CACTAGATCTCCTTTACTGGACCGATCCCTGACTTTAACCCATAAGCTCTCAGCCTGGTCATGGCTGTTACTCAGACACAGCTCTTCACAATCTATCCACTTCCTGACGTAGAGGGCAACTCCCCCTCCCTTCCTGCCCTGTCTGTCCCTTCTGAAGAGCCTGTAGCCCTCAATCAGAGTATTCCGATCGTGGGATTCATCCCACCACGTTTCCGTGATAGCAACCAGATCGTAATTTTCCAAGCACATCATGGTTTCCAGTTCTTCCTGCTTGTTTCCCATGCTGCGTGCATTAGTGTAAAGGCACTTCAGCTGGGCTTTCCGGCACACTACCTTTCTAGAGGGGCTCTCCCTCAAACTTCCAGAAGAAATCTGAAGTTCTCCCCCACTGCTTCCTAAAGCCCCAATACCATCTTGTCCATGCTCACGTGTTATCAAAGCCACCAACCTCACATCATTCCTTGTGTTCTTCCTACAGAAGGGTGCGTTGTCCTCCTCATTCCTCCCACAAGACGGTGGGATCTTACTAGCACAAGCCCCTCCCAGAAGCACTAGCTCATTACATACAGGGTCCTTACTAGTGACCCTGTTTTCACCCCCACCCCCCTTCATACATGACATGAGGGGACCTCAGAGAGAGAATGTTCTATGATCACTTTAACATCCAGTTACTAAACAGGTATAAAAGACCAAAATTTAATTTATTTGTGTAAAATGTTTGTCTGCAATAGAGCGCATTGTATGTTTCAAATCATTCAGTGCTTAGCTTATTCTTTAAGAGCTATCCTATGAGAGCTTCCTCTAGCAGTAAATTAGAAGAGCTGGTGTACAAAAGAAATGTAACTTAAGAGGCACTTGTGGAATAAGAAAGGCCATGATAACCAAGGAAAAACCTTAAATTTTATTAATAGGGAGATTCAGAATGGGATTGGTTTTAGTGAAACACAAGGTAGGCGGCGTGAAATATGGTATTGTATATTAATCTTAAGGCTAAGATTGAGTTTGGAGCAGCCACTCGATCAGTCCAAATCTTATATGACTGTTGAATACTGAAAAGAAAATGACTTGTGCTAAAATAATGTTTAACTCTATCACTGAACTTTTCCATTTTTTTTTGACAGGAGCAGATCTGTAAAGATGTTTATGTGGTGGTCAGCTGTTCTACTTCTTGGATGCATTTTGTTGGGAGCAGATGGGTGGCCAGCCAAGGAAGGATATGATTTTAGGTCCTATCAGCCCCTCATACGATTACGCCACAAGGTACTGATTACTCTCTAGCTCTTCTGATTTCTGTTCCATGGTCAAGGGTTAAAATATGTGCCAGCTCTGTCTTCTTTATACTTACTGGAATAACGTTTAGAAAGTAACTTTTTCAGTACCATTATCTGCAGAAATCTAGACTTGATTTGACAAGTAAACAGGAGCTGTTTGTATCTGAAAGCCCAGAAGCTTTTCAATTATAGTGAGCTAAGCTCTATTGTAGTTTCTGAAGCATTGCATGTATCAGCAGAAGCTCTGAGAGAGCAAGGGGGCTGTCTCCTAAGGTCACTGTTAGCATCTGCTGAAGGTGATTCAACTGGATTTCAGACCACACAGCACTGGTAGAGCTGCGGGTCAAAGAAGCGTGGTGATGAAGTTAGGTCATCAGCAAAAACTTGTCTGTGTGAGGTAGATGTTCACACTGAATTTAGGCATTCTGAACCTTGGCACAGTGCAGGTATTTCCTGAGATGCTGTGTTTCTAAACTTCAAGCATTGCATGCCGTTCAAATTTTGCCCACCTGCAACACCTTTGTCATGAAATCAGGGCTCCCAGAACAGTTCTTATCTAATAAATACTGCTCCTTGTCTCAAAGGCAAACCGCTGTAGGTATTCTCTAAAGCAATAAGAAAGGAAGAAGGCTGTAATATCTGATTAACTTTTTAGTTACTGCTTGGCATGGTGGTCCCAGGACCAATGTCTAGGGGACTCTTAAGACCTGTGATCAGGACAACAAAGATGATGAAAAACTCTTTTCCCTCTTCTTTTGAATCTAGGGGTTTCAACTAGAAAGTCCAAATTATTGCTGGAAACTTTAAGTGTTAATTTCTATTAATATTTTGAGATGTGGCTAGTTTAATTTCTAAATACATTTTATAAAATACCAAGATGTTTCTTGGTCCTAGGTTTGAAAAAATGATCCAGTATCATGTGATTCTATCTCAGCATCTAAGGAATAACTGAAGCTGTTGAGAGTTCTGCTCAAACAAGATTAAGATATCTGGCTATCAGCAAATTATTGCGTACTATGTATGTTACAGAATTTTATAACACATGGAAAATAAAATACAAAAATTCATATTTCATTGTGAAATTTTGCGTTCTCTTGGGAATCTTGTTCCATCAGAATAGAGAAGGCATCAGACATCAGACCCCATACAAGGAAATATGTATTATGTGCTTAACGATATACACACACAAGTCTTTGCAGTGAATAGTTTGCAAAATCAGAAACTTTGCCTTATCAGTTTATTTTAATCTGTCAGCTTTAAAGAAAATAAAACAAAACAGCACAAGATATTACTTTGAAATGTAGAAGGAATAGGAGGCTAGTAGTGCCTATGGAATGAACTGTGGGAGATGTGAAAAAAAAAAAAAAAGAATTCGGGAAGATTCAAGAACAGGAGATGAGGTATGGTGAATATCATTTCTCAGGTTTAGATGATCTCTGACATTAATAGTATGTTATTTGTGGAACTAGTAGAATGTTGCTGTTCCTTAATAATACTTCAAATCCTCTGCTAATACTTAAAAGATTAATACTGAGATGGATCACACATGCATACACACATACGTATGTGAACATAGTAATATATATGTACACACTGAGCAATATTTTTCCTCTGTTGTTCATTTCTTATTACTTTATTAATATTTTTGAAAACAATATACAAAATGGAAAAGAAAGCGTACGTAAAGAACAGAAGCAAATAACATTCTGTAAGTGGGTCTTGTATTTTTTAGTATAAAGCTTAAAGGATAAGAAAAGAAATGAAACAGGAGAATACAAAAGAGGAAAAAACAATGGCAACATGAGGTGATGCAATTTGAAAAGCAAGGAAAATCTGGGCATTTATTTTTTTTCCTAGGCAATATGTGCAGATGAAGAAAATGGTTTAGGATAGTTCAGCTTTTGATATTAGGGATACAAGCTAGTGTACAACACTAGGAAAGCAGAATGCTTCTAAAGTCAATTTTTAAAACAGTTCTGGCACAGACACACATACTTAAAATATGTAAATAGTAACCATCAAGGAAAATATTTTCTTCAATTAAGCATTTAATATTTCAAATGCTTAGAGTGTTATGCAAGCAGAATACTTATTACAAATAGAAGATGATGATGATGAATATCAGCAGTCATATTTGCTTTTATCAGGCCACATGTATGCGAGTTTGTGAGTGTGCTGATTAAAAAAGATGAGTAAACACTCTTGTTCTAGTACAGGAGAATTATCTTGGACTGTAGTCCAACCATAGGATCTCTAAGCATCAGACTACAGAGAAAACAATCCTGTTGTTTATCTGTTGAGATAAAACTTAGGTATTATCTTGAAAACATAATTGTGTTCATGATGATAGCAGGTGTTCATATAATAAAGATTTTGTTGTTTTAAAAGGGATTATGAACAAGTTTATCTCCTCATGCACAGAAATTTAAAGTGAACATTTAGTCTGAATGAATTGTAGTCTGGGAGGAAAAACTTCAAAACTAGGAAAAACCTTCATGCATAAGGAAAAACTTCTACAGAGCACTGGCACAGGCTGCCCAGGGAGGCCGGGGAGTCTCCTTGGAGATCTTCAGAAGCTGCCTGGACAGGACAGGGTGACTTCCAGAGGTCATTTGTTTGGAAGCCAAACTGGGACTCAGGAGCAGCAGGACTAGCCATAGTGGAAATAGATTACAAACATTTTTTTCTCAACAACTAGACCTTTGTGATAATTCTGTCTCTTTTTCTGTGGTATAACCTATCACCATTGGCTTGGACTTGGATGGAGAAAGACTATTACAGAACACTCCTGGGAATTTTATTTTCAGTTGCCTTCAAACTGCCATAGTTTTCATTTATGTAGTTATTCAGAAAAAGATTATGTCTGAATAGCATGTGCATTTCTTGTCATGACAGCTAATTCTCTGTGCTTCATTAGCCAAAGCGCTAAAAAAGTTTGTAAGGGACTTTTCATTTGGGATTCTTCTTACGTTGCTGCTGAGGGTATTGCAAGCAGTTTGTTAATATTTAGGTTCCCACCTGAAATGGCTAGAAAGTATTTCTAGCATCCTAATGAATTTTATTCTTGTGATTTGCATGGTTCTTAAAAAGAGAGTAATATTTATGCAATGCCTTCAGTGAAAAAATGTATGCTGTGAATTTTCAGGTACAAACAGGAAGAAGGCAGACAACAGAGCACTGACTGCCAGTTTCTCATTCATTGCTAGAGACTAAGAAATATGGGATATCGTCTGTACATTCATATGTATATTCCAGGGCATGCCAAGTTCCCATATCTAATGCATGCACATACAGCCAGCTGAATACACATTGGTTATGGGGTAAGGAGGAGAATCTGTAATATTAACAACAATGCCTAACAGTACATAATATCATTTTTGGTATGGAACTGTTTGTGTTTAGCCTCAAGAGACAACAACCGAAGACTGCTAATTTAGTCTGCTGTTTACAAACAGGGAAGATCTGGTGGGGGATGTGGAAGTTGGGGGCTGCCTTGGACATAGCGACCATGAAATGGTAGAGTTCTCAATTCTTGGTGGAACCAGGAGAGGGGACAGCAAAACGGTGACCTTGGACTTTCTGAGGGCAGACTTTGAATTGTTCAGGAGGCTGGTAGGAAGGGTTCCTTGGGATTTGGTCCTGGAGAGTAAAGGGGTCTAGGAAGGCTGGTTGCTCCTCAAGAAGGAAGTCCTGAAGGCGCATGAACAGACTGTCCCCCTGAGCCGCAAGATGAGCCAGCAGGGAAGGAGACCAGCGTGGATGAACAGGGAGCTTTTCCTGAGGCTCCAGGAGAAAAAGAGAATCTACCTCCTGTGGAAGAAGGAACAGGTAACTCAGGGAGAGTACAAAGAGGTTGCCAGGATGTGCAGGGAGAAAATTAGAAAGGCAAAGGCCCAGCTCGAATTAAGCTTGGCTGCTGGGATTAAAGGGAACAAGAAACTCTTTTACAAATATATTAACAGTAAGAGGAGGACCAAGGAGAATCTCCATTCTTTACTGGACGCGGCTGGGAATGTGGCCACTGAGGACAATGAAAAGGCTGAGGTTCTCAATGCCTTTTTTACATCTGTCTTTAAAAGCCGGACCGCTTGTCCTCAGAGCACTCTACTCTCTGACCTGGAAGTCTAGGATGGGGAGCGAAATAAACCACACATGATTCAGGAGGAAACAGTCAGAGACCTACTATTCCACCTGGACTGCCACAAGTCCATGGGGCCGGATGAGATCCACCCAAGAGTACTGAGGGAGCTGGCGGAGGAGATAGCCAAGCTGCTTTCCATCATCTATCGGTGTTCCTGGTCAACTGGAGAGGTCCCAGAAGACTGGAAACTTGCCAATGTGACTCCCATCTACAAGAAGGGTCGTAAGGAGGATCCGGGGAACTACAGGCCTGTCAGCCTGACCTCGGTGCCAGGGAAGGTTATGGAGCAGATTGTCCTGAGGGAGATCATGCGGCATTTGCAGGACAACCGGGGGATCAGGCCCAGCCAGCATGGGTTTGTGAAGGGCAGGTGCTGCTTGACCAACCTGATCTCCTTCTATGATCGAGTGACCCGTCTGGTGGATGAGGGAAAGGCTGTTGATGTGGTCGACCTAGACTTCAGCAAAGCCTTTGACACTGTCTCCCACAGTATTCTCCTGGAGAAACTGGCAGCCTGTGGCTTGGACAGGTACACCCTTTGCTGGGTAAGGAGCTGGCTGGAGGGCCGGGCCCAGAGAGTGGTGGTGAATGGAGTTAAATCCAGCTGGTGACCGGTCACGAGTGGTGTTCCCCAGGGGTTGGTGTTGGGGCCTGTCCTCTTCAATGTCCTTATTGATGACCTGGATGAGGGCATTGAGAGCACCCTCACTAAGTTTGCATATGACACCAAGCTGGCAGGAAGTGTCAATCTGCCTGGGGGTAGAGAGGCCCTACAGAGAGATCTGGACAGGCTGGATCTCTGGGCTGAAGCCAATGGGATGAGGTTCAACAAGACCAAGTGCCGGGTCCTGCACTTTGGCCGCAACAACCCCAGGCAGTGCTACAGGCTTGGGGCAGAGTGGCTGGAAAGTTGTATGGAGGAAATGGACCTAGGGGTATTAGTTGACGCTCGGCTGAGCATGAGTCAGCAGTGTGCCCAGGTGGCCAAGAAGGCCAATGGCATCCTGGCTTGTATCAGAAACAGTGTTGTCACCAGGAGTAGGGAAGTCATTGTCCCTCTGTACTCAGCACTGGTGAGGCCCCACCTCGAGTACTGTGTCCAGTTTTGGGCCCCTCGCTGCAAGAAAGACATTGAGGCCCTGGAGCGTGTTCAGAGGAGGGCGACGAAGCTGGTGAGGGGTCTGGAGCACAGGCCTTATGAGGAGCGGCTGAGGGAGCTGGGATTGTTTTGTCTGGAGAAGTGGAGGCTCAGGGGGGACCTTATCACTCTCTATAACTACCTGAAGGGAGGTTGTAGTGAGCTGGGAGTTGGCCTCTTCTCTCTCGTAACTAGTGACCGGACGAGGGGGAATGGCCTCAAGCTGCGCCAGGGGAGATTTAGGCTGGACATTAGGAAATACTACTTTTCTGAAAGAGTGGTCAGGGGCTGGAATGGGCTGCCCAGGGAGGTGGTTGAGTCACCATCCCTGGAGGTGTTCAAGAAACGTTTAGATATAGTGTTGAGAGACATGGTTTAGTGGGGTTATTGGTGGTAGGTGGATGGTTGGACTAGGTGATCTCGTAGGTCTTTTCCAACCTAGCTAATTCTATGATTCTATGATTCATCATCACCTGAATACCTTTTACTCCGGCCCGATTGTGATTTTATGGAATTCAGGCCACTCAGGGTTGTAATGCCTAATTAAGAGCAAGCGCTGGCTTGGGAGAGTGGGCAGGGGTAGGTGGAGCAAAGCTCGGGTGAATTTAAAGGAGGTAAGAAAGGAATCAGGACATTCAGAATTTGGTCTGTGCTTCTGCCTACGGCAAAGCGGGTGCTTCAGTCATGATAGAGCTTTTTACTTTTTTTTCCAAATGACCAAGTGGGTAGAGAGAATACAACACAAGGGATGTGCTTTGTTTTTAACATTTAACAAATGTCTCTTTCATAGGCACCTTTTAAGAACTGATTTTGCTGCGTTGGTCAAAACTCTTTCCAGCCCTGCCCTTGTTTTGTCTTGTTTAGCTGAAGTTTTAATGGAATCAAAGCCAGATGCACAGCAATCAGTGTTTTCTGTGTAATTTCTTTAGATTAGAGCATTTCTTCTAATCTTCCTGTGAAAAACCTGCTTCTTTCCCTTTTAGTCTCTCCCTCTTACAGTCAGTTTGCTGTTAGCCAGTTCACCTCTCATTCTCAGTAACTGAGGCCTGAGTGAGATCAGAACTAAGTCCAGTTTAGAGATCTTTGGGAAGCAATGATTTTTTAATGAAACAAGGTAAGAGAAAAACATGCAGTGTCTTAAGCAGGCTCCCTTGTTTTACTGAAGATGAATTTAAGTGTATAAGTACAAAGTATAGAATACATTTTTTACACTTAGCTTTTTTTTGCTCAAAGACTGTGAAATACTCTCCCTCGATTAATAGTGCATTCTGTGCTACAGTGAAACACCTGTAAAATTCAGACAGGCTGAGAAAGAAATGGGCAGAAAGCAGTACTTGAGGATTCAAAAATAATCTGAGCTTTTCTTGTGTGGTCTAGTCCCCAGACAACTGGAGGTTTATAGTTCATAGTGTTTATCTGGAAACGCTGTTTACCTGCAGGCTCTGAGAAGTCATAAAATTTGATCCTCTAAAATCCGCTGTCCTAGAGAGGGGGGAGTGCAGGGGGAAATCCTTTGCAGTAAGATGCAGCGCTGAATTTTGAAGACTGAGAACAGAGCTTCTCTTGAGCGTGTCACTGCTGCTCCCAGTTCTAAGGTAACCAGAGAATTCTCTTCCTCCTGAGGCTCCCTGAATGCAATAGCTATGTCCTATGCAAATTCCAGGATTTCATTTAAATAACAAGAATTTATCCTCCCCTTCTTCCCAATTTGTCTAACCGTGGTAAAGAAGTCTTAAGAAAATTAATTTTTTATTTTGCTTTTCTCAGGAAGATTGAATATATCTTACATTCTAATCTACTTTTCCCTGTGGGCACTAGCATTTAAAAGGCATGGCAATTTTTTTTTCTGTTTAAAGTCTCATTACAATCATTATATGTTAATGAGCTGATATCAAGTAAACACTTTTGCTATCCCTTTTTTCATACCCAAAACTCTTTTTTTTTTTTTTTAAGTCTTAAGAATGTTGCTTATAAGATATCTCTGTGAAATATCATAGAATCATAGAAGCATAGAATTAGCTAGGTTGGAAAAGACCTACAAGATCATCCAGTCCAAACATCCACCTGCTACCAATAACCCCACTAAACCATGTCTCTCAACACTATATCTAAATGTTTCTTGAACACCTCCAGGGATGGTGACTCAACCACCTCCCTGGGCAGCCCATTTCAGCACTTGACCACTCTTTCAGGGAAGTAGTATTTCCTAATGTCCAGCCTGAATCTCCCCTGGCGCAACTTGAGGCCATTCCCTCTAGTTCTATCACTAGTTACAAGAGAGAAGAGGCCGACCCCCAGCTTATTACAACCTCCCTTCAGGTAGTTATAGAGAGTGATAAGGTCCCCCCTGAGCCTCCACTTCTCCAGACAAAACAATCCCAGCTCCCTCAGCCGCTCCTCATAAGGCCTGTGCTCCAGACCCCTCACCAGCTTCGTCGCCCTCCTCTGAACACGCTCCAGGGCCTCAATGTCTTTCTTGCAGCGAGGGGCCCAAAACTGGACACAGTACTCGAGGTGGGGCCTCACCAGTGCTGAGTACAGAGGGACAATGACTTCCCTACTCCTGGTGACAACACTGTTTCTGATACAAGCCAGGATGCCATTGGCCTTCTTGGCCACCTGGGCACACTGCTGACTCATGCTCAGCCGAGCGTCAACTAATACCCCTAGGTCCATTTCCTCCATACAACTTTCCAGCCACTCTGCCCCAAGCCTGTAGCACTGCCTGGGGTTGTTGCGGCCAAAGTGCAGGACCCGGCACTTGGTCTTGTTGAACCTCATCCCATTGGCTTCAGCCCAGAGATCCAGCCTGTCCAGATCTCTCTGTAGGGCCTCTCTACCCCCAGGCAGAT
>NC_034412.1:27438308-27532757 GCF_002078875.1 Numida meleagris | reverse complement strand
CCCACCAGACCTTCCCTGTTTGTAAACAGCAGGTCTAGCAGGGCACCTCCCCTGCTAGGTTCTCTCACCAGCTGCAGAAGGAAGTTATCTTCCATACACTCTAGAAACCTCCTAGACTGCTTCTTCTGCGCCGTGTTGTATTCCCAGCATATATCAGGGAAGTTGATGTCTCCCCATGAGGACAACGGCTGGCGATTGCGCAACTTCAGCCAGCTGTTTATAGAATGCCTCATCTGCCTCTTCATCCTGGTTAGGCGGTCTATAACAGACCCCCACCAGTATGTCTGCCTTGTCAGCCTTTCCTTTGATCTTAACCCATAGAGATTCAATGTTGTCTTCCCCAGTTGCAAGTTCGATAACATCAAAACAGTCTCTAACATAGAGAGCCACGCCACCACCCCTCCTTCCTTGCCTATCCTTTCTGAGGAGCTTGTAGCCATCCATCGCGGCACTCCAGTCATGGGAGCAATCCCACCATGTTTCCATAACAGCAGCTAAGTCATGGTTTGCCTGCCGCACGAAGGCTTCCAGCTCCTCCTGTTTGTTGCTCATGCTGCGGGCATTGGCATAGACTCACTTCAGCTGAGCCCCTTGCCTCACCCCTAATCCCGATGCCCGCCTAGGCACACCTCCTGCAGGGCTGGTTTTATCCCCTTCCACTTCCTCTCTAGTTTAAAGCCCTCTGTATAAGCCCTGCCAGCTCCTGGGCAAGGATGCATTTCCCCCTTGAGACAGGACAGACCCATCAGCAGACCTCAGGCCTGGTGGTGAGTAAACCGCCCTGTGATCAAAGAGCCCAAAATTCTTGCGTTTGCACCTCTCAGCCATGTGTTTATGAGATGGGTTCTCCTGCCCCTTTCAGTGTCCTTCTCTGTCAATGAAGGGATAGAAGAAAATACCACCTGTACTCCTATTCCCTGAACTAACCACCCTAGTCCCCTGAAGTCATTTTTGATAAGTTTCGGGCTTCTGTCAGCAGTCTTATCTTCTACATTGCTTCTTCCAATCTGTCTTTCCTTGAGAGGGGAAAAAGGGATGTTGAAGGCTGGTATTAAAGCAAGTGCGAAGTTCTTTCTCTTAGCTGTATGCTGATGCTTCCTTCCATTGCTAACTCATGAGCAACTTCTAGCTGTAAGCTTTTAGTCAAGAAGTCTCTGGGGTTAGCAAGGGAGAGAAGGTACATCTTTACCATTGTACTCTCCTGCTGCAGTTTCCTTGTGTGTTCCTGATACGAAGATGACCGTTGTGGAAGCAATTAATCTCAACTCATTGTTTTCAGGGATGATGAGACCCATATGCATCACCTAGATTTTAATTAACATTGCCTTTTTAATTTGAAGTGTCAACATGGAAGCAAAGAATGAAATAAAAAGTAGCGGTATATGACAGTGATGTAATTAGCCTTAACACCACACTACTGAAGTTGGCCTCATTATATTGCTGTCCAGGAAGAAGAGTTCCAGATAGACTCTGACTAGATAAGGCAATGATGTTTGGGAAATTGGTACAAACACAATCTGTATCTGATATCAGCTGCTGTTGCTGCTGATATCAGCTACAAATTCATATTCTCAATGACTGTATGTTTGCTTATTCTATTACCACGTTAAATCATCATCACAAATTCCTGTCACAGTAGAAACAGAAAGCTTGAAGAGATTTGTTGTGCATAAAAATTGAGATGCCTTGCTCCTGCTCAAATTTGTACCACTTGAATTTCTAAGATCCAGGAGGCCAGATACTGAAAGTGGATGTAGCTAGAGATAAATTTAAGAGGTCCGGCTCTTTTCTGTGCCTTCCTTGCCAACTCTTAATCTTTTTATTATAAACTAAACTGTATGTAATTTAACATCATAATTTTTTTTCTGTCAGCCAAACTTTGTATTTTGTTCTTTTCTGCTGTTTCTTCTCATTTTTCCCCAAGAGTTTAATAACTATTTTAATAACCTAGATGACGATACATGTAGACTTGTATCATCTTTATTAATCTCTATCATCTTTGTTCATTAAAATGGAAGTCACACCGTGTAAGATGCACAGTGCTTATAACATGAAAAGGCATATGCAAAATCAATATAAAAATAATAAATAATTATGAACATAGTATATAACACTGACAAGTGCCATAAGCTTCAATGGTGCGCAGGAAAACTGGAATGTACCACTGCCTCATTTTGTAAACTGAATAATTATCAACTTACTTAGTTTATGGTTCCTCTTTGACTTTTCTGATTCTAATTAGCTAGTTGAATTCTGTTCGTAGAGGAATTATGTACTTTAAACATTTATTTTAAATACCAGTTTACATCTGTACAGCATTATATTCTTAATTGAGTAAGCATAGCAATGACGGATAGCAAAAATGCTTTCATAAGAAAACTATTAATTACATTAGACTCCGATATAAAATTAAGGTGCAATATTTATTTGGTCATTTTAAGCGGGCTCCGGCCCGGTTGACCAAATGATAGACTTTACATCTGTCATACATTTGCAATATCTGTATATCAAAATATCCCAAAGACTTACTTTCAGTCCTTTACTTTTTGTGATGGAAAAATAGTTCAGAAAAAACTGTCGCTTTCAGCACTAGGAAAATGCTTAAGTAACTGGTCTGGCTTAGCACTTCTTTCTTCACAGGTTAATTTGTCCTGTACCTCTACAAGTAAGCTTATTTTCAATTATGGATTTCATTTTCAGGACAAAACCAAACAAACAGCACCTTGAGATAATTGTGTACTCCAGCTAGCAAGTGCTTCAAATTCATTTGAAAATGGTTGGATTTTGTTCTTAGTCTATTTCTCTTTCTTGCAGTCTTAGTGAATACAAGTATTATTATCTCAGATCTTGAAACTTCATGACGCTTTCACTCTTTTGTCTTCAGTTCACCTTGAATAATATTAGCTGTCCTTTTGCCCCACTCCAAACTTCTGTAACTCTTGTCATACTTCTTAACATTCAACAGGAATATTCTATTATATTGCATCTTAACATTGTGGTTTTTACTTGTTTTTCTCACTAGCAGTAGGATTCTGTGTCACTGAATGTGAAATGTGTTGTAAAGCACTCCAGAAAAATGACAGTCAAAGTTGTAGAAATGCTTCCATAGTGAGTCTTTGAAAACTGTTTGATGATGGATTTGGAATTTGATTACAAATTGGATATGAACCTGATCTGAATAATAACTTGAGAAATGTTTGCAAGATCTCAGTTCATAAATAAAGCCAATTTTTTGAGTGCCTGCCCGTATTGAAGATAATAAATTCAGCACCACCCTAATTCATTCAGACCACCTCCATAGATGGCAGAAATTGTTATGATCAAAGGATGAGCTTGACTATGGCTATATTAGGCCATAAGTAATGATAAAATGGAGAAACATTTTCCTGGTCATCTGGAATCCTCCATGTAGCTATATTGATTCAGGATTGCTGAATCAATGCAGAGAATGAAAGTTGAGTTAAGGAAAGAATAATTGCTGTATACTAAAAAGCTTTACTGAGATCTCATAAAAAGTGTCACAAAAGGTTCTGGCTTGAGTATATTTTATTGTACAGCCCCTCTCCTCTCTTTTTATTTGTATGCTCAAAGGATTAATCAATGACATAACATAGTAAAACATCCTTTCAAAGATTCCGCTTTCCTCTGAAGTACTTTATCAAATTTTTCTAGTTCCAGCCTGTAAATACTTGTCTTTTGTGCTTTTTTTATAGTGATATCCAGTATTCTAGAAGAGTCAAGGTAGACACCATTATAGCACAATCATTCTCCTGTCACTGGAATGGTCTAGACAGTTTTCTAACTTAAAGTAGATTGGCTTATGCTGGCAGATATAAATATGTAAAGCCATTTATTAATGTATAAATACTTAACAATAATAATTATATTTACCATTATTATTTTACATCCATCATTACTCAAAGTATAGTTCAGAAACCTGTGTTTTTCTAAGTCATTTGATAAAAGCCATGCAATAATAAAACCCCACAGAAAACTATTCCCCTAGTTATATTTTCAGATCTAGATATTTAATCAATTTAAGCATTGTAGTGGCTTTGAACAGTGATAATTTTTCTGAGAACATGACTTGCAGCCTTAGAACGTATCTGCAATAATTTGGATAAAACCATGTTTGATGAAACGATACCAAGACTTTTTATTTTGCTTTTGTAGTGTGGACTGTTCTGATCTCAAGCTGTTGAGAAATTCAGGTTAGGCAGTCTATCTGCCCTTCTTGGGAAACATCGCTGTCATTAACAAGCAGTAAGAGTACTTGTTACAATATAAGATACTGCTCCAGCATTTATTTTCCAGATCAGCTTTAATGTTTTCATTTGGAAGATATTCAGAGGAAACATGGTAAGAAGCACAAGTATATGCTTTGGTATATGGTTTAAGTAAACTTGATTTAGTCTTCTTTTCCAGCAATCTTTCCTTTACTCAGCCTGAGATTTAACCCCATTATTCACAAAACAAAATAACAGTAAAAACAGTCTTATTGACTTCTAACTTAATTGACTTGTGTTAACAATAATGTAGCATCTATTTACCATGAGATGCTTCCAGTTCAGCATACTGCCTAAAGTCTGCAATTTCTGACCCCCCCCCAGCTTAACAAGGACAGAGGGGACCCATGCCAGTCAGAGCAGCTGTAGCAGGGGCTTACACTCTTGTACTCACAAGGGAGCCCCTATGAGAATGAGAAGTTGGTGGTATTTAAGGAATTGAGGGATGCCTAAGAAATGAGTAAGTAAAGATGCACGTTGTTGATCAAAAAAAAACAAACCATCAGAGGGAAGGATTTGGGGCAGTCCTGGGGCAGTCCTGTGTGGAGCCGGGAGGTGGACTTGGTGATCCTTGTGGGTCCCCTTCAACTTGTGATGTTCTGTGATTCTGTGACATGTCATTTTTACTCTTTTATAGTTACTGTTGGCATTGCGTAGATAATCTGAGTTTAGGGCATTCTGTTTGTTTCTCGTAACTTCTTCTGGGATAAATCTCATCAGATGAACATTACGTCTGTTGCTGTGCTCAATTCCCTTCAACCGAGAATTACGAGCATTTGATGTCTTTCAGATCCAGATTTGATTTTCAAACAAGCAAACAAACACAACCCACGCTGGTTTTATTTGTCTTTCTAATAAAGGAGCGGATGTTTGCATGCCCCTTAAAAACGTAGATGGTTTTGGTAGCTTTCTTTGGGCCTGAAGTGCAGAGACAGTGGAGAGTGTAATGAGGCCTTAATGAAAAGATTTGCTGCTTGTTAGGCATTGATATGGCTACGCCTAAATGCTTTTAAGAACATAGAAGATTAGAGATTTAAATATCAAATTTTAAATAAATATCTCCCTGTCAACTCCCAAACTTTAATAACTAAAAAATTGTTACTGTTTGAAAGTGACATGAGAAATGAGCAAGAGATGAGTGTTTCAGTTGAACTGTCTTTCTAGCTCTTTGGTATTTCCGAGTTGGCATTTAATGTGGCTTGTAAAATATCAGTGCAAACTGCTCATGCTTCCTGAACTAAGTAGAGCAGCATTAAATATCTCTTTAAGCATTGCGTGCTATTAATCACATTTGTTTAATGTTTATTCTATCAAATAACTTTTTTTTTGCACTTGAGTTCTCCAAATAAGAATATATTAGCAAAATACTAATTTGAAATGTTAATTTTACTCCTTGTACTTCTCCTCTTCCCATGAAAACAAACCAAAACAAATTCATCTGCCATTTGTTTAAGGCATAACCTATAATTATGGGTACACAACCTTGAATAAAAAACCTATAATTGTAATTTCTAAGGTGATGTGCAGTCTAATACTTTTTTGAGACGTCAGCAGAATCTTCCGTTCTCTAGAGTGGTTCACGGAAAAACTGTTAGGTTTTATTATTACGTTATTTAATAGAACGTATTCAGTCTGTTTGTTTATCCAAGTATCAGTAATAGGTTGGAATCAGGGAAGTTAAATAGTTGTTTTACTATGTTTTTTTTTAAAGGATCTATAAAAATATTCTCATTAATTACATCAGAACTTTAGATGTTTTATGTGTTGTTATTGCAGCTCTCTGCTTATTTTTTATTTAAAGCTACTTGCTTTAGACACTTAACCCAAGAGAAAATAGTGAAAAGCTTTACAATTCATTGCCTGCTTCACTGATGATGATTTATTGTTGATACAAGTGTAGCATATATAGCTCAACTTTATGACTGATTTTTGAAAAAGAAGTTGAAATGCAACAGTGAGATACTGAGCTAACTTGGAAATTTCGAAGATTCAGTAGACAAAATACGATCTTAATTCTGTGTTCTAGTTTCCTAAATGGGTAATACAGTATAACCTTTCATTAGGTCTCTGGTAAAATGAATATATTCCTAAAATATATAGTTGAATGTTTTACAAAAGGGCAGATGCAGCTGATTAATATTCATATCATGAACCTCTCTTTTCCTTTGCAACACTTCCTTATCTGCCCTTGCAAAGTGAATAGTAGAAACAATGTATTATTATTAGAAAATTCTCAACACATTGGTTTTAATCAATACTGGTAGATAGACTACAATTCTTACCCCAAATTATGTCCTAACACAGACTAAATATTACTTGCGTTCCTGGATTGTGAGAAAGTAATTGATGTTGACACTGATGTGTCTATACTCTCTAATTGTCATTCTCTCTGCAGATATTCTTTTATCTAGGCAAAATTTTGCAAAGAGGAAAGATAAGATCTGAATGAGCCTCAGACAGGCTGAATAATAAAATGCAACATGCATTATGCCATTTTTAGAAAATTACACTTTAGAAAATTACACTTAAAAACCATCTATGAGATTTTAAAAAATGAGTAGAGGTTTTAGGCAAATTACTCCCATTAATGTCAACGGGAATTGTACAGCTAAAATCCATCTGCGTGGGTTTTTGAGGGGAAAAATAGCACTATAGTGTAAGGAATTATAATACTTTTCAGTAATTGTGAGAGTACCTGGAGTTTTAGGAACTCACATGTGGGAGAAGATAATGCAATACTCATACTGGCCCTTAGAATTTCCAGTGACAATTCAGTATGCTAAAATATTGCGTCTTGGAGATCTCTCTCCCTCTTTGTTTTTGCAAATCTGGAGCATCCTTAGATAATACCAAAATGAATATATACAGTAAATACTATTATCTTTTATTAAGGAAGATAAGTCTAATTGTATTTGTGTATATATATTGTATATAATGTTCCACAAATGGAGACAAGAGCACTTTCCTGTGAGGAGAGGCTGAAAGAATTGGGACTGTTCAACCTGGAGAAGAGGGAGCTCAAGGATTATCTATTACTATTTATAAATACCTGAAGGGAGAGTAAAAGGGACCTGAGCCAGGCTCTTTAACGTGGTGCGTATTGACAAGAGGCTACAGACACAAACTGGACAATAAGGTGTCTGAACATTGGCAAGCACTTCTGTGCTGTGCAGGTGATGAAGCCCTGGCATAGGCTGCCAGGAGAGGCTGTGGAGTCTCCTCTTTGGAGATCTCCAGAAGGTGCCTGGATGTGGGCTTGTAGTATTCTGTACGTGTTTCAACGCTCTGTACCTCTTCCACTACTTAAACCTTGCCCTAAGTATTTTAATGATTCAAGCATTATAAGAAGAACCAACACTACATTTGAAATTAGTAGAATTTTTTTTTTAAGTAAGTTTTACTCTCACGTGCTATGAAACTGCTTAGAATTTAAGACAGATCTGGCATGTCATCAGAGAACAAGATATGAAGTCATCCTGCTAAGAACTGGAAACTATAGTTCTGTTGTATTTCTGAAAAAGAGAGCTGCCTACTGAATTGTGGTGCTCTGTGCACACTTGCTCTCTGCTTTCTGTGACTGTGCTATTATTTCGTCCCCCCAAAAATAGATCCTGTGGCGTATAAATCAAATTTCTTGTAATTTCTTGTAATTAAACTCATTGTATTAATATTAGCTAATGTGTATTTGTTGTTCAACTACCTTAGCTTGCATATGTTATAGGAATACAGTAAAAAACTATTATCTTAGTAACACTTCCCTCTGAAATACTTTATTTAAAAAGCAATTATTCCTTTAATGCTTTAAAAAAAAAATAAGAAAGAGTAATATATAGAAGAAAAGTACGTCCATGGCAGGATTGCCATTAAAGATAATGAACACAACAGTATTTTTCTGCATTTTAACTAGGTTTTATGATATGACTAGTGATACATTTTCATTATAAAATGTTAATCAAGCATTAGATTTGTGCTTCCGCTTTCCTCAGAGTTTTCTGTAATTAGTGCCTTATATTTATTAGATTATTTTAATTGTCTCCTATCAAGGATGATCTACCATATGTTTTAGACTAACTTGCAATTTGCTTAAGAATTCCATTAATTAATCGGTTATTTTTTAAATACAGCCAATAGGGAAAAAGAGGACTTTGAGTTTCGCAAAACAGCATACAAGTCTCCTCTACTTTATCACTTATGTGCTCTGACACACACCTAAATCCTATGCAGATGTCTCAGGCAGATGAGTGAGGCTCTGGATGCAATGGAAGTTTGGTTTTTAAGAACACAGAATTAACTGGAATTCAATTTCCTGCTATGTGCAACAACTGTGGCTTATTAATATCAACTCTTCTTTCAGAAAGGGAAAAACAAGCAGAATGAACACCATATGTACCTAAATGGAGCTAAGAAACTACAGTTTCAAAAGTGGTCTAGGGGATTCTGTTAGTTCCACAATATTATCTACCTGTACAGATCAACTCTGGTCTTTTTACCTTCTCTTGAATAACTGTACGTTTAAAGTTCCTTTGACTGTCCTATTCTGCTCCCCTGTTGCTAACTTCAAGGCTGTTTTTGAAATAAAATTTGACACAGTGGCAAAATAATTTACAGAATATCATCTCTGATCAGTGCCATTGTTCACTGTCAAAATCTCAGGATGTTTTAGGAGAAACTGATGTTAATCATGTTTTGAGACAAAGAGAAAATAGCACAAGAAAAGGCACTTTTTTTTTTTTTACTTTTTTTTTTTTTCTAGAGCATTTCTGTATCTTCTTAAGAGACTTTTCTTTAACAGAGTCTGGTTTGATATATATTGCATGTAGCTTATAACTTATGATTTGCCAGAATAGCAATTTGTGGGGCCATCCATCTGTAATCTTTTTAGTTCACAAACACAGCAGAAAAGTTGTTCGTTTTTCAGCTTTCATTCACTGTACTTTGAAAAGTTTGCATGGTATTCAGTTTGTTGGAAGCATAAGAAAGGCTTCTGTACTGTTCTACTTACAGATGACTTGTAACAGTAGATCATAATATAAAACTGTGGTTCATGTAATCATTCTGGTATTACTTGAATACTAAATACATTGTTCATTCTTCATTTCCATAGTAATGCCTTGTACTGATAGAAACTGTAACAGGAACAAATAACTCAATAGCAGTATTTGATACAGCAAATTCTCAGATACAGAACACTATTTTTCAGCGCAGTCACCACCATTAGCACATTTGTGTGGCTGAGGTGATTGAGATGCTCTGCAGTTTGTGACGTGAGAGCTTTGCATGGCTGTCAGGAACATGGCTTGTCTTTCACATCACTGCCCTCAGTGCTGAAATGCACTACTAATGGGATACAGGGAGCAATTTTTTAATTTTAAGGCCAACTAGCGTCAACTCCCTAGCATGTAGCAAAAATGCAAGTGAGAATTGATGATTGTTTACCTCTCCTATGTTTTTCCTTTCAACCGGGAAGAGTTCCGTGAACGTCGAACCTTTATTTCCCAAGTTATAGGGTCTTATAACATTTATTCAATAACATAAATCATTGATTCTTAGTGGATTTGCATATATATTAATCCATATTCTTATATCTTTTAATAACAATGAAGAGAGATCTATATCTTAAGCACCTTCAGTGTAAGTTTTACTTCAGTACTTCCTTTGCTGTGTTTTCAGTGGCAGAGGCTGTTATGACAGCTGGTCTTTCCTAACCAGAGGGTTCATTTTGCAATTCAGGGATGCTCTACCCACTCTAATCACTGGTTAACCTCAAAGTAACTTCAGGCTTACAGACTTCTCCTTCTGTCTGTATGTGCTTTGCTGCTGCTGAGGTCTCGCTAGCAGAAGGTGCGTTGCACCAGGGCTGTTCTGTGATCTGCCGTCAAAGGCTGTCTTTGTAGATGGAGTCTTTTGAGAAAATGAAGCCATGCGATGCTGCTCAAGAGTCTCCAGCTGAAATAAAAATTATGATGATAAATAAAATAGGACATTTAAAGAAAATGAAAGACATTTTTGGCTAATGCATTCTTTCCTAGAATTTATTTTTCTTTCCTAGATTTTTTTTTTTAAGGAGTCACATAAATCTTAAAAGAATTCACAAAAAAAACCCAACAATTTTCTTCATTTTAAAATTTCACCCAAATAGTTTTTGTTTTCACCTTCCAGCTTTGCCCAACTTGCTGCACTCTTTCTCCTATTTTTCTTATTTTTTCTCTTCTTCTTTGAAGTCAAGATTTTTAGGATTGCTTTCCTGCAAGGCTAGTCTGTTTTTGTAATCAGTGCTTGGATTAACTTTTGGAATCTGCTTATTGTAGTCTAAGCAGCAGATACAGGCTTTGCAGCTTTGTTGGAAAAAAAACATCCCATTCTTTCTAATTACAAACTAAAAGAATGGAAGAAGTGTAAATTAGACTGGTCAGGCTTGTGGGATGACAAAGTGTCCCCTGAGCTTATATACTGCAGCATCTTAATGCTAACATAACTCAGTTCCGACTTCTTGCCATATTTTTTTCCTTTTTTAGTAAGTCCATCTTGCTGAACAAGAATAAGATTCCTCTGAGTTCTGCTGGCTTGTTAGAGCAAAGTCTGTGCTTCGCTCTCTGACCTCTAAAGAGAGAGAAAATGAAAATATTCTCCTTTGTGAAGACAAAAAGAAAGTACTGCCTGTATTGCTTTAACCAAATGCTGACCGGAGATTAAAAAGAAATGTCAAAGGAGTTAAGCAATGCTAAACCTGGAATGACATGAGAATCAGCACTTTAGATTGGCTTGGAAATTTAGACTGTAATCAGGGAATACCATTTATTGTATTTGGGAAACATTAGGCATGTTTGTGAAAAAGCTTTAAAATCAGGTACATCACATTTTATAGTCAATAAAAACAGAAGTATGTGTGGGTTTTCCTTCTCTTTCTCTTCTTTTTCTCTTCTCTTTCTCTTCCCGAATCTGACCAATATGTTTCATGTAGATGGGGAGTGTTTTGAAGATGTGTGTTCCATATAGGTGCAAGATTTTGACCCACTTTGTTGTTTTGAAACAATAGGAGAAAAAGAAGAATGCACATTGAGGTAGATTTGCAGGATTGGGTTGAAGGGAACGTTGCCACATTGTTTTACAAAAGGAAGTTAGATTGCCTCACTGTTCAGTTTAATGGTGGCTACATATTTCTATGTCCCTGTGAATTATAAAATCCTCTTGCATTTTTGATTACAACTTTATCCTTTTTGAATAGTTTGTGATCTCCTCAACAGATTTTAAACAGCTATGAGAGTGCAGAAAATTAGTTTCAGTTTATATTTTTCTCTATTAGTTGGACAAAGGTAGGTAATAAATCTTACCTTGAAATTATTTGCTTAGTAATTGGGGGAAAAAATAACAAAAACTTAATATTTACCAATTCAGAAAAGAGATTGCGCAGTCCAGAAGGACATATATATTGGTGCAGTTATTCATGTCTTTCCATAGTTTCACACATACGTGGGCATGCTTAAGATGCAGTGAAGCTGATACATGCACCATAATAACAAATCCTTGGAGCTTATAGATTAAATATAATAAGGCAATTAGGCCTGGATTGTAATCAGTACATTCAGTTTGTTACGAATAGGTTATGTAATGTTAAAGATACTACTTAGAAATTGCAGTAATAGCAAAACTAATGTCTCCTTGTTCTGTTCAAATATTTAAAATAAATTTTAAAATAAAATGTATTTAATTGTTAATTAAATTTATTGTAAATTTAAAATAAATGTATCTGTTGTAGAAGTTGAGGAAATAATACTAATTAGTAATAGCAGCAATTAGAGATAGTAGGAAGGCGTTTAGACATAGTAAAATAAGTAATATAGCAGCAAATATAGATTAGAGCTATAGGTTCAACCAACCTGTCAAAATACTACAGCAATGAATATACTTACAGATTCCAAACTTACTGATAAAATAACAGGAAATATGATAGTTTATACATGTCTGTATTATACCTGTTATGTGCATTTACACATATTCATAAAATCACCAGTACCAAATGTATCAAACCAATCCTAGTAGGGTGGTCTAGGCCACAGTAGACTCAAAGAAGTCTTATTAAGAAAACCAGTCTCAGAGGGACTGATCTCACAGAATTTAAAAGTGATTTCAGAGACACCTCTAGAGATAGGCCCAGAAAGGCACCAAAGTAAAGGGGAGAGCCTCACTTCGAAAGTGATCTGCCTCACAGAGTACGGAGCATTGCAGATGGAAGTTTCACTGGAACACTGGGTCAATTCTGTGATGCTGCACATCTGTCTGGGGTGAAAAAAAATAATAGGAGCATGTGTAGCACAAGAAGCTTCTCCAGTTTGGGTCAAAATCAGACCCTTTTTATAGCACTGAGACATAAAACAGTATAGGACACCTCTGTATCTCTACTACAAGCTCTCTGGAACTCCTTGAAAGGAGGTTGTGGCAAGGCTGGTGTTGGTCTCTTCTCTCAAGTAACAGAGAGAGGATGAGAAGGAATGCCCTCAAGTTGTGCCAGTGGAGATTCAGGTTGGATATTAGGAAGAACTTATTCTCCGAAAGAGTGGTCATGTATTGAAACAGGCTGCCCAGGAAGGTGGTGGAGTCACCGTCACTGGAGATGTTCAAGAATCGTGTGGATGTAGTGCTGAGGGATGTGGTTTAGTGGACAATATTGGCAGTAGGTGGATGATCGAATGGGATGATCTTAGAGTTCTTTTCCAATTTTAATGATTCTGTGATCACTTCAGGAAACCAATAGCTGCTGTTATTATTGGTCTTCTTCTTAAGATATCCAATAGGTGATTACATCTCATTTTCTTTTCTTTTAAACAAAACTTTCTCACATCAATACCAACTTTTTCAGGCCAATTTCCACCACAATTTCCACAGGGTCCTGGTGGATGAGAAGCTGGACATGAGCCAGCAGTGTGCGCTGGCAGCCCAGAAGGCCAGCTATGTTCCGGGCTGCATTAAAAGGAGTGGCCAGCAGGGAGAGGGAGGTGGTGGTCCCCCTCTACTTGGCTCTTGTGAGGCCCCATCTGTTGTACTGCATCCAGGCCTGGGGGCCCCAGCACAAGAAAGATGTGGAGCTCTTGGAATGAGTTCAGAGGAGGGCGACTAAGATGATCAGAGGACTGGAGCACCTCTCCTATGAGGAAAGGTTGAGGGAACTGGGCTTGCTTAGTTTGGAGAAGAGAAGGCTTTGGGGAGACCTCATTGTGTCCTTTCAATATTTGAAGGAAGCGTATAAACAGGAGGTGGAACGATTGTTCACAAGGATGGAGAGCTATAGGACAAGGGGGAATGGTTTTAAACTGAGACAGGGGAGATTTAGGTTAGATATTAGGAGGAAGTTTTTCACTCAGAGGGTGGTGACGCACTGGAACAGGTTGCCCAAGGAGGTTTTGGATGCCCCGTCCCTGGAGGTGTTGAAGGCCAGACTGGACGTGGCTCTGGGCAACCTGGTCTAGTGGTTGGCAACGCTACACTCAACAGGGGTGTTGAGACTAGATGATCTTTGAGGTCCTTTTCAACCCAGGCTATGATGAATTTCCTCTTTCCCAAGCTATTTTTCACCTTCTCAGGTGATAAGTTTTTCCTCTGATTCTTGTTTTGTCATTACCAGTGGTACCTTCAGGACATCTCTGGTGTCCAGATGTACTTCAGGGATGTCCTTGGTTCCCTTGCTGATTCACTAGGCTGGAGGCTGAATTGCCAGGACTGCATTTCCCAGGCTGGCAGACATTTTTCCTGTCAGTGTTCTGGAGCCATTTTGTCAGGTGGTGTGAAACTTTCTAATTCTGAGAACAGTTAAGCTCTGCTCCCAGGGTTCTAGACACCCCTCCTCAGCTCCTGGAATCATTTAGGCTTATGGTCACCTCGGTGCTTACGTAGTTCAACCAGTTGATTAAGGCAGGTTGTATTTCAAAATAATATTACGTTGCAAAGGGTCTTAGCCAGCTGAATTTTGAATATCTCCCAAGACAGATGTAGTGTGACAGAGACTGCATGACCTCTCTGGGTAGTGTGTTCCAGTGCTCAATCACTGTAATTGTGAAAAATACTAGGGGATTTTAAAAACAGGCAGTATAGTAATCTTTCTGTAGTATAGCTGATAGAACAGGAAGGAGGATGAACTAGACTCTTAAGTTCTTTTGATTCTGTGTGTCTATGATTTATGTGATAACTATTACTTAAAATAATGCATTTTTTCTACTTTTAATTGCAGCAGGAAAAGAATCAGGAGAGTTCAAGAAGTAAAGGTAAGTGGTGACTGTTCTCAAAATGTTATGATTCTTGTAACTATAAAAAAGTTGAACATTCATTTTTAGTCATAACGAAACATATATATGATTGTTAAGTGTTTTTGATATTTGAAATGGCAAAAATATATACAGGGAGGTGGGATAAAATGTACATAATCTAAGGTACTATCGTTGGTTAACTGATAGCAGTCAGCCTTGTTTGTCTCTATATTCTATATGGGATTTACTGCATCTTCTTACTATGTTTGTGAACTAGACTGTGGAAGCTTGCTATACTTTAATAAAACATCGGTACAGTCACTTTAGCTTTCTATTCTGTACATTTCTAATTGGATGTGATTAAAATTTGTTTGCAAATGAATCACATCCTTAGTAGGATGTCTTGCAAAAGTAGTCACCTGTGTTTTTTGCATAAGTCTTTTTATACTTTCATTAAACCTTATTTTGTGGACTACACAAAATAGAGTACCTGGGTTAAAGAAGCAGCCTTCAATAAAATAGAAAGTTCCAAAACCTGGACAGTGGCTATCACCTGTCTTTCTAGTATAACGTCTGCTAAGAGAGAGAACACCCAAATCTCTTTGTTAAAAGTTTGTTTTGCAAATAATGAAAGGTCAAATTTCCATCACAGGCAGAGAATGTTGTCTTGATATTGTAGGTGCTTGTAGAGGTAGGTTATGAGGTGCTTTGAAGAGGAAAACAAAGGGAGGGTAGAAAAGAAAAGAATACTAAAGGTGCATGAGAGAGTTAAGTGACAAACTAACGTATGTCTTTTATTACATCAGAAAGCAATATGTAATTGTATCACCTGTATTAGCTGTTCTTAATTCACTGATGTATACATCACATTATTCATTAATCTCCATTTCCTTGTTTTCCTTCACACTAAGGCTACACATCCGCATCTAAAGGCAAGCCAAACCTGATGATTATGTGGAGTTGTCAGTACAGTTGTTTTTCTTGATGATATAATTTACATCATCTGAAGGACCGTAAGTCCTTCTTTTGAAGAATGTTCACAGTGTGATAAACCAGAAAGAAATCTTCAAATAATGTCTGAACTAAGTTTTCTTTTCTGAAATAATAGGGTGAATTGTCTTGAGATGTTTTGAGTGTACCCATGATGTATTGTTCAAAAACCTAACTTTATGATTTAACACAAGTTACATGAAAATATCATGAAAATTCAGATTAGATCACAGAAATGAGAGATTAGTTAACTTAAATTTTAAGAAATTGCAAGCTTTAAGTCTCTACTTACAAAGAAAGGTACTGAAATGTGACATTTTTATGGACACTTGTGATTACGAAGTCATATCATGGTGTTTGATTATTTCCCTCCCGAACTCTAGCTGGGTGCGTGGTCATTATGCAGGGAGGAGCAGTTAAAAGCAAGAACCAACTAGTGAGCTAGTTAGGAGTGCTCATCATATTAATTAGCTGTTAACTAATCAAATAAACATTTCACAATGTTGCTAGCGACTACAGCCAAAGCAAAGTATCAAACTACTTTAAGGGAGATGTTCATCATCTCCCAACAGGCAGTGAGTTTCGTACTCAGATGCACAAAATTTGTTGTGATTATATCTGTAACATCTCTTGAGTAAAGTTTTAATCAGCTGAACTTTCTGCTTGCTGTGCACACAGCCTAAGCTGACAATTGAACTTGGAGGATTTCAGTGGTCTGGAAGAGTTACCAAGTATTCATAGGCACACAGGGCAGTCTTTAGAAAAATGATTACACTTTTTCACGTACAGAATTACAGAATTGTGAGGGCTAGAAGGGACCTCTGGAGATCATCTAGTCCAACCCCTTGCTAAAGCAGGTTCCCAATTATAGGTTGCAAGTGTTTGCCTTACGCTCTCTTCTTTTTGCAGCTACTGTATGCAGTAAAGGGACAACATGTTTTCTGCAGATCATTAAATCTTCTGAAACTTTGAAATTTAATGTTGTCATCTTAATTTGGAGGACAGTTGCAGCTCATGTTAAACAAGCTAGCCAAATGAAACTCTGGAGGCTCTGGTGTGCCTTATAACTTCCACTGATATCTGTGTTCCAGTATCTAGTTGTTATTCGATACTGCTTTGGATTATTTTTTATAAGATAAGGATATTGCAGCAGAATTCAAGGCTTGAGATATTAGTAATGGGCATAATTCCATGTGTTCCTTATATTATAAACGCCTACTTATTTTAAAGCAATAGATAAAGTAAAATAAATCTTATTTCTGTTTTACTAATGATGCTGTTATTATTTTTGTGGTGCTTGGTTTTTGTCTTGACATTTTTCTGACCCAATTGTTTTTCCCATCTGTTACTTCTGCTGTCAACCACTAAATCATTCACACCAAAATAGAAGCCAGTACTCAAATGTGCCCTGCTCTGACACTAGTCTTATCTCTCTCTGATCTGTGATATTCTTTTTCTTAATGTTACATATGATAGAAGATTCTGTATACTGTTTAAGAAAAAAAGAAACACAGCTTTTACATAAAGTAACACAACACAGATATTTTACAATTTCATTGTGTGATGACAGACTTCCTTATACTTCTGAGAGTTTTCTCTGTGTGAAAATGGTTATCACCAGTATAAAACACAAGCCTTCTGTTCAATAACAATAGTTTGAACAAGGCAGAGTGCTAAAATCTGAAAACGATTCTTACAAAAACCTTGTAAGAATATGAAATATAATATTTTACAGTATATGAATTTTTATATATTTTTAATTTTATCTATGTAAACTTAACATATGTTTACATAAACCCATGAAGTTTAGCTATAAAGAGTGTTTTGTATAACCTGCTTATGCTTTCAAATTTTGAATACTTAGATCATGCTTGTTTATTTAGGATATGCTAGTAAATAATAAAAGTATTTTAATTACTAATTTGGTTTTCCAAAAACATGTCTTTAACTTGAAAGAAGTAGCAGGGCAAACAATCACCTTGCTGGTTGGGAGTCAGAATTTGGCCTTCCTTACCTCTCTTCTCCAAACTTAACTCCTGCACACAAATCAATATCATTTTATTCCACACCCATAGTGGATGATAAAATAGATATTTTCAAGATGAATAGAGAATACATCTGGCAATATCAGCAAACGTGTACATAAGCAGTGTGCAGAATCATATTCCTAGCTTATGCTGAACTTTTGAGAATTTTAAGTACTTTTAACACAGTATATTACAAACTTTAATGTAGAAATCATTTCCAACATCATTATTCTGGAAAGCTTCTCTTTCTAAGAATCAAAGTTGACTAATGACACATCATTTTTTTTTTCCAAACTTCAAAGGCATCTCAATCATTTTTAAGAGAAAGCATGGAGTCACATTTACAGTACACTGTCAAAAAATAATTCAGTTAACTGGTAATGGTTTGGATGATCAGTAGCCAAATTTGGTCTCCATTAGTTTGAATTATGGTACAGCAATGTTTTGTTTGTTTTCTTTAAGAACTATGTATTAACTTCAGTATAGCAAAGCACTGTGTAATATATGTATATAAAAAAAAAATCCCCAAACCATGCTGCAACAACAAAACCACTGAAAATCTACCTAGACAAAAACCTCCAAAACAGATCTGAAGTTAGACTGAGAATATGGTCATCATTTTTGTAATATTGTGCAGTGATATGATACCTGACACAACTTGTCTATCTTTGCCTATTCATTTTAGCAACTTCAAGAACAGTTACTGAAAGGTATATAAATTGCTCCAGTAAAGATCTGGCAAACAAACACATGATCATAATAACATTTCAAATGATCGTGGTGGAGAGGCTGGAACTATGTGATCTTTAAGGTCCCTTCCAGCCCAGACCTATGATTCCGACCCAGACCTTATGATTCTATGACATATGTATGTAAATGATTCCAACGATATTAACTTATATAGTTGTACTTCGTTTTAGCTGTGCTTTCAGGGCTACTTGTGCAGAATGCTGTTTAAATTTTTGCTAGCTGTTATTGATCTGAGTTTTGAACATCATTGCCATCCAAAACTGAACAGGAGAGTATTGACTGACCACAATTATAACCCAGGCTTTCAGTTATATTAAATCCTTCTAATTTTATGCTTACCTTAATAATATGAGTATGAAATCATTATTGACTCACTGATTGGCTGAAAACAATTTAATACTCTATTATTATGAACATATTGCCAGGCTTTTCAGATGTTAACAAATGTGTGTATCTTTTATGATCTTTACTACCAAACAATAAAGAACCATGTGGGCATGTAACCATGTGGGCATTGCTTTCCCATCTTACTTTCATTTTGCTCTTTAAAAGGTAACACAACACACCTGCACACACTTATGGCTTTTTCTGGGTTTCCAGATTAGTACTGTAGTCTTTTTTGAAACCCAGATAAACATTAGACAAGAAGGACGGAGGAAAAAGCTTAATAGTGCTCAAAATAGAAAGATTTAAGGGATGGAGTCAGTAAAGCCTTAATTACATCAGCAAATTTTTAGAGTGAGAACATAACTCAAGATACTTTCACATGTCAGTGGGTGAGCAAACTGTCTATCCTGTCATGTCTATCCTGCAATGTGGCAGTCTGGTTTTGCTTTTGATGTAGAAGAGACCTGTGTATAGCCTGATGAGAATATATGGCATCAGAATCTTACGCCATGTAAAACTGATTAACTATGGAAAACAATCCACTTTATTACTTTTTGTAATGTATGTATCCAATGACTCATTATGTCTGCTTGACCACATGATTCTAAATTCATATTTCAACAGACTGGTGTTATGTGAATATGGTTAGAATCTGAACTGCAGTCCTACTGGACAGAATTGATTCATGTTTTCATTTGTTACAGTGCAGTAATCCTTTTCTGGTAGACCTGAACATATCATAAAAATTTATAGCATTTTAGAGAGTATATGTAACAGCAGTCAAGTTAGTAAATGTATGTCTAAGAGTGTTCTTCACATTGGAATGCAGCTACTAAATATCATTTTCCTAATGTTTTCTTTATCGTTACATTCCGACTTAGCTGAATGAATAAACTTATAAGAGGTGGTTTGAGGATTCTCTGAACTCATTGTAGCTAATACTGACCCCTTCATCCTACTCCATTCTCCTCCAGTGCCCAGTCAGCTCAAATTCTCATCCCTTCAGTCTGTTAAGAATTGCCATAAGAAATGCAGCTCAATTTTCCCATTCAAAAAAATTTCCATTTACTTTTCTAGTTCATGGTGTTACAACAACTAGCAGACAGTGCTGTTTACTGAGTGTGGTATCATCTAGGGTTGAGTAACATCATGTAGAATTTGTTAACTGATTACAGTACGTATAATGTCCACAGTTCAACTAAGGAGCTATTAACTTTGCATTGGTTGGCTACAAATTTTTAAGTCTTTTGCCCTGACAAGAGCTTGTATTGAAAAGATAACTAGAAAACCAAATAGCTAGAATAAGTCTGAAAAATTGTTTTAAGCCACATTAAAAAGTTGTCCCTGTCTGTTGAGAAATGAATTGGAATAACAAGATGCCTGTAATTTTTCTTGAATGCATATATTCATTATTTCTGCCCATAGGCTAGAGCTACTTGAGGGTTAGACATATCCTGAAATCCTTTAAATATTTTAGGAATTAAACATACAAAGAAATTTTTTATAATTTTGATTATCTTTGGGGAGAAAAATGAGCATTTAGGTTTATTTTTCTTTTCACATGTACTATTCAGGAGGAAAAAATTCAGAGGGATAGAGATTTCAGGAAATAATTCTGCAAAATGAAATATCTATACTAACAGCAGATATACTGGTTTTATCTGTTTGTAGTAGTAATGTAGAGCTAATGCGGGACATTGGTAGCTGTCTCTTTTTTTTCTTAATTCATCCATGTCCATCTTAAGTTTAGGTTACATTTTCTTAATTAGCGAAATCTATTTCAAAGTAGACCTTCAGAAGTTGACGGAAGATAATAGGCACAGGAGTATTCGTAAAGTTTCTTTCTGTAGTGCGCAAAAACTTCCCTTAAACAGATAAAGCAGAGAAGGGATTCAACACCAGGAAGGAAAAATAAAAGAAAAAATTCTTGAATAGTCAATAGAGCACAGAATCCTTCCTTATAGAACTCTACTAGTTTTAGAGAAGTCACTTGAAGAACAAATGTTAACAGTTTTGCTTATTTAAATATATTCATGGGCTGAATTATAATGCTACGTAACCCACAAATTATTTTTGATGGAAGTACATTTTGATTAACAGTCTGAATTTTTTTTTCCCTTAAATCTTACAGTATTTATAATTCCCACATGAAAGTAGCTACTATTTGGTTTGAATGCTGTTGCAAATGTTTTAGAGAGTTTTTATGCTCTTCTAGTGTAGGCTGAAGAAAAAAATGAAACAGAGAACATTACTTTCTCTAAGTTTGTCTCTTTTAATTATTACTGGTACTGAGTTTGTAAGTCACACATTTTTGCTAAAAGCTACATAATTTCATATATTAGGGTTCTTTTATGTCTTTAACCGCCATCTTCAAAAAAGAAATACTCTGAAGTACGTTTGTTTTCAAAAAATATTACCCTTGCTTTTCTTCCTTCTCCTTGAAAGAAGCACAGGAACCAAAATGGCTTCTGAAGGACTTTGAAGTAGCTCTTGAGCACTGAAGACCTGCACTAAATTCAAAGAGAAAGTGGTACAATGAGGAAGTATTCTTGGATTTTATACTCTTAATAATAAAAACATTAGAGCAGTGTTTGCAGGGGATGTATGTCAAATTGCTCATATGTAACAAATACTCATTTGACTACACAAGCAATAGAATTCTGAGGATGTTAAAGAGGCTGTTGCATGTGAAACTTTGAGCTCTCCTGGCTTTGTACCTGCACCACAGGTACCTCAGTTAACTTTGATATGTAATAGCGAGCAGGGGCAAGTTGTTTCATAGTACTTGTGATGTAGAAGGTGATTGTTCTGACTGGAAGCTGTAGAACCAGAGCAAGAGCAATGTAAGGTTAGTGTTGCTGAATGTTGAAATACAATAATCTTCGTATCTTACCAACTGAAAAAAAATTAGAATGGGTTTTCAAAAAGAATACTGAACATTAGAAACTATTGGAATGCAGTTACATTAGAAATTATTACATTTTTTTGTAAGTAAGTATAAATGTAATAGTTAAAGAGTCAATGGTTTCACTTTAGGGAATGCAGACTTTATTATTTGTTGTTATTCTTCTACTACATAATCCTTTGGTTGGTGTACACTTAGTATAAGCTGATCTAAAATAGTCTTCTAAGATACAGTTTTTCCATAGGAAGAAAAAAGGCCTGATATTTATATCGCTGAAAAAGATAAAGATCCTTCTAAAAATCAACGTAGGTCTTTAAAAGCTTTGTAAGCATCCGTTTTTAGATGTAGACTTAAAATAAAAAACAATAAATACAATTTTCTATTGGACTGTTCATATAGGTGCGTTTAAAAGCTAGGAATGATTGTCCTAAAACAAAAAGTGAATTATGAGAGGAGTACAGAACATTCAAAAGATAGATCATACATACTGATCTTTCAGAAATAAACTATTTAATTTATGTTGTTCTACAGTAGATACCTGTAAGTAGCTGGGTTTCCTTTTTTTTGGCTTGTTTGTTTGAATTCAAGTACTGTGTTACTTTTCTATTGCATGCTTACAACACAAGTTTGATAGCTATCAACAAGACTTGCAGATTGTTTTTCTGTGCTGTTTATAAGCCATAAAACCTTTAAGAACACCTGTACAGAAAAGAACAACAGATTTGTGTTATGCAGAAGAAATTTTCTTACTCATACAATCTGAAAAACAGAATTACTTTTTGCTTTTGTTGTGAATGCTTTAGAATGCTATTGATTATATTTGGATAATGTTTTCTTGTATCATATATCTCTTGCAGTCAGTTGAAATGGCAGTCAGAACTCATGTAACCTTGAAATATGAGTCTGGCGAATATGATTTCTACTCCCCCACATCCTCAGGCCTACTCAGTAATTGCAGCCCTGTATGTTACTCAGATGCCAATTGAAACAATTACAGCATTCATTTTTTTGTTTTACTCTTTGCATAGCCAGGGTTGATGCATTTCATTATCTGTTAAGGTCACATCCCAGTTTACTCCAAACACACTCTTTTGCCATTGCTTCAGACACAGGAACATGATTAGCAGTGTCAGATCCTGTTAACATTTACATCATAACTGAAAGCAGATATTAAAGTGAAGTGCAAATTAAAGACTGCTAAAATGCCTGCCACTAACAATTATGGTGGGGCAGTATTAAATTTCTCATTTATTTCCAAAGGTCAGATTAATAAAGCTGCATGGCACATTATCATAAAGGGTGGACCCAGCTGCCTCTTTTGATTACGCTTAGAAGTCTAATGTTTCTAAGGAGGATTCGCAAGGAATGAATGCATCTATTTTAACTAGTGGTTTAAATGTGGGTAATTATTAGACCCTATTCTGAGAAGATCCCAACCAGAGATTGCTGTTGATCAAATGTCTTCCTGTTTTTGCAATTTACAAATATAAATGTAGGTTTCTTTGATAAATTCCTTTTAATTTTCTTTCCTTAAAATGTAAAAAGCTCCACAAGTGCCCGAAAACCTAATTCATAGGTGTAAACTAAAGTGCCCTAGGCTTGAAATATAACCACTCAAAATCTATTCTGACATGACCTAATGTAACTTTGTCCTTTGTTTTTTTCCCTTTTTCCCATTCTCTTGATTCAGAAGCATTTTCAAGATTTTTATTAAAAGAAATAGTGTTTTTTTCCCAGATAAACAGCAACAGTTTCCTGCTGTTTTGTCTACAGAGTAGAAATACGAAAAATGATTCTCTACCATTATTCCTGCTGTGAAGAACATAAGCATCTTCAGGAAAAAAAGTTAGTACAGATATCTGTCTGCCTATCTGATACTATGCTAATGATCTAGTACCCTGATATATGAATAAGCAGAATCCCATGGGCATTACACAAATTAATGCAACTCTTAATATTACAGAAATATTCCCAATTCAGTACTTAAAACAGTTCTAGTGTGTTCATTTTAATTTTTATTTTTCTAAACTAAAGCATGTTGCCGGGTAGACAGCCATTCTTTTCCCCAGAAAATTTGCACTGGAACTGGTCCTCATTTATGCGCAACTTCTTAAGAAAATAATTTCAATACAAAGCAACACTAATGGGCTTTAAATGAGGCAACTGTATCCTGTGAAGATACACTTTTTGGACCACGTAGGTGTTGGCTAGCTGTAAATATTCCATTGAATAAAACTAGAATCAGTTTAATTACTTAAAGTGTAATTTAATTAAAACACTGGTTGTTTATAGCTTAAAATGTTATTATCTCTAGTCAAACTAAAATGTATTGTACTTTTTTTGTGCATTACATTGTAGCTATTTGATCTCTTAGTACAAAAAGATGGAAAACCTCTCTGATTATTCAGTTGCATACATATATAAGAAATGAATGTATCCTTTTCCCTTTTCTGTCCAGCTTTCTATCTTAATCATCCAAATTATAGGCATTTTTGAAAGTACACTTTTTAAAAGTTTGTTAAAATGTAAATAGAGTTAGATATTGTCAACAACAACAACAGCATTAGAAATAAAAATTGTGTTTGTTGTTTTTAATCCATGTAAATAATCAGAAGTCACAACATGCCAAGAAGGAATCTACCATCCTAGCATGAAATTACTGGTGGAATCACTAAGTTATAGATCTGTGTATATTGCTGAAAGAATTGAATGATTTTCAAGTTTATAGTGAAGATGAACTTCTTTACAGAAAGGGTTGTTAAGCACTGGAATAGGCTCCCCAGGGAGGTGGTTAAGTCACCATGCCTGAATGTATTTAAAACTCATCTGGATGTGGTGCTCAGGGACGTGATTTAGTGGTGGGTTGTTAGAGTATGTTGTATACTGTTGTTGCAGTATGGTTGGGTTGCGGTTGGACTTGATGATCTTGAAGGTCTTTTCCAACCTGAGCAATTCTCTCATTCTATGACATGAAATGTGTTGGTACAAATTTGAAGGAACTAGAATAACTTTGTGATAATCAAGGTTATAATTTTGAAATAACAAAGAAGAAAATCAATTGTTTGATGACTTGAGTAAGCAGCGTGACCTAAAAGGCTGTATTTCTTCATAATGTTATCAAGGAAGTTATTCCTAGCAGAGGGAGCAAAATAATAGCAAGTGCTACACGTGACAATATTTAAACATCATCTGACATACTGTATACATGAATGTTCATGTTTCATATGAAATTCAGTCTTGAAATAATAGAGAATGGCTACCGCAGTGATCATACAATATTCTATATGTGAAAATTCAAGAACTTATCTTGTTTTCCTAACAGAATAGAAAACTGAAAGTGACATGCTTCTTTTCCAACTCTGCCCCCTTTCATGGGCCTTTTCCTAGTTTTTCATACTAGCCATTCATATCTTTGATTATGCAGAAAGTAAGCTGTGTTCTCAGGAGAGAACAGGCTATCTCGTTTTCTCATGTGCAGGGCTTTGATACACAACCTCTGCTGCATATCCAAGGATAGAATATTCCTTTGAAGCTCCAAAGCTTTTAGAGATCAATTATTTCACCTCACTTCTAGGTGTTTTTTTGTTTGTTTTTATTTTTATTTTTATTTTTAGTAATAGCACACAACTTTCAGTTTTGCCGTCCAAGGAGGGATGGACTTTATGGGATAAGAGGAAGCTAAGTTAAGAGTAAGCCTTTCCAAATTTTATGTTGCTCAAGTACTGAAAGAAGAACATATAGTATCGCAGAAAGTAATAAGAAATTGTCATTCTCCATGGCCCTCCCACTGTGGTATTTGGCTATTCAGGCTTCAGAAATAGATCAAAAACCTGTTTATTAGTGTCTCCAGCCTGGCACAGATTTTTGTCATTACAGCTCTTCTGGTGAGTTAAAAGGTAACCTCTTGGCTAAAAAAGTCCTGGTTAAGTAATCTAAGAGATTTGACAAAAAATTATTACATTCTAAATACTGTTCTATAAACAAACACCCAAAAATGATATGGTAGGATGATTTATCTTCTTCATGCTTGCTGGACTTTGTAGTGTATAAAATCTAGTTATCTGGGCTATACACTAGTTAAAAACTGTTTTTTTGTTTTCTGCATTTGGCTTCCTGTCCAGACTGAGACTAAACATGGGCTTAGATTACTATACTGGCCAGGGCTCAGTACAAAAACTTGCATTAATAAGGTTCAAATTACTCTCAAATTAGACACGAAGAACACACACATAATTGTGAATGATGGCACACTGGTAATCAGTTAAATTTTGATATTTTAATTCTCGTGAAACACCATAAAATCAATGATGGCATTGCTTGAATAGGAATTTAAGAAAAAGTTTTATTATGATTCAAAAATAAATAAATCTCAGAACGTTAAAGCAGGCATTTTCCTTAGCTTTGTAAAATTCTGCATAGAACTGATTAAATGAAGGCTCTCACGAGGAAGGGAAGAATAAAGAATTTCAGTAAATAGAAAAGCATACAAAAATCCCTTTTGTCTTATAAGTGCCACTGACATTCTAATTAGCACACATGGATTCTTCCTCATAAAATGTGAAAGCTGTGTTTTTGTAGCTTTAAGGATAATTGCACACTAAAAATGAACTACAAATGGGGGAAAAAATCCACTAAAATTTTCTGGTATCATAATTTCTGTGCCCAAAGGATCGTTTATGCAGCTTGCACTCTGATCTAATTAGCAGTAACCTGACCTTCTTTCCCCAGAAACACTGAAAAATCTTGTTACTATTTATAATTATCATTGATATCTCAAAATAAAAGCAGCATGCAGAGTTGTACAAATCATGAAATAGAATTGGCAGAAGTCATACAGTACTATAAAAACATTTGTATTCCTTAACTGTCTTTCTAAAGCTGTTCAATATGCTTCCATATAAATACATAAGAGCAAACTTAATAGAAATATATATATGTTCACAGAAATAAACACACAAAATGTTAGTACTAAGCCATAGATAGATTTTTTTTTTTTCTTGTTTTAGATTTGTGGTTCTTTGCAATTTAGTGGAGAATTGAAGAGTAAATTTAGGCTCCCAACTATTCACAGCAAGGAGTGGCACTGTCACTGTCTTTTTTTTTTAAGTTTCTTGGTAAAGTGAGCCATTCAAAAAGCAACTATCCATGTGACTGTATACGCTGAGTTGGGAGCAGTGCTCTTCAAAACAGGAAGGTTTTCGTACATTTGTATATTCTAACAAATGAGCTGGATGTACTGACTGCCAGACATTCAGGCGTGTGACCTGTTACGATCCTCTTTCCTGACTCATTAAGAAAAAAATGAGTGTTTTTATGTGCCCACTTATAAGCAGTCAGTTTCAAATGCCATTTCTTCCTATCCTTGCATCTCTAGAGAGATATTATGAGACTTCAGGCCCGTTTACTTTCTTTCAAGCTTTTTTTGTACTGTTTGAGAATGCCCTTTTCCACAAGTCTACTTTATTCTTCCAATTGTGTCAAATGCTTAGAGGTTAGGGAAATCATAAATGCAAGCAAGCTACATGCTAACCATACAGAGCATGAAGGTCAGTAATGTTTCTCAAACAGGGATTACAGGGTCCCATTAGACACTTTAGCAATCTGATCTAGTTGCTATCAGAAAAGTCAATATTTGCATTTTGTTGAATATGCATGCCCACTAGTGTTTGGAAAAAGGGCTATTTGGTATCTTTGCTTGTATGATTAGCTTGTTTGCATTCACAAGATACTATCTGCAAATCCTCTAATGATTCAAAGACAACACTGTACGGAGTTATTTCATTATAAGGATTAATTCTTTGCTATTCTTAGTTAAACAGGCTTAGAATTTGATGTTCTTTAATTTCAGCTAGGGCACTAGAAGGACAGCTTGAAGGAAAATATGGAAAAAAACGTTTACTCATAGAATATTAAGTGTACCTGGAGAAGGTATTATTTTAGTTCATGGTATGTTTATTTATTACTTTACTAAGAACCCTGGAATCACACTCGTTATTGAGAAACATTAATTTATCTGTGGATACTAATGTGCCAGCCTTCTGCTTTTTAAGTTATTTAAAAGTTATCTAATCAAAGTAGTTTCAAAAAAAAAAAAAAAAAGCCAGGTATGGGCAGCGTCTTGCACACATACGTTCAGCCTGATTGACTTTACTTGTATTCTGAAGCTGTGCAGGATTTTGGCTGCATACAGGGACTTAAATCAGACTACATCATTCTGAAAGCTTTTATAACACAAAAAAAATCCTTTTTGAAAATCCGTGAAAGTATCAAGCCAATGCATTTACTAAATTGTTCCCTTTTGCTTTGGAAAGTAATGGATGGAGATCAGCCACTTAAAAATTTGCAGCTCTATTCAGACTGATTCAGTTCACAAACCTGCTCTTACTTTCTAAATACCAGTTATGCAGACTGCTGTATGACATTATGAAGCCACTTACCAATAGGGTGACTTTGCATAAAAACATTCTGAAATCATTAAGTAAGCTGAGGTAGGAAAGGTGGTCTGCGTTCAGTGCAAAAATAGGGCCTAATATACTGCCATTTTCTTTTGAAACGTATACCTGTCTGCTAAACATTTTGACCAGCCAATCTGAGCTTCATTCATCATCCAAGATGACATGTGTCAAAGATGGAGCTGAACATCAGATCAACCAGGGGAATATTTTGAGATACTGACAAAAAGAGATCTTGGCCCACACGGTCAAGAGAGAAAGGCTGAACAACAAACCAGTAACGTTATTTAGAACTTAATATTTCCTCGGTTGACTTGAGACTTATGAGCTCCTTTAAGCTCTGCATTGAGTATGTATGTGAATGGGGTCGCACACAAAAAGACCTAATGCAATCATAACTTTTTGCTCTGTCCTGAAAGCTTTCCAACTTGAGATGGTGATGCTAGTTTGAGAAAGATTTGAAGATTCTCCACTAAACAGAGGGGAAAACTTTTCTATAAGTCAGTAACAGGAGATCCTAAAAGATAAAGTAGCACTTAATTAGCCAAGAAATACAACAACAGAAGCCACAAGAGTACCATTAAATATAAAACACATATAGAATGTATTGTCCTCTGATCTGAGGGAGCACTCGTGTTGTGAGGCAGTGAGGGCAACCACAGAAACAATAGGGCTAATATCAGTTCTTGTCAAGTGATGGAGCATGGACTCAATCCAGCCACTGAAAATGACGTTTGTGATATCTGTGTTGCCTCAGTTATTATTGGTTCTTTTGTTCCCAAGGGCTCTGTGAGATAGGGTTGAACTTTCAGAATTGGGAGCATAAACTCATGTTGCATGAAGTGAATTTGTTCCAGCCATGCAAAGGCTTTGGTGAAATGATAGACAAGCAGACTGAGTCTGTGAGTTTATGATCAAGAGCTATGCAGTCTGTTTATTTCAATGCTAATGCTTCATTAGTTTCTGAAACTTGGTCATGGGAGACAGAGAATAGAAACTGAAGGATGGCTTCAGAATGGAAAAATCTGATGTAGTTCATGTGTAGAATTCTTCTACTCAGCTTTCACAAGTCCATAAAAATGCCTTCATCATGGTATGTTCCTTCTCATCATTGTTTTCTCACTACTAGATATTCTGTAGTTCCAGCTTTTTTTTTTTCTGTGGGCTTTTTGGTTGGCTTCTCTTGTAATCCTGAGAGAAAGAGAACAGGGGATGCATTGCTCCTTTTTTGTTCACCTTTTATACTTCAATGTTTTGTTTTCCTGAAGCCAGTAAGAATGCTGCCCCTCCAGGAGCATCAAACTGATTCTTTGGCTTCTGGGCCAAAATATTTGGCCAGCCCTGTACTAAATAAATAAGCAGCCAGTGATAAATAATGGAGGAGTCAATTTCTTCTACTAAATAATGAAATTCCTATGATGAAAAGATAAACCACTCCATTTTACTTTATCTGAAAAATTGATAACTAGTTTGTGGTTTTTACATTATTCAGATTACAGAAAATGTACTAAACATTTGGATTTGATCTGCTTCTTTCTACAGCAGCACAACCATGAGGGTTAGCAGAATATGTATTGTTTAGTCACATCCAAACACAAGAATAATTGTTACAAATAGACATCTGAAAACTGAAGGTATATTATTTTAGCTTTCAGATGAGTAGCAATCTGATTATAATCCACATGACAGTCTGAATAGTTCCTGGGAGTTCTTCAAAGTACACAATTGTTTGTTGCTTCATATTAAAACTTTATTAGCTGTTTGTATTTTAACAAGTTAATAGTATAACAATTTCCTGTTTTTTTCAATAATTATTCATATGTACAAGATTAGGGTTGCCTTGATTCCAGTTCACACATCACCAAAAAGTCGTGTTCTTGACATGCAAATTTACACTGACATGGCTTAAGGAAATGTCAAATGCTAGACTTTCTCTTTTTAGTAATTATATTTGTATTATATATCTCATTTGCTATATGTGGTTTAGCTGTGAATTTAAAGACATCCTGGTGTTTTGACTGAGTTAGCTTTAGTGATTGTTTTATCAGATAAATTCTATAGTACATATAACTACTTCATCTCACCGTTAAAGAAATGAGAAACTTCTGAAGAGAAATTAGATTTATTATTGACACACTAAATGACTAGGGAACTTAAACTCTTGTTGAGATTGCTGGAAAACCAAGTGTGTACTATCTAATATTGTTAATAAAATACTACAAAGTCAAAAGCTGTTAGTTGACCTACAAATACTTAAAAAACAAAGAAACAAACAAACGAAAAAAACACCTCCAGGCAACAGGATTTTTAACTAAAGAGGCTGAAGTTACAGGTTTTCTGAACTTGGAGGACTTAGCAAACAAGGTTACTATTCTTTGCATAGAAATCTTATGCATAATGGGGAAATGATCCTTCTATGCTGCAACATTGTAAACACAGAAGTGATTATCGAAGTAGAGAAAAAATTGCTTTAAAGATACTGCCATATGTGTCATAATTTTATGCCACTCAATATTGTATATAAAAGTATTTGATGAAAGATCATTAAAATGGTTTTATACTTATTTTTAAAGAAAAAATTGAACTTTACTAAAAAAAAAAATAAGCTGCTTTAAGTCTGCAAGCAGAGTGCTAAGATGTAGCAACTAAAGGGAATATTCAAGAAGGAAGTATGAATCTTTAATGTTAGCTTTTGAGCTTATTTGGAATGGCTTGTCACCTGCATCACTTGATTTTCCATTTCTTCCCTCTAAACACGGTGCAAGAGTCACATTATGAAGTAAAGATTATATTCACATTTTCTCATGTAAATATTAATATGCTGCTCCAAGATGCAGTGACCTGAATTTCAGTCAGGTCTTTAAGTCCTACAACTTTGCTAGTAAAATTAGGCCATACAACAACTTTGAAGGTTAGGCAAGACTGTAAGTGAGAGAATTTTACCCTGTACGTTAACAGGTATTTGGTTTGTTTTAATTCAGCTGTAGGTAACTTACTTGTCAACAAGGTCTGATCACAAGTTATTCAGATTACAGTGTTGATTTCACGAAGCAGCTGCAGATATTTCGTGATATAGTGTCCATCATTCTGTAATCTTAAAACCTACAAAGAACAAAGTGAAATATATTAGGCAGCAGTACAACATTTTTTCCTGACTATCCTGAGCGCCATTCCTATGTAAAAATTTGTGTCCTGAAACTTCTGGTGCAGTGTGCTACTGAATACTCATCTGACTGCTGTGGGTGCTATCTGCTGCTATAGGATTCCACCCATACCTCTACACTGAAGATTCCTGTGTATACGGGTAGGCCAACCTCAGATACTGTAGTCCAGTAGTTCTAAAATGTAGAAATTATTTTTAGACTGCACAGTACTCTTACATAACTAATACATACGTCCAGAGATCTAAAAAAGTTACAGACTTTCTGTAACTCTAATTTCTTCATACTAAGTGTTATGGAGCACATCCACCCTGCTCAAATACCTTATTCATGGAGAAACTGCATCCTATGGAAAAAATAGCATATGTGCACAGACCTTGCTTGTCCTTCTTTCATGTCATCATGAGTTTTAGTCTGAGAGCTATTATCTTCTGTACTTTCTTCTGTCAGCCTTTATCCCTAGCCTGTAATATACTCTTCATTTTTTAAAAAAAACTTAGGATCAAGTCATATTCTTGTATGCACAGCAGATATTTTACCGTTTTGATAGCAGAATTTGAACTGAAGAGCTAGTCCCTGTGTGAGATTATGTTTGTAATCCTTCCCTGTATGAAAATACTACAGACTTTCCTCTCAGAGCAAACCATTAAAATATTTGCAAATCACTAATCTGTTCAGGGATTTTCTGTTTATCTAGGGCAAGTCTACTGGCTAGTGATGTTCCTTAACATTTCCTTATTTGGAGGGAACACTATTACGACTAACAGGACAATGATTGGGCAGGGAAGAGTATGGAAGATAGAAATGAACCACAAAAATGAAAATTGCCATAAATGACCCTATGAAGACTCTGAATTTGTTGTGGTTTCAAGCTTAGTGTTCAAAAGAAAAACAAATGCCAGAAATAAAAAAAATATATATATATATGTATTTAACTTGAACTTTGGAAACACATCTCTATTTTCATGAAAAACCTTCTTGATTCATCTGGACACAGTTGAAATGTCTAATTACATGAATGGATATTGAAACATCTAATAGAAAATGACTGTGCCATTGTTGAATGTTCATATTACATTCAGCTTAAGATGACTGGAAAAAGTATAAACTATTCGGTGATACTAAGTTTGCTTGACAATCACAGGTTTTCATAATCTTCAACTTGAATTGAAGACAAGGATCTCTTATTTGTTTAATTTCATTTCACTAGCAGGAATCTACTTTGCTATTTCTGTTTTTGTGGTCTGTGGCACTCTATCACAGATAAGAGAGGCGATTTTGGTGTTTCCAGTTTTAACCTTTGGTGGGTTTATGGAGTTTTACCTGGAGGTTAAAAGATCTTATACAGATCACAGTTCAGTTTATGATGTTCTGGATGAACTTCTCTGTTAATAACTGGGCAACAACAGTCAGTGTCAGCCTTTGTTTTGGAGTTTAGTCCTGTGTATGAAGTGCATTTGTATACCAAAACCAACAAGATGACCTCATTCACAATTGCAACACAGAGCACGTGTAAGGGAGGAAATATATTGGAGAAGATGAAAAGACTGCTCCTAGCAGCAGCCATGACATAGATACAAAGCAGTGCCAAAAATCAAATAATAAGGCACTTCTTATATGTCAAATGTATTCCAAATGTAGAATGTTGCTGCATCCTTAACAATTTCTCATCATGTTCTTGCCTTTAGGGAGGTAGCTATAAAAATCAAAAAGTAATAATTATCCAAAAGCTGTTTGTAACATATGTTAGATTATTGAATATGGTGCATATTAGTACAATAGAGCATATGCTAATATTTGCTTAATTATGATCATTGTTACCTGTATGCCTTGAGTGTAATCTCACAGAATTTAAGGTGAAAAAATAACAAAAACAACAGAACAAAACCCAACAGAAAACAAAGATTTTGAAATAATTGTTTAGAAACAATGGTAGAAATGCAACAAAATTTACTAGAACTTACACCTAATTTAGCATAACCTAGATAACATGGTTGTCTACATATGTACAGGTATCAGAATTTTGATTAGTGTGAAGAACAGTGGAAAACTTAGAAGAACTGGAAACAATTGCCCTTTTCTTTTCCAATCCCATGTTTTTTCAGCTGAAATTGGATTGGATATTATACAGATAAAAGCATTTTTAATTGCACCAGTTTGCAAGTCTTTGTAAGATGCTGTCATTTCTTTTTCCTAGGAATTGGCCATATTACCCACCACAATAGGAAATACATTTTCTGTATATATTTTGTAGTTAATAGAAATTTTATCCTGTATCTGCTCTGCTGTCTCTTTTGTCCCATCCTCCACTTATCTAAAAGCCCCCAAGATTTTGATGGATTCTCTGCATATATATGTTGTTTTCACTTTAAAGCAAGTAAATGGTAACATTTAATTTTAAATACATGTATTCATGTACTTCTCATAAGATAAAGCCACAGAAGCAGTCAAATTGCATTTTCCTGCTAACTTTTGGATGGAGAAAAAAGATTACCTTTGCATAAAAACCAAAAAGCTTAAAAACTGGAACTTAATATGTACTGGGATTTCTTTAGGCGAGTCTTCAATAGTTAGGCTGAGTTCTGTATTCCTAGTTAATGCATTTTTCATCAGAAAGACAGGGAAACATTTTGATTTCTGGAATACACTATGCCTTTGTTAGTAATATTTACAAGGTACCATACAGCAAGAATGCATGATTTTTAGGACCAAACAGTGCCTATACTCAAGGCACTGGGCAACAACACTACTGTAGTGTTAATGATGCACTCAAAGTATACAATGCACTCCTACGCATTCCACATTAATTAGGAACATTCTGGGAAGTCTGACTTGTACCAAAGTCCCTGGCCATACAGAAGGGAAAATGAAAACTGTTAAATGAGGAAACATGGAGGAACCCTTTTTATCACCTCTGTGAAACAGTTTTGTAGCTGTAACCTTCCTGTGTTCTGTCATCTACCTTTTTAACTGTAGATTTTCTTCTGTGACCCACAAATGAATGTTCATCCCTCTGTGAGTAGAGCAGATATATGCTCCTAAGCCTAGTTACAGTGAGATCACAGAGGAAAAATAATAAAGATTCTAACCCTGAGGAGAAATTACAAAAGTTGGGAGGATTTTACGTTGGTGTACTGAGAAAACTGAAGATCAGATGGAGGAACTTTGCAGACTGACATATAACTTTTAGTACAGCTTTCAGCAGTAGTTTTTCAGTGACTGATTTCACAATTGGTCATATGAAAAAATGTGATCTACCTTAAATACTAAAGGATAAACTCAGCCTTCCTGTAATTTCAGGCTTCAGGAAGTTTGATGTCAGTGTTTACAACATGTTCAAGTTGTTCTGCTGCATTACTCCAAACCACTTGGGTCTCTTTCCATCATCCCCTTTTGAAGAACAAAGTGTATTTTGTATATTTTAATGTGATCAGGAATCATACTTAAAGTGCATTGATTTTAAATAGCATCAGGCTTATGAAGTTCTATTTCTACCAGAGATAAGATGTAAATTCTACATCATGCCTACTCAAAAGAAAAATGAACAATGGCTACTTATTAATACATAGCATGAAAATTGCCCACAGAAGCTACCTGTGATTCAAGTACAAGTTACAGAGATAAGTGAATTTTGGGTTGCATACAGTCTTGTGATTGTAGCTATGAACTTCCCACGCTTTCAATGAGTCCTAGCTAAAACAACTTAGCTATGTACACACTCTCAGAAAATGCAAGGGTTTGGGTTTTGATGCTGGTGCTCACAGTTAGTTGGAAGAGGCTCCAGGTAATAAATCTTGAAAGGAAATTACAAACCAAATTATACAATACTGAGTATAACTAGCAATTACATAGGCAAAAAAAGAAATCAAGTGACAGTGCTGAATTGAGCTCATCTTATATTCATAAAACAATGACTGCCCTTTCATGAGTTTAGTGTAACTACTTGCTAGCATTAGGGATGTGTTTACCTATGAGAAGACTTACAGACCTCTCAAAACATTCAAAATTTTGTGAAACCCTTTATCTCTTTAGTATGCTTCCCGGTGGTTATTCTATCTCATATAGTTTGTTTGTTCTTTAATAGTTGGCTCTGTCAAGAAATTAACTACTTCCTTGTCACCACATCATTAACACTTGATCAGCTGCCCAAGGATGCCTTATATTTTTCTTCTTTCATAGTCATTTTATTTAGAAAATGAAGCTTATGCAGTTAACAGTTCTTCTGTCAGTCCTCTTATAATAGCTATTTAAGTCCTTGATCAGATTGAGTAAACTTTTAGGGTTCAATAGGAGTCTCAGAAATACATTCTAAAAGTTTTGTAGAAGTCGGCAACTTAAAAAAAAAAAATGGAGCGCTTAGTATCTCTTTCAGAGAAGAAGGGACATGTTCACAGTATGTTCTGTGCATACATAATGGTAGGCCCATCATGGCATGGATACTGACCTGACAGATAGCATGCGTATATGGCCCAGTGACTACATGCTCTTCCTGTAATCTGGTGGCATGTTATAGGAGACATGGATTTAATGTCAAAGAGGAGAATATTTGGGAACAAGAGAAATAAAAGGAAAAGGCAAAGATGGGAGATAAAGGAAAAATATGTAAAAATGATTGTTTTTTAAAAATTATTGGGCATTACCAAATGATTGTCATTTTCTCAATAATGAACCCACCGAAGTTCATAAAGGAGAGAAAAGAAATGGAACCAAACTTTATTTTCTGCGAAGTCAGGACAGAGAGCCTTCTGCAGTGTACACCTCAGATGTGGTATAGGGTAGCATTAAGGATTCAGATTTTTCTGAAGTATTTAATCTTACTACAATCATATACAAGGACCTTCACATTCATTTCTTTCCATTGATCTGAGGCCTGAATTAGATGGGCTTTTGAATACCTCCTTCAAATTATTTATTAGCCAAGAGAACGGGGTTATATGCCATTCTTACCTACCTGGTAAGAAGGTACCTACATCTTCCTCAAAGTAAAAACATGGACAGCTCATTACTGATGAATAAAGTGATGTGAGCTGCTTTGTTTTACTGTAATGACCAAATAGAATGCCTGGTGCTTACAGAACTAAGTAGTACTGTGGCTTAAGTCCTTCTTTGTCCAATCATCTGTACTAAATGAAGCTCAGCTATCTTAAATGTTACACAAAGTCATCTAGTGTCAGATTACATGCAATGCTGCTGTAACAGCACTTCACTATTTAGAAAGTATGTGGTTTCTAAATGAGTAAATGGTGACTGTGGTTTTAATATGTTGTTTATGCATTACTGTGTAAGAACAGCTACAATAGTAGCTGTAGGAGAACTAAGTTAATAAAATTCTTACTTCTTACCCTTCCTAAGATTCAGCAAAAGCATCCGAAAATTATCTTGGAATGGGTGAGGATGTTTTGGTGTGTTTTCCAGTTTAACTTGAAAGAAGTAGCAGATTACATTCAGGACATGTCATTATGTAAAGATGGAGTAGAGGACATGGGGAAAAATGAAAAGAAAGAAGTGCTGGGTTCATACTTGAGGACTAATAAGGCAAGACTCTTTTCTAAAGCATTGCAAATGACAGAAGAGATGTGCATGTGTATTGGTTCAGAATGAGCAATATTAATCATTTTCCTTTTCTGAAGTGACACTAAAATGAATACTGATTTCATTGCCAGAGGGTGGAAGAGATGAAGGCTCTGTACAGACTATGAGACTCCTGTATTCTGTCATCTTGTTAACAGCTTTTTTAAGTAGTTAAAGCTTAACCTCTAGGTGTGCCCTCTATAAAGAAGCTTTTACTACCGAATACCAATAATGCAGATAGTATTAATGAAAAGCAAGCTATGAAGGGAATAGGAATTGCTTTGTATTATAGACAAAGACAGTGCTATTTCAGACATGTATGACAAAAAGTTCATTGATAAGGAGAAAAATCGGAGGTATTCTCAAGCTCAGATGAACTTTTAGACTGAAGTTTCTTGCTCTCTTATGTTTCAGAGATGCATCAAAATTCCATGGTGATGGTGAACTGCGATTTCTTAGAATATATTTGAAATTTGTTCAGGGCTGAGGGGATGTTTTTTTTTTTTTTTTAACCTTCAATAAACCTTATTGCCTTCAAGTACTTCAAATTCAAGCTGGTTTAGTACCTTGTATCTTCAGAAAGGTCAAACTTTTTTGTTAGTCTCAACCACCTTAACTGGTCAGTTCTTCAACTCAGTTATCTTCCTATGGATTTTTCCCCCCAGTAAGTTTTTATTTCCCAATAAAAAAATCTATGTCACTAAAAACCACGCAACCAAATCTGTTAAGAACAGTTTTCTATTCAGCTTCTTTCAAGATGATTGATATTCACTCAGTGTCCCTTGCATCAAAATACTTACTACTTTATGCATTTTAAATTCTTCTGTGATCCTGAGGTGTGTTGAATGGTAACTAAAGCACTGGAGATCTCTTCCACAGTAACCAGTATTTTTAATCACATGCTGGAAAACTTATGATGAGAGTTGAAAATCTCAAGTTAAAGTCCTCTCTAGCAGAAAAATGTTTTCTTATTCACCAGAAAGCTTGATTCTCTAATACTTCTGTTAGTTTTCTTTTGCTTTTAGGAAATATCTAAAAAAACAAAGGCTTGTAATGATTTTTCCACTGTTCTTCACCAGTATCCCATTTAAGGAAGAACTGATTTCTGAACATTGACTTTCAGTTGTTCTTTCTTGTTACTAAATACACCACATTATTTCAGTAGAATTCAATTTTGGTTATGTGGAATCATGCTCCGTCTACTAATGAAGACTAGATACTGCTAAGTAACTTAAACTCAGCATAAGTACATCTATAGCAGAGTAGCATATTATTTAACTGAATTATCATTCTGAATCTAGTCGTCTTTTAAATAAAGTCAGAAGCATCCCACCTTGTATCTTCCTCTCTCTCTGTGTAAAACAATGCTATTTAATTTTTAAGTTTTAATATTAAATTTTTGTGATACGTTATATTTCTCCCCACTATATATTGTGTATATGCACTTCTTGCACAAAGGCAACACAAAAGGTATTCAAAAGAACTCCTCTGTCAATGTATTTTGTCCAGGAGTCATTTTCAGAACGATGGGCCTAGGTAGACCTCAACAGAAGCAAGATGGCTTTCTGTGAGGGTGGTGAGACACTGGAACAGGTTGTCCAGTGAGGTTGTAAATGCCCCCTCCCTGGAAGCATTCAAGGATGCTGGATAGGGCTGTGAGCAACCTGGTCTAGAGGGAGGTGTCCCTGCCTGTCATGGTTTTATGATATTTGGTTATTGGTATTCCACATCGTGGCATCATGTGGTGTGTGTACCTGGTTCTCGGAGGAGGAGAGCTACTGCATTCCCCAGAGGACTTTGCGACCCTGTTACCATTTTCTAGTCAGAGGGAAAGATAACTTGCATATCACTAGTCCTTGCTCTCTTTTGGCCCGTCTCTTGTCCCAGCAGCATCTCGCTCCCCAGCCGTCTCACCATCAGTATCAGTGTAAGGCCTACTTTAATTTTGGACACTCTCATTGTATTGGATTTATCAGCTTAAATTGTAATTATATTGTATTATATTGTGTTATTTTGCATTCCGATATCTTATTTAGTAAATTAGTTTGTTTCTCCTCAGATCGTTGCTGGTGTTTTGTTCTCAGGCCCATCTCCCTACCCTTTTTTCCCTTTTTCCTTTCCTGGGGCGTGGGTCCGTGGGTCTCCCACTCCATTTGTCACAGAACTGGGCCGAAGCTGCCCTTAAACTGTTGACACTGCCTATAGCAAGGGGTTGGAACTAGATGGTCTTAAAGGTCCCTTCCAGCCCAAACCATTCTATGATTCTACAAAGGATTTCAGCATCACATAATGACAAGTTTTGACAAGAAACAAAAAAGAAATGAATAGAAAGTAACTAAACTGCCTGCCAAAGGTTTTTGTATTAAGGAAGTTACACCTGATTAATCAAAAAAAGTGTAAGTGTTGGTGAATCTGAAGAAGAGAGGCATTTCCTTCTCTTTTTTGATAGCACAAAGGAAAAGATAATAGAAAGAATCACAGAATTGTAGGGGTAGGAAAGGACCTCAAGAAATTATTGAGTCCAGCCCCACTGCTAAAGCAGGTTCCCTACAATAGGTTGCACAGGTAGGGGTCTAGATGGGTCTTGAATATTTCCACAGAAGGAGACTCCACAACCTCCCTAGGCAACTTGTTGCAGTGCTCCATCACAATCATCATAAAGAAGTTCTTCGGTATGGTTGTATGGAACACCCTATGTTCAAGTTTTAGGCCGTTGCTCTTTGTTCTATTGCTACGCACCATCGAGAAGAGCATGGCCTCATCCATTTGCCACCTGCTTCTCTTTAGATATTTACAGACATGAACCCTCAGTCTTCTTTTCCCCAGGCTGAAGAGACCCAGGTTACTCAGCCTTTCCTCATATAGGTGTTACTTTCAGGCCCTTTATCCTCTTTGTGGCCTTTCGTTGGACTCCTTCTAGGAGACCCCTGTCTTTTTTTTTTATCTGGGGAGCTCAGAACTGGACACAGTACTCTAAATGTGGCCTCACTAGGGCAAAGTAGAGGGGGAGTATCACCTCCCTAAACCTGCTGGCCACACTCTTTTCAATGCATCCTAGGATACCATTGGCCTTCTTGGCCAGAGAGGCACACTGCTGGCTCATGGCCAACCTGCTGCCCACCAGAATACTGAGGTCCTCCTCTGCAGAACTTCCCTCTAGGTGGTCATCACCTTGCCTGTACTCATGCATGTGGTTATTCCTCGCCAGGTGCCAGACTTTATGCTTGCTCTTGATTAACAAGGTCTTCAGAAACAGGGAACAGGAAATTCCTGTCTGGAATACATTATTTCCCCCACTAGGAGTCACTAGAGGTTTTTTTCAACTGTAAGAAAAGCTTAGCGCTGGAGCAAGAAGGCAGATTTCTCTTGGGGGATGGACAGACCTGTAAGTACAACAAAATGATTTTTTTCACCCTGCTGTGCATTCATTTTACTTACTCCAGAAATGAGAGTAGTATTAGGAAAGTTATTAGCTGTTCCAGGAAAACATCCCTCTTCCCTTAAAACATGGGGAAGAATACAAGTGTCCTTTGCTTTTCATGCACCCCTGTTTACACAGAAGCTATACAAATTACACTGTATAAACCTTGAGAAACAGTTGACAAATTTTTCACCTCACATTTTACTTTCCTTTGATGTTTTCCCTTCAGCATGTCATGCATTACTTTTTTTTTTTTTATTAATACTCAAGAGTTTTATATGTCAGTATTGAACATCAGTTGTAACTGTAGCTTGGAAATCACAGTTTATATAGTACTTGGATACATACACTAATTGGTTGATACAGAGTTATTTGCTTGGTGATAGGCAGGTGTTATCAGACTTATTCATTAGTTCAGTTTAGCCTCAGATTATGTAGGTGTTTGTTTTTGAAAACACTGTCAGCACTAGAAATACAATAAATCTACATTTTTAATGCTATTTCAATTATTTTGTGAGATGCTATATAAGATGAAATATGTATTATTTTATGCACATTTGCAATACTGCCCTTTTAAGAGTAGATTTCACTTTAGAATAAATCTCATTTCTCCTCATAATTTTATGTATTTAACGTTTCATCACTCTACTGCTTTCTGCTTCAGTTTAGGGTTTATAGACTTTCTGTTTTTCTCTTATTTGTTCACATGCCTTTAATATTTAGCATCTCTTTTTTTTTTTTCCTATTGGCTGTTCATTAGAAAAGCTACATTTCTAATTAGATTGTGTCAGAATGGTTCAACAAAATTAATGGTAAAATAAACAAGGAGTTTATTTTGATAACTTCTAATTTTACAATCTTCCTCTTAGGATAGGGGAAATATAGAAATGATAGCCTTTCCTCATATTTCATTTCTTGCCACCATTTTTTTTTTAAATCAAGTGCAATGATTGAGGTAATTCATCTTGCATAGAAAATCTCATCATCTCAAGAACTGATTTCTGCTGTTATCTCCAAGTCTCTTAAGATAACTTTTTTTCTGCCTGAAGTAGATACGCAGTCCACTTAAGACCCAGAATATACACCTGACTGAATTAATATGCAAAAAATGCATAAAGTGCAAAATACTGGCAAAGTTAGGATAGGTGAGACACAGAACCATGGAAAACATAGCTCCTGCGAAGAAGCAGTAAAAACCAAAAAGAAACCCATATTCATGCATTACTTTAATTGCAAAATCAATTTTCCTTTTTTGGTACTGAAGAGGATTGTTTATCCTTCCATACCAGGCTTCTGTGTTGTATTTTGTTTTGCTGTTGCTTTATTATTCAGTTCCCTCATTTTCATGGAGTAATCTAAAGCAGAGTTATTTTCCTCATGATCATAGAATGCTTCGCAGAGTTCAGTAGGTACGACTCTGACATATATGTTTCAAATTAAGGCAGGTTAAAACGTGAATGTTTATGCGTTTGGACCTCAGTTTTCTTCTTCCTTTTTATGTGTACATTTGAATGGTACTTCATATGAACAGGAGAATATTCTTACTGCTGGACGACATCTCAGATAAATTGGTATTGAAAGCAAGTCATGGTGCATGCCTCTATTATTAATGCATTGTAACACAGACGTTCTTTTTTTCAAAATGCTTTGACAAAACAAAATAAAATTAATCAGATGTTTTTACATGTATACCCTTAGATGAAAATTTAGGAACTTAAAAAAAAAAATCACATACCTGAGATATTTCACTTTTTTTTTTTTAATGTCTTTGAATCTTCCATCAAACTCAAGTTCAATTATGACAAATCCATTTTTAAAGCATTACACTGATTGATTTTTCAGCCTGACGGCTTCCCCCAAGAAATCTGAACTCCAGGGAAAGTTTTTCCTTCTTCCCACACATCAGGGCAAAGAAAATAAATTTGAGGTACTCAAAGTGATCTTGAGGCTGAGTTCAAAAGTGAGAAAGAGGAGAATGTGCCCTTCTTGATCATCAGATTGTAGAGATATAATAGAAAATGGGGAGAACAAAGTAATACTTTATCATAGTTTTTTTTTTTTTGTGGGGTGTTTTGTTTTAGAGTCTGTTAGATATTGTTACGAAATTGTACAGTACTTTAGAATCAAAAGCAAGAAATTACTGAGAAATTTCAAGATACATTTTTCCATTTTATCAAAAAATGATATTAACCAATCATATGAATTAGAAAAAAAATTAGTAAACACCTTTTGTCAGTTCCACGTGAATTTTGATTTCTCTGAGTATTATGTTTATATAAATCCACTGTTTACCATACATGAATTCCTTAAGGAACGTAGCTCACTCTGCTTAAATAATAAAAAAGGTTGCTCCTGAACTACCTGTTTTTATCTGTACTGTAAAATGATCTTCCCTTGTCTTCTATAAACAGAAACTGACAGAGGCACACAACACACAGCTTGACTTCTCATTTTTACAGTCTTGAAGTTAAGCTAATACTCAACTAAACGAAGAGTAGTCCGTTGGCATGAAAATAAAAAATGACAACCAAACAAAACAAAACTCAGGCCCCGAAAACATGCGAAGTCTAGTCATCAGTACTTTCTGTGTTAAATGCAGGAATGATGTGAGATCGATGTAACTTCAGATGGTTCAATTTGCACTGGGCTCAATCATTCTGATCTTGTGTCTTTGTTTGCATGCAGTTTGAATATTCTGCATAACACTACAATTATATTCTCTCAGTTGCAATTGTTTTATAAAAGCCTAAGCAAAAGACAGTATTTCTTACAAATACTGAAACGTGTGCAACAACTAGAAAGACAGACTGTGCTGATTAGAGTGCCGTCATATCTATTAACAGTTGCCTTGTTTAATATTACATTATTAAACAGTTAAAAGCAATAGCATTTGTGTCCAATTGTTAGAGGCTAGCTCACTAATGAAAACCAACATAGATATGTTAAACTTCTTGAATATTCAGGAAAACATTAAAAAAAATTAAGACTTTAAAAGGTAGCAAGACTCATTTCAACTACAATTCATTTTTAACATTGCTACATGTTTTTACTCAGGAAAAAATATTTTAAAGATCTTTTCTCCAGAAATTGTTTTTTCCCTTGTTTGTGTTTGGTGCTTATTTGTTGTTAATGAAAAGGGAAAGCAGAGAAAAGAGAAAATATTTATTTTACAGGGTCTCAAGCTGCTGGTATTACTGAATGTCTGACTCGGTTTCTCTTTAAGATCAAAAAAAAATCAGAAAGAAAAACGAGAAAAAAATAAAAAAGGAAATCAAAGGCAGAAAATGCACCTTCTCCCTCTGGGGAGGTTTAATTTGTACTTGGTTAATGCAGAAACACAAAATAAGAACATGATCTCATGAGCACATCTAGCAAACCCCCACAGTTGTTGGGGATCATTTAGGATATAGCTTTAGGTCTAAGTCTCACAACAGTACTCATACCACATATAGTTGTCCAGAGGAGACTAATCAGTTTCTTTCTAGATGATGCTAAAATATAATCTTCATGGAAAAATTAAAAAACAAACTACAACAAATTCATTATAAAATTGATATCAAGAAGAGCATAAACTGGTCATTTTCTCCTGAATGTGCCTTTCATCAGTAACTACTTAATGCCCATACATTAGTAGATGAAAACTGCCTCCTCAACACTGTCTTCTGAGTTGAGAAAGATATCAGGTTCCTGATAGAGATTAAGATACTCACATTCTCTACTGCCATAGTCCTTCTCTGAATACTGTTTCCCAGTATATGTAATAGTGTATTTTTACTATTAATGGCATTGCTGCCTCCAAAATAAACTTTTTGTTAGTGTTAAAGGGAGAAAATTAGTCACTTCATAGTAACTTGCTAACAGCAATTGAAAACACAGAAAAGCTCAACCCGGAATCATTACTTGATGAAAGATTTATCTATCTTACATACTGTAGCAGAAATGCTAAGTCATGCCTTGAGCCAGTGATGGAACACCTGGTGGGAAGGCAGGGCCAACCCAGGGGAGCTCAGGTACACTCCATGTGCCTGAGTGGCTGGAAGGGGTGGAGCCAGGATCCACCCCTTCCCAGACCTCATTTAAGGGTTGGCAGGGGATATGAGGGTATCTTGCTGGAGATTCCTACCTACCTGAGGTCTTCTAAAGGTATGTAGATTTTCTTCCTTTGTTTCTGTGTCTACAGCTGCTGCATTTGGGCTTGTCCTCATTTGCTGTGGCTAAAGACTTTGCCACCCTGCTATTATTGCTATGCTTTCCACCACATTATAGCATTACACATACTCATCAACAGAATATTATAAGACTGACAACTTCAATATATTCAAATCATAAGGTCATAAATCTAGTTTTTAAAAAAAGTTGTTTTAGTTGCATTTTAATTTTCCAGTACTTCTCCAACAAACAACTTGATAATACTTTTTAGACTTCTGTGTTTTATGAGTTATCAATATTATTATTATGGAGGCCAAAATATATGCATTCTGTATAGTATTGTATAAAATACAACATGAAGTTTCTAGAATAGAGCTAATATAGACTACCTAAATGCATGTAATAAAAAGCACTAGCCTTCCATACAACGGTTACCAATCCCAAAAAAAGCATACAGAGACAAGTCAATATTCAACAGCTTAACAGAGAGAGACTCAAATTACCAGGGGTGGTAGGGCAGCAAACTCTACTGAATCCTCATTACCAAGGCAACTAACCATTAGAGCATCCACCCCCTAAATGCAGTGGCCATATGTCCAATAGCAGGAGGCAATAAAACGTTTAATGGGTTAAGCAAGGTCATTCATGGAAATCAAGGATTCAAGGAATCAAGTTTTTTCTGGCTTTGTGCAGGAGAGCACAGGCTGGGACAATTTGTATTCCCAAGCTAACACGAGCCCTTTCTCACAAACTAGTTACCTGTTCAGGCCGTGATTTTTATTTTTCCACGCAGTATATTTGTCAGACTTTGTCTACTTAGTTTCTGTCACTGTGTTCATCAACAGCACTAAAAGAGTTCTGCAGGTACTGCAGAAAGAAACCTGTAATTCAGAGTAATAAATTGATCAATTAGAAGTGAGTGAGTCAAGCTACAAAGCAAGCACTTAGCAGTTTTGGCTGGTGTCACTACCCTGAAAATCTTCTGTGGTTGTTTTTACTGTAGCTCACAGGTAACAAATTATATAGGAGCGTGTGCCCCTATGTAACTGAAAAAGAAATCAGTTTGACTTGATTGTACTGTGGAATTAGCAAACCTTAGTAATTTTTGCTTGCGGAATTAATCTGTGTTGCTCCTTTCAATGCACTCTTACTGTAATGACGGTTGTCCTCTAGAAATATATTCTCAAGAAGGGAAAGATAAGATGAAAAGGAATGACCTCTTCTCCGGTGAAGAGAGAGGAACGTAAACTTGAGTTAATGCTCGTGCATTGTCATAGCACACATATTCAGACAAAATCACTCCACTCTGATATAGTTAAGATCTGCTGAAACAGCTTTAGACAATATATACTTACAAATGTTCCCTGTACTGGCTATCAAATTCAAGTATGAAATGAAGAATAAATATAAAGGAAATAAAAAGCATTTTTCCTAGGTGATAGGATTTCAAATTATTTTTTGAGAAAACTACTATGAGCTCCAGAGGGCTGTACATACTAATGTATTATACATAATTTTGCTAGATGTTATAGTGCTAACAATTCTGTGAAACTCCTTTCTGAATCCATCTGTAGCAGTACTAACTAGACTCCCATTTACCTTTGGGTACGTTCAAGAAATGGCTCTTTCTACATTGTAGTATGGATAAGCTTTAGGACACATTTAAGGACCAGCTTGTGCTAACTAATGTGATTAAAACTATACTGACATCCAAATTTTTCAGAAATAACTGTGGCAATTATGGATTAAAGAGAACTGCATACTCGTTCCTATTTGTGCCTTTCTTGCTTTTCCACGGACCACAGCATCGTACCACTTCTTCATCGGCTCATAGGATGAGATTAGACACTAAAATAACTTCCGCCATGATTTAAAATTCCTGTGAGAGTTATGAATGTTACCCTTCATTGTAGCAATAGGAAGAAAACAGTATTGTTTTCAGCTCTGCCTGTATGTAAGGGCAAATGGTACAAAGGTGTAATTAATTGGCGTTTGGAAAACTTCATCAAGTTTGATGATCACTTAAGTAATTTTAATCTAGTTAATCACATCACACATTTCTCAGATTTCTTTGCCAGTTTTCAGAGTGTTGTGCTAGTGGCCCTTAAGCACAGAGAAAACGTATTTTTGCATTATAATTTCAGTTATTAGACTAAAATCTCTGATTAAAAACAACTGTAAAAATTTAGTTACAAAAACATTGAAACTAAAAAAAATTTGTACTGAAATGCTTCTTTCCATTGCAGTTATTAAAGACTTACAGTTGTCAAGCATAGATGTGCTGTGTTGACCTAGAGAAACTTGCAGTTTGGTATAATACAATGTAAATTCTGCAGCCTTGCTTCGGGTTGCCCAAAATGCTTATTCCCACAGCAGTGTTTATTTCTCCAGCTATAAAAAGCAAACTGATGTCTGTGTGTCTGTAGTGATCAGAAGGACCAATGTGATGGAAAAGGTGATACAAAAGAGGTGGAAGGACCAGCACAGTAGCAAGATGCTACAAGAGAAGAGAAGTTGATTGCTCACCCATATCAGAAGATTCTGGGTTTGCAGGGAAAGACTTCCACTAAGGAGAAACCTCCAGAAAGAGATCCTTCTTCACTGGCAGTCAGCCCTTAAATGAGGCCTAAGAGGGGTGGAGCCTGGCTCCTTCCGGTCGCACAGGTTAATTGCCTTCACCTGTGCTCCCAGGGTCTTTCCTCCAGGTGCTCAATTAGTGGTTCAGGCCATGACTCAGCAGTTCCCATACAGTGTCTCATTTCATAAGTTTCTTGAAGTCACTAAAGAAAGTGTGATGTGTAACACGTTATTTCCTTTTGGAAATGACATGTAAAAAGAATATAACAGGATTTTCATTCTTTTTGAAATTTTTTTGCACATCAATTTCTAAAAGCTTTGAGAGATTGACAGTGTTTCCATAGCTGTGCTTATCATAGTTTACAGTTTAACCTTTTTCCATCTTACGATAGGATGAAATGCAGCAACTCAAGTGGAGGTGCAGAGGTTATGAATCACTATTGATGTTCCTGTAGCCAGCACTCCCTTGAACAGCACTTTAGAATGATAGTCTGCTCTTTTGTACAATTAATTCTGCAGCCTGTATTTCTGAAATGCTTAACGATTCTATTACTGTAGCCCTAAATTAATTCATGTGCAGCAATGCTAGAGCGTTTTGTCAATTTCTAATATTATCCAAGAGAAAAATTGTATTTTTTGCATTTCTGTAATATGGACAATTTCCAACTAGATGGAAGTTGTATCAGTTATTACAGAAAGTGTGACAGTTGGAATATCTGACTGGATCTTTTTTACTGAAAACTAAATGCTTTTTTTTTTTTTCATGAAGATGTATATGCATTTTCTGCTAAGTCTTGATTATTTTTCTCAGTGTAAGGGACAGTACTCTTGGTGTTTTTTTTTCTAACTTGCTTTTCCATTTGTTAGAACTAAAGGAATAAAAATTGACTCTATAAAAAGTATTTCTACAAATAGTACCAGACATAAAATTCAAACTGCCTTGCATTGTTTAACAGTAAAGCTATTCTGTAGTTTTCCTCCTCCCCCCCCCCTTTTTTTTAGGAATTATGTTTTACAAAAATATAATTAGTTTAAGCATGGAATTAGAAAATAAACTTTACAGTAGTTGCATTGCTTAAATGAGTCATTTCAGTGGTGCATTATGTTCTGTTAGTGAAAGAAATTGCTTTTATATGGATTTGAATGGATATAGCATCTTGCTAAAGACGAATGGAAAGTACTGATTATCCACTGCCCTGATGATCATTGCTAGGATCTTCAAATCTTGCATAATGCCATCAGAAATAATTTCCAAGTGCCTCTTAACTGATGAGCAGTTCCTTAAATGCATAATAATTTCCAGTGTAGCAGCTTCAAGTACACATCTACTTTTTGGTGATTGTGGATATCAGCAGAAGACTATCATCTGTCATGTTTAAATAGAATTATAAGCTTTTGCTGATACTGCTGTAGACATTTAGAAAGAGCTTGCCTACTCCTTGTCTAATACAAAGACGAGCATGGTGTACAAACAGATATGATACAAGTATACAGAGTTTTCCGGTTCTTCCTAAAGAAGAAGGGCTTGTGAAGACCATAGGTCACCTTAGTAGCAGTTTCATTGTTAAATTTATATTTATATTCCACACAGGTATAGGAGATAAACTGTATTAGTCTCTCAGTATTTTTGTCAGAGAAACTGAAGTAGAAATTTTGTATATAAAAAATATTCTCATAGTCTTTTAAGCATAATTTGTACCCTAGAAATTTCCACTGATAAGCAGTTTAGGAGTTATTGTGAGATTTCTTTTTACCTATGCAATTTCATTATTGTTTTACTTTGTTTATTTCTTTTCTATGTCCTCCTTGTTCCCCTTTCCCTTAATGTCCTTGCAGGGTTTCCTATTGCCTGCAAATGGGCAGTACTGGTTAAGCTCACAGTGTGTTGCTGTGCTGGGTCTGCTGGGAGGGAGTTCATTCTCTTCCTAACAGCCTGCATGGTGCTGTGTCGGAGACTGATGCTGAAGACAGTATTGATTACACAGCAGAGTTTTAGCTGTTGCTGAGCAGTGCTTTCACAGCATCAAGGATTTTGTTTGCTACTCCACCTCCCTTGAAGTGAGAAGGCTGGGGCTGGGCAAGAGGTTGCGTGAGAGACATGGCAAGGACAGCAGACCCCAGCTGATCAAAAGTATATCCCTTACCACATGTCATCATGCTTGGTAATAAGATATTGGGGAAAAGAGGAGATGTTTGTGGCTAAGGCAGAGCCCCTTATAAGCCTGCTGAGGCTCTGCTTTTTGGGTCTGGCAAGACACCTGCCTGCTGATGGGAAGTAGTGAAAAAATTCCTTAAGGAATCATTGCCCTACTCCTACGTGAGGCTGAGCCCACCACCTGGTCAGGGCTTGCCAAGGCAACCAAGGCTAGCCCACTGTAGGTCTTTCCTAATGACGTAAAAGAAATGAGCAATGTCAAGTTTACCAAGAGCGAATGTTTCTAATCAGTAAGACTGAAAATGCTTGACATTTCTTTTTTTAGTTTTCCCTGAACAGTAATGATGCTACATTTCAACCATATGGTTTAAATGCAGCTCAATGTCTATGCCACTTTCTCTAGTAGAGATCCCTGGGGAAGGTAGCAGAAAACTATCACAGCTCTGTTTTTAATACAGAGCTCTCCCTGCAGGAAAAAAAAAAAACATAACCAAACAAAACAACCCACAACAAAACACTATTAATGTCATACATGGGAACTGTTCAATATCTGCAGTATGATTTAGTGTTAGTTTGTACAGTGAGTTGCTGAAGAGCCTCTTTGGTGCCAGGTACTTAATAAGAGGATAAAGTTAAGATTTCTGTTTTTAATGTTGCTTGATCCTAGAATAGAATCGCAGAATATCCCACACTGGAAGGGACCCACAAGAATTATTGAGTCCAACCCCTGGTTCCCCATAAAGACCACCCAAACCCAAATGCTCTGTGAACTCCAGCAGCCTGGGGCTGCAACCGCTGCCCAGAGGAGCCTGTTCCATGCCCACCATCCTCTGGTGGAGATCCTTTTCCTAACACCCAGCCTGACCCTCCCTGACACAGCTCCATGCCATTCCCTCTGGTTCTGTCACTGTCACCAGAGAACAGAGATCAATGCTGCCCCTGTCCCCCTTATCGTGTGAGGAGCTGCAGGCCGCCATGAGGCTTCCCCTCAGCCTCCTCTTTTCTGGGCTGAACAAACCCAAGGACTTCAGCTGCTCCTTGCACATATTGTTCTCCAGACCCTTCACCATCTTTGTAGCCGCCCTTTGGAAGCTCCAAAATAGTTTTATCTGCTTCTTATGCTGTGGCCCCCCGAACTGCACACAGAACCTCAAGGTGAGGTTTTACAGTGCAGAGCTCAGTGGGACAATCCCTCCCCTCATCCAGCTGGCAGCACTGGGCCAATGCACCCCAGGGTATGGTTGGCTTTTATGGCTGCCAGGGCACACTGCTGGCTCCAGTTCAACTTTCCATCAACCAGAACCCCTAGATACCTTTGTGCAGAGTTTCTCTCCATCTCCTCATCTCCCAGTCTGTACAGAGACAGGGCTGCCCCATTCTTGGTACAGAATCCAGCTTTTGCTCTTCTTCGTGCAGATGGTGACTACTCTCTAATGTGCCAAAATCTTGGTGCAAGGCCTCTCTACCCTTGAGGGAGTCAGCACTCCCAAGATTGCTATTAGAGTCACTGATAAAATAATTAAAAAGTACTGGTCCAAAAATGGTGCCCTGACAAATCCCACTAGTAGTAACTAGGGCAACTCTCAGGCCATAGCCTCCCTTTGCCCTACAGAGCCATGTTTTGGTTGTCATGGGACATTCTTGGAGTCACACTATCATGGCTTTATGATGTCATGAGCCACCTCCCTGCTGACCCCTATAAATAAAAGGACCCTGACACCAGAACGCCAGTTGTACAGCCGGAGCCCTGTGAAAGAAGGAACACTTCAGAAATTTTCTTCCCTCTCCAGGTGGGAGACTTTGTGGAAGAGGATGGATCCTCCTCCTCTTGAAATATGAGCTTATTTAATCCCAGAGAAAGCCTATGGAGAAAACAGCAGTCTTACTACTAACTCAAAATTAGCAAATCTATTTGTCATGTGAAAAGTTACCACAGAAGAAGTGTTAATATCGCCATGTGATACTGTTGTTATAGCCTTAGATCTTGAGCCCAAATCCTAATAGCCTGTCTAATTGTTAGCTAAGCCCTCAGTAAAATGGAAATTCCAGTCAATAATTTAATGGAGACTTTTGCTGATTCTGACCGTTGCTGCTAAAGCTAATGTCTGTTTTTCAAACAACAAGCAAAGAACAGTACTCAGGCTGTTTTGACTGGCTGAGAACTAAGCTAAGCCATTGTGATTTTCAACATAAATGTTAAAATGTGTGAAGGTTGTTCCAGAGATGACCTTCTTAATCCCTCAGTAATTGTGGTGCCCACTGCCTGTTCCTGTGCAGTGACACTGGTAGTGTGGCTGGCAGAGCTCAAGCTGCCTGCTGCGCTGCTATCGAGAAGCAGTCAGCCACCTGAATACAGGGCCACGTATCCCTGCTGAGGCCAGCGTGTCATTTCCCACAGTGCTTGAGAAGATACCCTGTTTGAAACAGCTTTGTTTTAGGTAAATAATAACATTTTTTTTTAAAAAGATAATATGTGAGAAAGGAAAACACAGTAAATGCTAGGTTCAGCTAGAGATACAATTGAAAGTAATGAACTGCTGGCTTGAAATTGCTGGAAGGACATCATTCTGTGTACACACAGACCCAGCAGCGCTCACAGTCCAGACCTGCTCAGGTGTTTGCTTTGCACCTGTATGTGTTTTCCACTTCTCCTGTATAAAGCAAGTAGCGTGTCTTAAGCCTACAGATGGCTTTACCAATTTAATGGTCAATAGTCAAACATAACATGGGGATTTTTGCAAGGCTTAGCATATTGTTAGGAGATTGCCTCCTTTGGCAACACTTTCTTATTTGGTTCCCACAAGCACGTGAACAATCAGGACAGTAATTTCACTGGAGGAAATCTGCCTACCTCTGTGCTGGGGAAAAGGCTAGGGATGGTACTTGCAGCTGATGCGGGCAAGAAGCTGGAGCGTAGGTGGTGCAGGGCTGCTTGGCTCCAGGAGAAGAGGAAAATATACAGGGTCATCAGGCAGGAGCAGGTAAAGACTGAGCTTCAGGAGGTGAGAAAATTTTCTGTCTAGTACGTAGATGATTTTATGCAGTTCTGGTCTGGATTGCATTTTCGCTTCTTTTCTTTTTCCTATGTGGTCTTTTGCTCTCTGTCTTTACTTTGATTCAAGTTAGGGAGGCATGATTTGATTTTTCTGTTTTCTGAGAAAGCTAAATCCTGTGAAGTTTGCTCAAGAGAGCTGCAAAATGCTGGTAAGAGATAAGAGGTTTCAGATGGGTGAAGTTGCTAAGCTGAGTGCCTCTGACCAACACTTACACTGTTTTGGGGAGTTTCTGTATTTCAGGTGAGTATGCAACAGTTATAAATCTCCTTGGTCTTATTCTCCTTTTTCTCACTGTACTTTGGTATGTTTATTCATTTAGAAGCATGGGATTTTCTCCCAGTATATTATTTGCCTGTCTCTACAGAAGAGTAAGTCACTTTATTTGAAAACACAAGGCGAATGTTCTCCTCAGTATTTAGCAAGACTTTGAAAGGGAAAAATGCACAAATGCAGTAGTAGGGTCTGGGTCTATTTCAGCTCAGTCAGTCCCCCCCCCCCCCCAGTTAGTTTTGAGCACCGGAAGACTTGAATCAAATTCTAAGGATGTGCAAGATCTTGCTGTACTTGTAATCCAAAAACTAGTTTGTTTTAAGTAGTGGAATGTGGGGATGGATAGGGAGGACAAGACAGGACCAAGACAAAAACTGCTTGTGGGTGCAGGAAAGTCAGCTGCTGTATAAGGTACTCTAGCCTACTTGGTTGATGCAGAAGGAAACTTCTTGCCAGTGACTTGCAGGTGCTCACCCTGCCCCCTCACATGTGTGCCACTTGCTTTTACTTACATATTGAATTGTTCCCTCTCCACCTTTAAATCACTGTTGCTGCTACTGGAAAGTTTTGTTTTGCCTCTGTCTCTGAGAAACTTTGAAGACCTCTAAATTGCTGCTTTCAGTGATAACTAAGGTTACTATGTGCAACAGCACTTTCCTGACTAGTATGTCCACAGCTTAATTTAAGAATAGGTACAGGGTGTTGTGTGTATGTTGGGTACAGCAGTCACAGAAAACCCAGTGAGGAAAGAGGGAAAAAAAGCAGTGGCACAGTCATGTAGCTAAATGAAGCATATTTCTATGAATGTAAGTACTTGTTCAAGAATCTAGATCTTAAGTTTTAGCTGCTTTCTGCTCTCTGTGAAAGACCTGATATTGCAGTTACAAGGGACAAGGTACTGAGAAGAATGCATGAGAAAAAATTGATCAGGAGAGCTGTCATAAGCAGCTTTCTGGTGTGGAAATAGAACTGGCTTGGTTTTATCTTCTTCAAAGCTGTTTTACATTTCTACCCCGACAATTTCTTGGGAGGAAGAAGAATATTATAACAGAAGTTTATTTCCGCCCCTAAATTATTATTTTATTTTCGAGAGTCCTGCTGCACAACTATTGTACTGTTCTATGCTATTAGATAGTAAACATTTAAGTAAACCTTGCATTGTCTTATATCTGTGCTACTGTTGTCTTGAACTCTATATTTTTTAATCCTGTTTTGCATTTTTAAATTGTCCCTTGCATTTTACCCATCCATTTCCATAGCTGAATGTGTGCAGGTGTTTTGTTGTGGCTAATTAGAGAGAGGTAGCATATTCTTGTGCTTATGTACTAGTTAAATTAATTAAATTAAATAATAATTCTCTTATAGCTACTGTCTTGTTACCTTAACCTTACAAAGTTATGCCTTAACAGTGCAAATCTAGGTCCTATTTATAATTCTATGTGCTGTTGAACTCCTTACAGAAGAGGTCTTCATATGAATCAGCCTCTTGTGGACAATCTTTCACTATTATGAATAGGAGTCTATTTCAGGTGGCATTGCTCTGTTTTGCTTGTTGTCGCTGAATTCAAACTATTCCTATGACTACGTTCAAATTGCTACTATAATCATTTTCTTTGTGGTGAAAGACTATAATTTTCAGATTGTTTTGCCTTCCATAAACTTTTTTCTCTTCATATGTGACACGAAGAATCTTATTCCTTTGTTTCCTACAAAATTTAATTAGAAAAACAAGGGGTTCTTAGTTTCTGTTAAGAAGGATGAGCTTTGGACTGGGCTATTGTACCCTGTTCTTTTTTTACTCTCAACTTTACTATTCTGGAGTCAAAAATAAGGTAGTATTTTAGTAATTTTTCTCAGCTACAATTACTTGTTATAATTCCCCTTTACTCCGTGTCCTACTGGCTCCTTGTCTACATATAAAGAACTTGAGAATGTATTGCACAGTTAATGGAGTTCTTATTTTTCCTCTTGTACTTAAACTTAAACATCTAGATAAAATTAAAAGAAACATAAGGAATTTCTTGCCTCTTCTCATAAGTAGAAATGAGAGAGATACTTCTGAACTTAATCTTACCTTGATCGAAAATAATGGATTATTTTTCAGGCTTAATCTTGGGCTGTAAAATCTTGGATTTCAAGGGGATTTCTGGAATTTCAGGGGGCATACTTGCTTCTACTTTTATGTACTCCTTTTTTAATGAGTAGTTAGTGGTGTGAAAGACTATTTGAATTGAAGCCGTCCTATCGTTAAGTCAGTTGCAAAATAAAAGGTTAATAATTGTGTCTCAGCAGTTCCCATACATAAGCAGATACAGTTCATGCTGAGTTCATGCTTAGTGTTAGTGTCCTACCATCATTAATGGTAGATGGTGACGAGTTTACTTTTTTCTGTCCCTATCTCTTCTAAGATATTTCTGTTTCATGTGAAACTTCAGGCTATTTACCAAGATGTTAATCCCAGTGTTGCCTTTCATAGCTAGTATAATGAACAAAATATAACAGTAGGGTTGGAAATATCACTGCTGGGATCCTTTTAAATAAAAAAAAGCAGGGTGACAGACAGATGGACTGACACCAGAAAAAAAGCAACATATTGAATAAGCCCCCAAAATTAGCTGTCATTTTGTTTTAAATGTTGTGTAGAGAATTCTGTATGTTGTAATGGAAGACATGAATGCAGACTCTGCTATTAGGGAAGAAAAAAGTCTGTGTTTGGGAGTGAGGATTCATAATACAAAAAGCCTTCCAACCTCAGGCCAACTGGAGAGTGTAGTGACTCACGCATACATACATGAGTTTCCAAAGTTTCCAAGTATGTTTCTCTAAACTAATTAGAAGAGAAAGTGGATTTTTTTTTTTGAGTTCTTTGAATACTAAAGCATCCACTTAATCTGAAGTTGAAACACAGCAAATGGGGCCTAAAACTTGTTCAACTTTGGGTGCTGCTCCTTCAGCTTGAAGATAAGCATGAGGAATCTTAAGTGACAGCCTTAAGCTATTGATTATAATTTGCCTTAAAGCCAAAAATATTTTTATTTCTACAGTTATTAAAATAAAAAAATCTTTTGTTTGCTCTTTAATTTGATGTGTGTTTAGCGTTTAATCCAGAAAATTTACTGCTTTGGCTGCCTTAGGTGTAACATATTTTTATGTGGCTTTTAAACTTACAGTTATGATAATGTTTCCTGACGTAAAGAATATGCACTTTCAAGTTGAACAAAGGACATTTTGTTTTTCAATATGCTGTAGACCCTTTAGGAATTCATGGATATTATACTTTTTGAGGTGAAAATGCAGAGTATGCTGACTTAGCTGTATGGGTACACATTTTCCTATATCCATAGGAATTGCTGTTTATCAAATTTGGACTCCTCTACTGTCATATAGCCAACTTAATTGGTATTGCTTAAGAAGGATTACTGTTTCTGGGCAGATCATTTGTCCTTTTGATTTACTTATTCTGTCTGTTACTATTGAATATGCTGCGCTGCTTCTCAACCAAGATGTATGTCGAAATACAAGAACCTAGATTCATCTTAGACTAATTTACTGTCTAATTCTAAATGCTTAGATGGAAGAACAGTCCTCAGAAAAGTTTAAATTTTTTTTGTTTTATACTGGTTGTTTCTTGTAAATGGATTATTTACATGAAATACTTTAGAACATATACAAGTTCATAGAATGATAGGATGGCTTAGGTTGGAGGGACCTTACAGCCTATTCTGTTCCGACCCAATGCCATGACCACAGTTGCTACCCACAAGCTCAGGCTGCCCAGGACCCCATTCAGCCTGGTCTTGAGTGCCTGTCCTCATTGCCCTCTGAGTAAAGAATTTCCTCTTATGTCTATTTTAAATCTCCCCTCTTTTAGTTTAAAACAATTCCCCCTTGTCCTATACCTATAAGACTGTGTAAGAAGTTGATCTCTGTCCTATTTATAAGCTCCCTTTAAGTACTAGAAGGCCTCAGTGAGGTCTCTCTGGGTTGAACAAGCCCAGCTCCCCCCAGTCTTCCTTCATAGGTGAGGTGCACTACACCTCTGATAGATGCAGAGCCATAGAAGCAGGTCCAGAGGAGGGCCACAAAGACTTTCTTGTGCTAGGGGCTCCAGGCCTGAGTGCAGTACTCCAGCTGGGCCTTTGTAAAGTCAGAGAAGATTGAAGTTGGTTGGAATTCTACTGTTGACTTCAGTAGAAGGAGATGTGCATGCAATGATATATACAAATACACATATTGTTTTGGATTAGTTAATGGTTTAAAATAGAGGCATTTATAAAACATTTTGTAACAAAGTAATGCAGGTTTTTCTTAGAGCAAAAAGCTTGTTTGCTTATTGATGTATGTAATAAGTATATGCTGATACATGCAAATACCAATATTACTATCAATATAATGGAAATAGTTCTCTCTCAACTGAAAGTAGGTGTTTTGCATTCAGGCATCATATTCAATTATAGTACTAAAATGAAACCCCAAGTGAAATCTTGAATCAGTTTCTGCTTCCATAGCAGAGTACGGTACTGTATGTTGTTTAGTCACCACATATCTCAATAATTCAGAACAGTTGTCAGTCTGAGATCTCTATCTACCAATTCAGAAAGCAGAAATAATGATTTATGTACTTTGTTCTCAAACTGCAGCAATTCTGCTGCTCCAGAGAAATCCTCTAATTCTGCAATGTGTGTACATGACCAGTGCTGTAAAGTACTCTCGGACTTTGCAAGACTAAACTTCATTTGACATTAACAGTAGGAGAAAGAAATTGGATTTACATTAGTTTTAGTCAGTTAGTCTCTGTTGCCTTTACATAGTGATGATGGATTGGCACAGGGAGAAGTATTTTTGAAAGCTCACTGGAAATTTTTATTTTCCACTAAATTTACATATTTCAAATCTGTTTGGTGCTTTTGGAAGTTACACCCAGTAGTATCAGCTGGTCTATACTGTTTCATCCATGTGTATAAAAATCACTCTAATGTGGTTGTCTCAGCTTTGTGCTCAGATTGCTGTAAAATAATACAGCAAAAGGATTTGTCATATTAGAACCAAATTTCATGGTTACATGCTCTTGTAGTATATTTGTCTGTAAAAATTGATGGGATTTGTTCTGTACAGAAAAGCAGAGTCAAAGCACAGTTGTCTTAGGTCTAATAATCCTATAGTCCTAAGAGGAAGAACTTGTGAGAATTGACTTCTGCCGTGGAAATGAAGAATGTAGATTCTTACTGGTTAGGAAGAATGTGTGCCAAGCTAATAATTTTACTCGTTAGTTCTTTAAAGAAGGAAATAACCTAAAGCTACTAAATTATGCATTGGCATGTATTCATTCCTGATTTTTCAATGGGGTGCATCTTGGACATGAGAATGAGGAAGGTATTGCAAGGAATAAGAGTATAAGGAGGATATAGCATTTAGAGATAAGTTCTTGCTTGCTTCAGGGGTTAGGAGCATACACCAAAAGAATAAAATGAGGTAACTATGAAGGGCTATATTTATTCCCACTTTTGGTGATATGGGAGTATTTTATGGTTACCTGATGATAGAGTTATGGTCTCAGACCTCCTACACAATTGAAGCTGTAACAATCAGAAAGATCAACACAGTGGGATGGCATTACAGGAGGTATAATAGCAAAAGGGACTAGTGTGAATGATAGATGTTACAAAGGAAAAGTGCTCACCTGTCTCTGAAGATCTAGGTTCACAGGAGAAAAACTCTACAAGAGAGGGATCTCCAACCAGGGACCCTTCCTCAGTGGGGTGGGAGGGGGGGGGGTCAGCCCTTAAATGAGCTCTAAGAGGGGTAGAGCCAGGCCCCACCCCTTCCTGCCACACAGGTGAATTGCCTTTACCTTCCCAGGGCTGACTGGGTTCTGTGCCTAGATGCTCAATTAGTGGTTCAGGCTGTGACTCAATGGTTACCATACAGAAGCATTAGTAATTGTGAGTGGAAATTCTACATTATTTTTCACTGTACTATCATTTCCTGTGCAAAGAATAGACTATGCAGTTCTGTGGCAGCAGTCTATACCAGGGATGTATTTCTACACAACTACCTTATCCTTCTTTTCCTACAGAGGTACTGCTGGCCCTACCACCTATTTTATGTGATGGCAACAGTGCAGAAAGGATAGACTGTGGAGAGTTGGGTTTAGGAAACTAATGCTGATAATCCATTTTCATGTTGCATGAGCGGAAGAAAGTTCAAGGTTGATGGCCAGCAGAAACTGCTGTACCTCTGCTTCAGCTCTCTTAAGCTCTGGTCATTATCCAAATCCAATTAGTTTCATTGAAACCAGAGACTCTTCTGACTCCTTCTAGCAGTAATCCACTTCCTGTATGTCTTGCTCTCCCACTGTGCTCTGTTCCTTGAGATGTCATCTTGCCACCATAGAGGTGTGGTTTTTTTTTGTTTGTTTTTTTTAACCTTCCCCAGGTTCTTAGGAACCTTAACCCAGCTCTAGTTTTGTTACGTATCAGCCTCTGTGTGTTCATTTGATCTAAATTCTGGAGAATGTGTCATTATGTTACATGCAGTAACACAATAATCCAGTAATCTGAAGGTGACAGAATTTTATTGAAGTTTACAAAGACATGATTTACTAAGAAAATGGTCTTTGTGATGGGTAAGTCTGATCTTGTTTCTATATGTTGCTGTTAATTACAGTTAATCGAATGTGGCAATGACTAGAAGTATATCTAGACATGATAACCAGATTATATTTATTTAAGGCTGGCCTATGCTAAGACTAGTCAAGAAGTGATTAAAGAAAATGCTCTCACTTCCATTACATAATACAAATATCTTTTTGGATATAGCATAAAATTAAGCAAAATGTAATTACATACTCAAAACTACACAGGAACTGTGTATTTTATATATTGGCAAGTGATCTAGACCAGGTCATCAGTTGCTAGAAAATGTCCTGTTTCTTAATCTAGTTCTAATTGGAAGCTCTCACTTCATAAATCCAAGATACAGTTCTATATTGTATGATCACAGTCTTCTTGATTGCTGGCTTCTTTAAAAAAAGTAGTACCAGAATGTAAAATTACTACAAGCAGACTTTACAGTATATCTTATAGCAGTCTCTTTGCATCAGTAATGTCACTATTTCTTATGTTACACAATGTTATTAGGTTGTATCTTTGGCTCTCCAGTCATGTTTATGCTTCCAAATTACCTACATTCATATTACTTATGTATTTAAGTAAATCTGCCCACATAGGAATTGTCTATGGTTGGAAGAGAGCTTTGGATAGACATTTATTTAATTATAACACCTTAAATCTTATTTCATTTGTGCTCTTTGTTGGCTCATGTTCTAGAAGTGCGCTTCTCTTCTTGAATTTGAGTATGTGTGTTTTTATTCCTTTAGTGTGTTTTTTCCATTTTTTCTTTGTTGCTTTTGATAGCTTACACTCATCTGTCCATGTACTGCAGACTACCTGCTGAATCTCACCAGTCATTATTTTACTTCAGAATAAGTCTGCTTACTAAGTACTTTTTAAAAAGATTCAGAAAGCACTGAGTAGGTGGAATTAAGTCAGTTTAATAAAACAGTGTTGTCTGTTATGATACTTAGAGTACAATTTGTTGTATGGATTGAAGTAATAATATATGTACTTTTTTCACTGCTGTTTCCTACCTCATTAAATTCATAAGGTAGTTCTTACTGCAAGGTCTTGTAAATATTCGTAAGAGCCTTAGAGTGCTTAAAAAGCAAGCCTATTGGCAAAATATGTATTTTATTTTGTCAGATGCTTTGCATGTGCTGTGACAGTCTTCTACATACATTTATTTTTTTTACAGGGTACATGGGCCAAGATGGGCATTTTGGATCATGTGAAAACAAGTACTGTGGCCTGGGTAGGCACTGTGTCGTGAATGAGGAGAGTGGGCAGGCTGAGTGCGTCTGCATGGAGCACTGCAAGCCACACTACAAACCTGTGTGTGGCTCGGATGGAGAATTCTATGAAAACCACTGTGAGGTACACAGGGCTGCCTGCCTGAAAAAGCAGAAGGTCACCATTGTCCACAATGAAGATTGTTTCTTCAAAGGTAAGTGAAGCTGATCAATATCTGAAATATTGCTATTTGTTATGTGTTTTCAGGCAGTTCAATTCAAATTCTATAGAAGATGCATTGAAAGCATAGCAAATAGATGACTCAAACAGTTAATAGAGTTAAGTATTTCACTGCAGAGGCATTTTATGATTTTTCTTTTTCTTTGCATTTATACTCAGTGCTGTCTGCGATCACCTTTGTGACCTGAATAAACAAAATGTTACTTGGGAATCAATCACTGGCAGTTTCAAAGAGGTGTGGCAGTTGACCGCATTCATAGAATCATAGAATCATAGAATTAGCTTGGTTGGAAAAGACCTACAAGATCATCCTGTCCAACTATCCTCCTACCACCAATAACCCCACTAAACCATGTCTCTCAATGCCACATCTAAACGTTTCTTGAACACAGTCCCAAAGCCCAACATGTATTAATCTCGCTGATAAGAAAAGCATAATCTGAAATTGCACGGGGGTTTGCTATGTCTGCAGGTTCTGTGCTTACATTTTGTGTTGAAGTTGATGAATAGGTAAACTGACAGCTTATTCATGGCTAAATGCGTCTTGCTTACTTTGAATTTGGACGGTCAACTTCACTTGTGCATTTACCAAAGCGTGCAAGTTTAGCTATGTTTTTATCTACGGAATGCTGAGAGATGGATTTTAGATCAAGAGGCTTATCACATTGAAGGTGTCAACAATTGCAATTGCTGTGTTGTATGTAGTTTGCCCGTACTTTGAAGGTTTCTGGAACTCTGCCAATACTGACCTTGATTAAACACGTTAGAGTACTTCTGCAGATTTGTAGCGTGCTTTCACTCATTAAAACAAGCATGTAGCTTTTGGAAAATAATGGTTTTTCAATGATGCCAGTTTTAATGAGTCTACTTAAGGGTAGAATAAATTTATATTTTTTCTAAAGATTTTATTTTAAGTAGTCTAAATGATGTATTTACGTCTAACATTGACACTGGGGATTTCAGATCTTCATACCATGTTGATTTCCATGACAGGAAAAGTATTTCTTCAGAGATAAACTTTGACTACTGAGGTCAAGGTAAGAGAAGTTAGGAAAGAAACAATGCTCAAAGAAGTGATCTTGCCAGAAAAGTTTTTAATATTCCATGAGTGTAAAATAGAATGTATAAGCAAATGTTTTATGTACTCGACTGATTGAATGGTTCTATGTCAGAGTGGAGGCCGGTCATGAGTGGTGTCCCCCAAGGCTCAGTCTTGGGACCAGTGCTCTTCAACATCTTTATCAATGACGTAGATAATGGAATCAAGTGCACCCTCAGCAAGTTTGCAGATGACACCAAGCTGAGCGGTGCAGTCGATACATTGGAAGGAAGGGAAGCCATCCAGAGGGACCTGGACAGGCTGGACAAGTGGGCCCATGAGAACCTAATGAGGTTCAACAAGGCCAAATGCAGGGAGGGCAATCCCAGGTATTTATACAGACTTGGGGAAGAACTCCTCGAGAGCAGCCCTGCAGAGAAGGACTTGGGGTTCCTGATGGACAAGAAGCTGGACATGAGCCAGCAATGTGCACTCGCAGCCTGGAAGGCCAACTATGTTCTGGGCTGCATTAAAAGAGGAGTGGCCAGCAGGGAGAGGGAGGTGGTGGTCCCCCTCTACTTGGCTCTTGTGAGGCCCCATCTGGAGTACTGCATCCAGGCCTGGGGGCCCCAGCACAAGAAAGATGTGGAGCTCTTGGAAAGAGTTCAGAGGAGGGCCACCAAGATGATCAGAGGGCTGGAGCACCTCTCCTATGAAGAAAGGTTGAGGGAACTGGGCTTGTTTAGTTTGGAGAAGAGAAGGCTCCTGGGAGACCTCATTGTGGCCTTCCAATACTTGGAGGGAGCCTATAAACAGGAGGTGGAACGATTGTTCACGAGGATGGAGAGCTATAGGACAAGGGGGAATGATTTAAACTGAGACAGGGGAGATTTAGGTTAGATATTAGGAGGAAGTTTTTCACTCAGAGGGTGATGACGCACTGGAACAGGTTGCCCAAGGAGGTTGTGGATGCCCCGTCCCTGGAGGTGTTCAAGGCCAGACTGGACGTGGCTCTGGGCAACCTGGTCTAGTGGTTGGCGGCCCTGCACTCAGAAGGGGTGTTGAGACTAGATGATCTTTGAGGTCCTTTTCAACCCAGGCCATTCTATGACTTCACAGTAGCATATTAAGAGCTACAACTATTGAAATAATACATTTAGTAGCTGAGTAACATATAGTGGCTCTTAAACATAGCGAGAGTTTTGTTTAAGAGTTTGAAGATTGCCTTTTTAAAAATTTGCATGATGAATGGAAATAGATGATTGACTTGCTGAGTGAAAGATGTCCTTGGTTTATATGTTGAAACTCACAATGACATCACAGAGAATTTTATGTTTTACCTAAGCTGTGTGTGAAACAACACATACAAACAGTATCAAATACTTGACAAAAATGCCTGAAATTTTTGGCAAGTGCATTTTGAGGTAGTGAGAGTTACTTGTCAAAGCTGGACCTCCATGAAATGCTGTTTTTTTTTCTAAACTGAAACTTCAGATTCTTGTCCCTTACTTTTTTTTTAGGTAGATTATTTATCACTAAATTTGTTAGTTATGCTTTTCTTCTCTTGCTTTAGTCCCACTGTATGGATCATGCAGTAAACTGGCAACAGTTAATAAACTATGTGAACTGTCGTTCTCTTTCCTGTGTCTGACATGGAAATATGTGGATTCAGCTAAATGAAATCATATTTTCCCCTGAAATATGGGTGGATCACAGGCATGAAACAGGAAGTGAAGCAGGAAGTTTTAAGTATCACTTTTCTGATCATCTTTTCCTGATGTTTGAGGCTCATATGTAAACTGTAGAGTTTTTGGTCATGGTTCAAGATAATCAGAAATCAGTTTTTTCACAACTCTTATTGTAATTTTCCTCAGTTCTTTGTTAGTGTGTTTGTAGTACGGAAGATGAATTTGCATCAGACATAGAACTATTTTTTCCTACAATGACTTGGTTAGATGTTGAGTGTAACTCTTTCAATTACTCAATATGCTTCTCAATTTCTTCTGGTGTACAGGAAAAATGTATTCTGCAGAGTAGTTAATTTTTTTTCTTTTTTGTGAGATCCAAAGAAAACATGATAATGTTAAAAACATATTCTGTATCTGTGGAGTTGTCCTGTTTCTTCCCTGTCAAATTCATTGTCCTGTATCTGGTTGTTAGTGAATGCAAGTGCTACATTCACTTTCAGAGATGCTCTCAATCTTCAGCTGTTTAAAAGTGTCTTTAAATATTTTTGAAGATGATTCTAAGAACTTAAGAAAATGTTTTGGGAACTCCATTGTTACCTAAGGAAGTTGATGTTCAAGAATAATTTCAAATTATTATTTCAACAGAGATGAAAATGAAAAAATGAGGAAGTGAACAACTGACTGGCTGCTAATTTGGTTAGCCTTGGTGATTATCATATTTGTTGTGGTTTAGTTTTAATTATTCAGTAGTGTTACAGAAAGGGGGGAAAAAAGCAGTGGGGGGAAGGTAAGGAGGAAGATATGCTGTATGAGGAACACTGACTAGGGAGGTGATTGTCCTTCTGTACTGGTGAGGCCACACCTCAACCACTGTGTTTGGTTCTGGGCTTCTTGCTATGAGAAGGATTTGAACTGTTGGAATGTATTTAGAGAAGAGCGATGAAGATGCTGAAGGGACTTGAAAACAAGGCCTTTAAGGAGTGTCTGAGGGACATGAGGCTTTTTTAGTCTGGAAAAAAGGAGATTGAAGGGAGACCTCAGTGCTCCCTTCAGCAACCTGAAAGGATGTTGAGAGAGGTGGGTGTCAGTCTTTTCTCAAGTGACAAGTGGTAGGATGTGAGGCAATGTCTTCAAATTGCACCAGACCTGGCTTAGAATGGATATTAGAAATAATTCCTTCATCGAAAGGATGGTTAGGTGTTGGAATGGTCTGCTCAGGGAAGAGGTGGAGTCTCTATCCCTGGAGGTATTTAAGATGCATATGGATGTTGATTAGTGACGTGACTTAGAGGTGGACTTGATAGGGCTAGGGGGACAGTTGGACTTGATGATCTTAACAGTCTTTACAATTCTAGATGGTTCTAATAAAGGAGATAAAAGTATCATGTTGGACAGTTTTGTGGCAGGAGGAGAAGGAAATAAGAATGATGAATCAAAGGAAATACTAGTGTCAGAAATTCCAAGGTCACAGATTGTTCACTAGACCTTACATGGACAGTGTCAGGTGAGAAATCTGATATGCAGTCTGCCATCTCTTCTGATGGCTTGTTGATTACATAGATCTGTCGCTGAGTGGTTTCTGTGAGCTCTTTGCTTCCAACATCTTCGCTGTTCTTGAGCCATGCTTTGTGTGTTTCAGAGCAGCTTAATGTCTGAGGGGAGAGGGGGAGGGTGGGGGTGGGTAGAAATAGGACCCTCTGGCTATTACCAGTTGTAGCTTTAACTAGCCCCAATGGGTGATGAATCAAATGGCCCAGAACTGCTTTACTTGGTGCCTCTCTCACGGTCTTTGTTCCATGAGGTCTCAGCATGGGATAATTGCTTTGTGCCAAATTTAAAATGCTGGAGCCATTACTTCCTGGGAACATGTTCCCAAGAGGAGAAACAGTGAATCCAAGCTTCTAAACATCTCAGCTGGACTTTTGTATGGGGCTGTGAACTACATGAGCTATTGTGTCACTAAATGGTGCAGTCAGTGGATTGTTCAGGTTCTGGCGACTGAGTACCCCATGCTGGATGTCAAATAGGTTTCAGTAAGATATTCTCTTTTGTATTAACTTCAGTTTCATTTTTCCTGAATTCAGGCCGGTAAACCTAAACAGGAGACCAAAAATTTCTTCATGAGATAATTCAAGTTATATTTCTTCACAGAATGATCTTCTAGGAGTTTTTCATATAAAATGTGTTTTCATTAACAGCGGTACACTATAAATCATTTTGACAAACTGCAATTTACTAGGAGTTCTCAGGACTGTAACACATGCTCCTATGTACTAGGACTCATAGATATTTCTAGACTAAAAGTTATTTCAGATGTAAGCTTTTACTTTTAAGTAGCTTCTTGTCATGGTTTTATGATTTTTGGTTATTGGTATTCCACATCATAACATCATGTAGTGAATGTACCTGGTCCTCAGAAGAGAAGGACTACTACATTCCTCAGAGAATTTTGTTGCCCTGTTACTGTTTTCCGGTCAGAGGGAAAGATAAAACTGTTTGCATATCACGGGACCTTGTTCTCTGTTCTCGTCCCGGCAGCATCTTGCTCCCCAGGTATCTCACTGTCGGTATTAGAGTAAGGCCTACCTTAATTTTGGACTCTCTCTCTGATTTTATTTGTTTAATTAGCTTAAATTGTAATTATATTGTATTATATTGTGTTATTTTGCATTCCGATATCTTATTTAGTAAATTAGTTTGTTTCCCTCAGATTGTTGCCGCTGTTTTGTTTTTAGGCCCTTCTCCCTACCCCTTTTCCCTTTCCTGGGGGTGGGTCTGTGGGTCCCCTGCCCCATTAGTCATGGAACTGGGCCAAACCAGCCTGTAAACCGTTGACACTTCTGTAGCATTCTTCTGATACTAACATTTTATTTTCCTTTTTTTTTTTTTATCACTTTTCAGAAACTTCTATTAAAGTGTCTCTTAAGCTTCAATTTCTACTGCAACCACTAAAATGGCTAGGTTTCCGAGGACTGTTTGCTATTGTTTGTAACTGATGAACAAGTAAAACTAGAAACTAAAGAAAGTCTGCTGATGAAACTGAATTGTGAAGGACAGTGGGGATAAATGCTGACTATGAACAAATTGAAAAGGGATATGGGCCAACAGGAAAAAGTTCCCAGTAAATATGACAGATTATGAGATGGCTTATGTAGATCTGAAAAAGGCTTACAATATCACCAGGGCATGCTGAGGGTAGGTATGAGTAAAGGGTTTGCCTTCTATTCCAATGAAAGAAGGAAAAAAACATCAAGGATGATGGCACAAGCAAATTCAAACCCCAAACTTGTATTATTTTTTCTTCTTTAATCTTTGTTTGGTACACAGGAGATCTCATGGGTAAAAGTAACAGTATTTCACAATCAGACTTTGCAAATACTGGGGTCAAGTATGTAAATTTTTTTCTTGTGCATTTTCTAATATTCCCACCATCAGGAGAGGGGAAAGCCATATAACCACTCTTAATGTTTCGGTGAAAGTGAGTTGAAGTGAACTAAATCCTAGCAATAGCCTACAGGAGAGATCTAGAACGGTTATCTAGCCTCTCTAGTCTATCTCTAGTGATAGCAACAGGATTAGTCCAAAGATATTGTTTTGTAATCTGTGCCCTAAGTCAGTGTAGTCTTAGACTCATTCCTGAAATATTGACACATTCATTTAGAAGCGCTAACACTTATTTTGTTTAATTTGAAGTTTATGTACTTGAAAAGCAAACATAAGTCTCTGTCAGATTCTTAGGAAGCATTTGATCTTCAGTATCAACCTTGAATATCCATACTCATTATTCAGTGTTGATCTTCAGTTACTTTCAAGAGACTTAGGTTATGTTAATTAGAATGAGATTCTGGTGCAGTGTTTTCACTGCAACAGAAAATTTCTAAGGAGTTTCCTTTGTTCTGTGTCTGTCAGCTGGCTTCCCCATTGATGTCCTGAAAGCATCATTATTATACTCTTTCTGAAAACTTGATCCCCCGTGGATAGAATACACCCTTAAGGTTGCTGCTGCTTTTAAAATTCAACTATCACTTCAGAAGTATGTTCCACATAAACTGGATTATAAAATAAACCAGGAAAAACCTTTTAGAAATCTGTCAGAGGACTGAGGAATGAAAAAACATTTGTCTTGCTCTAAACATATAGTGTTTGACAGAGAATAACAGTCCTTTGACTTCTGCTAGGAATTGAGTCCATGATCTACGTAGATTGACGCTAGTGAAACGCTGTTAGAATTTAAGATGTAATTCTGAAGTGCATCTTCATGCAGGGAATTGCATATTTTTAACTCTTTACAGTATTAATTACTCATCCATAGAATGGAAAAAAATAATTTTTTTTAATGGTGAATATGGAGTGAATATTTGGTGTCTTTCAGTATTTTACATTGAAAAGGGATCTTGTAGCTAATGGAAATCTCGTTTTTTTTGCTGTTTTTTTGAAATGGTAAACTGTACTTTAGCACTCATGCTCTAATCTGCTGTCCCTGCATTCTTTATTTCCTGTGTTGTATTGCTCATGAAATTCGGAAGGTGGTCATTCTTTTTCCTCAAGCATCTGTGCAAGATTTGTCATAAACAATTTTCCGTAATCACCAAATTGTCTTAAACTTCTTAAATTGTCTAAACTAGCAAAAATGCTAGGTCTGCATATAGAATATCTGCTATGGGAAGTGTGAAGTTGTGTGCAAGTACTGCATTACTACTAAAACACGGAGCTCTATTTTATCCTTCCCTTTGATTTAAATACATTGTAGGATGGGACAGTAACAAGCCATAACCACATTATGAAGAAATTTTTCTGAGTGGCTAAGGACATAGCAAAGATATATTTTCAGTCTCAATCTATGGCTTTCATTATCTCACTGCTGGAATAAATGTGTTTATAAGGACTAACCTATTATGTATTCTGCATTCATATAGTGATTAGGAATTAGTATTCTGTAGTTAATCTCTGTACAAAAATTAATGAAGTTTGAAATTGCTTGTAGGAGCATTGCTGCTGTTTGTTACTGTGTAAGGAAAAGGATATGTGGACATCACAAATTTTTATTGGTAGAAGGATTTGAGTCGTAATTTTTTTCTGATTTTAACAATAAAGTTGAATCTGTTCAAAGAGGCCTATAGTGAAAGCTGTACTCTAAAGTCTCTGTCAACTCACTGACTTAGACAAGCAAGATTATAAATGTAGACATGATTATTTGGGTTGGAAACCTATTTGTGATGATAGAGTGTAGGAGCTTGAAGAATTTCAATGAAACTGCATTTAGTGTAGTGTTTTTTTCCCTGAAGTAAATGGGAGAATGAGCTTGGGAAAGAAAACAAATGGTTCCAGTGACTTGAACGTGGAGTGCAAATTCTGTGTTTGTATGAGCAGTTTTTTGAATTATTACAACTCCTACATGTATGCCGGTTTTAGTGCAGTAGTTATCCCAAATTGATATACCTGGATAATATTTACTAGAAATAGAAAGGATCTTGAAATCTTTTTCATTAGAAATATATATATTGTTCATACTTGTACTGAATTATTTGTCGATTTTGTTATGTACTAATTGCAGTGCTTAATTTGCATTCTTTTACTATACCAAATACTGTATAAAGACTGCAGTTCAAGAGTATAACAAATAGTACAGTAGCTATTTCTTATAGCCCATAAAGTGTTCTTTATGGGTCATAACAACATCTGTTTTGTCATTCCTTTCAGACACGGGAACATGAAGGGAGATGAACTTTGTAGGGCTGACAGGAGAAGGTACAGGCAGGAGCCAGAAACATGCCCTGGCTGTAAAGGCTTCTGGTGTCCTGGACTGTGCTAGGCAGAGCCTTGCCCACAGGTGGTGGAGAGAGGTATTCCTTCCCTTTTGCTCAGCACTGGTAAGGCCACACCCGGAGAACTGGATCCAGGTCTGGGCTCCCCAGTGCAAGAGATTCATGGACTTAATTGAGCATGTCCAGCAAATGCTCACAAAGTCGTATAAAGGATTGGAGCATCTCTCAGATGAGAGGAGTCTCAGAGAACAGGAACTATTCAGCCTAGAGAAGAAAAGGCTTAGGGAATCTCATCAGTGTCTACAAATACTGAAGGGAGGGTGTGAAGAGGATGGAGCCAGGCTCTTTGCAGCAGTGCCCAGTGCCAGACCAAGAAGCAGTGGGCACAAATTAGAAGAAAAGAAGTTATACCTAAATGCCAGGAAGCACTTCTCTGCTTTGTGGGTGATGGAGCACTGGCACAGGCTACCAGAGAGGCTATAAAGTCTCCCTCCTTGCTGATCTCTCAAAGCCACCTGAACATGGGCCTGGCAGCTGATCTGGGTGGCCCTGCTGGAGCTTGGGTTGGGCCTGATGGACCCAGATGCTCTTCAACCTCAGCCATCCTGGGATTGTGTGGATAAGTATATCTGAAAAACACCCTGACTTCTGCCTGGCTTTGGAGGTTCGCTAGGTGGTGCACTAGTGGTCTGCTTGAGCTGGTAGTGTCCAGTACCTTTGAAGGAGACTGGGAACAACAAAGGAAGAGAAAGAGAAGTAGTAGAGTTCTGTCAAAAGACAGTCAGTGGAGAGGTAGCAGTAGGACGCTCCCTTCTAATTGGGCTGCTTGTGCCTACCATTGCGTATAGAGCAGTGTAGGTCACAGGGTGTATTTTCTTTGCTCTTCTCCTCCTGCTGATTTGGTCCTGTTACAGAAGAGTGTTGACACTGCAAGAGGGATAGTACAAGTATGGTTCAAATATTTTCTGCATCCTCAATTGCACCTTATAGCATTTTAAAATAATAATTGTTAATCTCTGGATAAACAACAGGCAACAGCAGTGCATAATATAACCACAGTGGCTATATGTTCTCCAAACCTAATGCTTCTTGATGCCAGCTATAATTCTCTATAATTATTCTAATTAAATATAACCTAATCTGATAAGAGGGACTGTGGGCTTGCAAAAATTATTACACAGTAAATCAGAAAATTTAAACTTTTTAATCATAAATTTATTACAAATGGAGGAAATCTAGTCTTCAGGCAGGCATTTAAGTGCTACGTATTTTTTCACAGTTTAGAATAACAACAAAGCATTAAGCTAAGGCACACACGCACGCTGATTTGTCTAATATACACTTTTAAAATTTTAATTAAAATCACGTCAGCTTTATCATTAGGTTTTGAGGAAATTTTATGTTAATGAATATTATGGCTGGCCTTTAAAAGACATTAATATTTAGATAAATAACAGAGGCATTGGCATAATAGTTGAATTCAAGGTGGCTAGTATATGGTATACTATTTGAGAGAAGAACAAATTTGTTTCTCAAATGCTGGTGAAAATTAAGCATGTAAAAATCATCATAAACATCAATTTCTGACTTCAGTAGCTTGTAGCTGATGGAGGAAGTAAATCTACAGAAGATAAAATTTGACAGTTTAAAGCTGCTTCTTGTGGTTTGCTATTTGCTTTTCCCTTAGTAGTATCATGGAAATATTTATTGCTCACATAAAACAATGCTCATTTCATAGTTTTTGTTTATCCATTAAAAATGAATTAAGAATACTTAGCCTTTTTGGAACCTGAAAAATTGATTACATTATAAAAATCATGACAATGTTGGCAGCACCTTATGAAAGCACAGTTTCACCAGTTTCTATAAGATATTCTATAGGTATTTGTAATAATCTACTGCAAATAGCAGAACATAGTTACTGAAAAGTAAGAGAGACTCTTTCAAATGGAGAAGCTAGCGAACAGCTTCAGATTTTTATGTTCCTTGTCATTCAATGTCTATAACACACTGATACAAAGGTGACTTCCCCACACCAGCATATGTGCTATCAGATATTTTCAGTCTGTGTGGGGTGGGTTTTTTTGTTCTTATTCATTGGTTGGTTTTGTTTGTTTCTATATATTTTTTTAATTTTTTGAAGTTGTGGTATGGGCAAGTATAAAAAATGTCTGGAAAATAATGGGCTAATATTTGGTTCAGATGCTTGAACAGCACAGTATTGTTGAACATTGTAGCATGTGTTTTCTCTTTATTGTCAGGACTGGGAATTTTTTTAGATTGAAATCACAAAGGTTTGCTACTGATATCAAAGAAATATTGACGTTACTGTTGTTTGAAATCTGTATTTTCATGGAGAAATTAGATTGTTTAAAGTTATTTGAGAGAAAAAAGCAGTCAGTGTCAGTGGACTTAGCAAATGTACTTTTCCTAATAGTCAAGCATGGAATAAATTAAATTTGAGGGAATGGAATCTAATTAGATCCTTTAGTTTTCTCTTTGTCTGGAATGATAACACTGATGTTTTCTTAAAATTATTGAAAGAAAGCAGCAGAAATAAAACAGATAATGACAAAAGGAGGTTAAAATTGAGCCTGAAGGGAAATTACACAAAATCTCCAGTTACTATGAATGATGTTTAATGTATTTTTTGTATTTTTGCTCTTTTGTTGGATTTGGGTGCAGTTAAATTCTCAACTATATACTGCCAGGAAAGTTTGTCTCCTTAGGGGCTAGAGCGGATGGTGGATTTTTTGTTTTCCTTTTCACCATTTCAAGACGAAGACTGCTGAATCTCTAGAAGAAAAAGTGTTTTTGCCAAAGAAAACTACTGACATTGGCTTTAAACAAATAGGGTTCTTAGGTATATTCTCTATAAGGCTACTACTAAGGCTTCCGGTAAACACAAAGGGTCTTGAAGCTTTATTACTAACAGTATTTCAATGCAGATTTTCTATCTTAATAATATTAGGCATGTAGAATTGAACAAGTGCTACAGCCTATTTAATGAAATAGCAAATTTTAATTTTTATTCATCCTTTGTGTGTCAGGAAGGTTCACCTGCAAGTAGAAAGCTATGTTTTTTTTTGTCATCCATTGTTAGTTAACTGAGTAACAAAAAAATAAAATACACAGGGAATCCTTCATGTTTTCAAGAATATGGAATTTACTTGTGCTCATATGATTAATGTCCCCTGGAAAAGGAACGAAAAAAAATTCTGAAGGTTAGCAAAAGGGCAAGTCTTATATCAGTTAAAAAAAAAAATCTGCTAGTGAGGAAAATACCTTTGCTCTTTTAAATACTAATTATGGTCAAGAAGTTGTTTCATTAGTGCTCATAAATTTAAGACAACTGCTGATTGGACCATTTCTTTATTATTTTCCCATTTCAGATTCTCTTTGAAAAAGGTCCTTGCCATTCAAATGGAACATAAAGACTTTTATTGGTCCCTAATGGTGCAAACTGTAGTTGCGTAATCATCATTTTAGAATATGAGCTCAGTGTGCTCTTAGATTTGCTGTCATTTTATCACAATTGTAGAAGCATCTTTAAGTGTATTTGCTTTAGCAGATGGTGAATGGCCACACTGGGAATATATCCATCTTTTTTACTGTATGATCAAGTTTCAAAGCAGATACTTTAGTTATGGTAGCTAGAGAAAAACATACTTCTGTAATAAACTTGGAAGGAAAAAATGGTAAAAAGTTTTAAAGTCCCTTATAGTGCTGAACAGAGGAAGTCAGCATATATCAGATACATTAGGATATCTGATACTATAAATATGTAAGAATGCTAATGCTTTGACTGTTACAATATTTTTAAATTAGAGGTATTGTTAAAATAAATTAGGAATTGTATGGTTTTTTTCCTTGTAGTTAAAAAACAAAAACCAACAAAAACAAAAAAACACTGAGTATTTAGTATTATAGTAGAGATGGGGAGGAAACTTTCTACTTGATATGGATTTTTCTCTGGTATGTCACCTGAATGAATTCCAGACCTAATTCAGGCTTACCCAGTGAAGCTAATGAAAAGACTGCAACTAGTTTTTAAAGTCATTGAAGTCCGATACTTGAAAAATAAGTGACATATTTAGAGCATGAAGGATGTGAAAAGAGGTCAATTCAGTATCATGTTGATTATGTAAAGATGTTTTAGATCAGTTTCAATCAGGCCAATTCTAAGTCTTGAGCTACCCACATGTCTTGCTTTAGTATTCGGATTGAAAGAATAGAATAACAGTCATGGGATATGCATTTTTAAATAGTCGTTCAGGCTTTGTGGTTTCAGCTCTCCACTTAATGGTGTGAAGAAACATAACAAAGTGCCTGTTCCAAATGGGTTTAGTAAAACAAGCTGTATCCTAGGTGTCTGAGACTGGTAAGGAATTTATTGTCTCAGATCAGCTTGAGACAATCAAAACACTTTGTAGACAGTTGTACATTCAGAGCTGTTTGCTTCTGAAAGGGAAGGCCCAAGAATGTCTTCTGTCTGAAGACTTGGCTTGGGAGCAAATGTTTCCAGCTGGATAGAGAAGACGAGGAGGTGATACCATTGTATCCTGTGAAAGCAAGATAAAAGCTGGCATCTCCCCGATTCCTCTAATTTCTGCTGATTTAAATTTGCAAGTCATGGAAGACAGGAACAAAAGAGTTCCTGTTGATGTCTCCTAAAGCAGAAGCTGTCATTCTGAAGAGCAGGGTCAACCACTCTGGACTGTAAGAGTATGTACGTTAGTCGTCAGCTGACCAACACAACCTTGGGCACCTGTGGGGAGATGTAACACCAAGGAGCTCAACAGACTCTGTGACAGACCTCATTGCTATGAGGCCTTGGGAGTCTGTAAAGTAAGACAGAGAGCAGACAGGGCTAAAGGGTAAACAGGATGCTCCTTTGGTATGCGCAGCTAATCTTGTCACATCTGGGACAGTTAAGGAACCCGTTGTCTGTTATCAATGTTGTTTGGAAGAACTTAAAGCCAATTAACTGTGAGTGGATTTACTCCTTGCGAGTGGAGGATATATAAGGTGTATGTTGAACACAATAAAGAGGGCTTACTATTCTGATGCTACCATGACTGAGAGAATTCTCTAACTGGACTAAGTGCCGACAATTGGCGCCCGAACAGGGACCTGAAAGACAAACCGGTCTGAAGAAGGCTGAAAGAAGCCTTGCAGAGAGCGTGCTGAAAGAAGCGTGAGGGGCTTACGGAAGCCTTGCAGAGAGCGCACTGAAAGAAGTGCGGGGCTCAAAAAAGAAGCCTTATGGAGAGGGGGCTGAAAGAAGCCTCATCGTTTCCAGCCGCTCCGATTGCTTCTCGCTGGATGAAGGTAAGCGGTTGTGCACAATGGGGAACAAAATGACCATAGGGAACAGAAAAATGTCCTCGCTACTTTTCAGTTTATCCTTAAACAATGGGGGAAGGCAGTGTCCTCTGCTGACCTGCAACAGATGCTCATTATGGGCTGCTAGAAACGATCCCTTATTTACAAATCAGACAATTTATGATCTGAAAACTTGGGATGGGATCGTGGTGAAATTGTGGGATGCATCCACTAAAGGTGATAAGGTGGCATCCGGGTTACCTGAAACCTGGAGAAAAATTTTTGAAACTTTAAAAAGTCATGCGGGTTCATTGTTGGCTACCCCCAGTCCATCCGAGGATGAAGGAGCCGCAGGCCCCTCATCTGGCTCACCCGCTGTTCTGTCAGCTCCTTCATTGCCACCACCATGGGGGGTCCTTGCCGCCTCCCCTCCTGAAGGTCCTGACAATCCTTTTGATCCTGGCCCAATAGACCCTGAAGAAGAGCCGGATCTGTTTCCACCCGATCCACACGATATGTGAGTACTTATTCAGAGGGAGGCTAGGAAAGCTGGAGACACGGACATGCTGAGGGCTTTTCCTGTCATTGTGGCCCTGGAGCAAGAGCTGTGGTGGGAGGCTTTGTCATATAATGTCCTGCAAGATTTACGGCGTACTGTCACTGACCACGGCATAGGTGCCCTGTATACTGTCAATTTGATTCAGTCCATATGCGAGAGCTCTGTTCTCACGCTGCATGATTTCAAAATGATGTGTCGCCTTATTATGACTGATATGCAGATGCAGTATACTGTGTGGGAATCTTAAGTGGAGGGGACCGGCACAGACTTAGGCAACTCAGAACCTGATGCTACCGCGGAGAAACCCGCTTCGGGCTATAGGTGTGAGTGCTTTGATGGGTGAGGGAGATTTCTCCACCCCAGCTCAACAGGCGTGAATTGCTGCAGAAGGGCTACAGCAAGTTAAGCATTTGGCAATGCGTGCTCTCCGGGATGTGCCAGAGGCTGGAAAGCAAAGTGCCGTAATTATCAGTATCATTGGACCTGAAAGCAGAGTTGTCTCTGTTCGACCTTTTGTTTTACATAGCCCCGTGACATTATGGGGAAGGGACTGTATGGGACAATGGGGGCTTACCCTTAGTACGGATTTTTCTTAAGGGCCACTGTTCAGCAGCAGACTCCACCTTTGACCTGGAAACCTGTGTGGGTCAACCAGTGGCCCCTTTCTCGCAAAAAACTGCTGCATTTACATGAATTGGTCAGTGAGCAACTTAAGGCAAAGCACATTGTTCCCACAACCAGCCCCTGGAATTCACCTGTATTTGTAATTAAGAAAAGAAGTGGGAAGTGGAGATTATTGCATGATTTTAGAAAGATCAATGAAATCATGGAAGACATGGGAGCTCTTCAGCCAGAGTTACCATCCCCAGCTATGCTCCCTCAGTCGTGGGCACTAATAGTGATAGATCTGAAAGACTGTTTCTTTAACATCCCATTGTGCCCTCAGGATGCCCCTTGCTTTGCATTCTGTGTCCCTTCCATTAACGCTGCCGAACCACATTGTCGTTATCACTGGACTGTGCTGCCACAGGGAATGAAAAATAGTCCTACGATATGTCAGCAGTTTGTTGCCAAGATCTTGTCGCTGATCCGTCAAATTAATAACAATGCTTATATATATCATTATATGGATGATATTTTGGTGGCGGCACCAACAGAACCGGTGATGAACTCAGTCATGCTACCATGACTGAGAGAATTCTCTAACTGGACTAAGCGCTGACAGGCACCCACCACTACCAAAGAACAGAACAACAGTAACCCCTGACACCAAGACATGGCTGGATTGAGGAGTGGTGAACTCCTTTGCTTTGTTTGTATGATTTCTGTCTCTTTTTCCTGATTTTCTACCCTTTTCTTCTTTTACTCTTTCACTTATTGTAGTAGCTGTTGCCTATTATTTTCTTAGAACTTACAGCATAGGAATAACTCCTGTGCCAAAGTATTCTTACCTGTAACACTTATTGATCATTATTAGCAAATTAGCCAATTTTACCGTCGAGTAGGCTATTAGTTGCTGTTAAGAAAGTTCTCAATAAATTGGTGTGTATTATTCCTCTGAGTCTTGGATGACTCCATTGCGGTATCAACCCTTGCTGATTGGGGGAGGCGTGACTTAGGAAATAGAAAAACATTCACCTTGAAACCCACTGAGTGGATGGCGACTCTAGGTTTTTCATAAAGCTGGCTAATACTCATTTGTAGATAAATAGATATTTATCTATGCACAAAAATTATAACCACTGTTACCCTGCTGTTGTCTTGCAGCAATAGAACAGCATCTTCACCTTAAGACCAACATGTACATATGTATATAATTCTGAGATCCATCAAAAAATCTCCCACCTTTTCCCCAAAAATAGTATTTAAAAAAAAAAAATTGCTTCATCTGCTTTTTTTTTTTTTCCCCCTTTGCTTGCAAATAGTTGTGGCAGTGGTACGCTTTGAAGCCTTGTGGGTTTCTGAGTATGTATTTTATACTGTGAAAGCTCTTTGGATGGGGCCAGTCCATGGCATCCTTTTTGTATATTAACTTTTGAAAGATAAAAACCTTTTTATGTGGATTAAAGAGTTGTTTCTCTGAACAGTGCAGTTATTCATCCAGTCAAAGGGCTGGGACTTTGAGATGCTTTATAGATGCGTTTTCAGTCTATGTTTGTGAGTTGTATACAAATGCTTTACCAGCCATTCTAGATGGTTAGGTGGAGAGAAAAAATAACCAACTAAAAACGGAATAATTTAAGTTTCTATCTTTGTACTTGGTTTTTGTTAAATTTCAGACAGTGCTTTACTCCTGTGATAATTTGATAGCACAGAAAATTTTACTCAGCATTCACCTGAAGGATGGTTCAACATTTGTGGTATTTAAATGATCTTTCATACTGAATTATTTAAGGACTTGAACTTTCAGTATGGAAAGCCAAATGGGATATTGTTATTTCTAAAAGGCAGAGGAGAAATCAAAGAATAAAAGATCTTAATTCTTAGGATTTTGGGAAAGAGGAAGTGAGCATGCGTATCCGCCCAGTGATGTTAAGGAGTCCCTGTCACCAGAGGTTTACAACATGTAACTGGAGAAGACAGCTAGATAATTTCATTTAGGGTCCCTCTTGAATGAATGGTAGGACCTGGTAATTTTTTGTGATCCCTCCCAACGTGGTCTGGTCCATGATTCTATGTCTCTAACATTATTATTATAAACTGAATGTCATAAATTAATTGGCATACTGGACTAGTGGGGTAGAAGTTTGCTTCCCAAGGAACTGAATGCGATTTTTTATGGTAAAAACTTACAAATTTACAGGAGTGTTCACTCTCAAAATTATTCCATTATCACTTTATAAAAAAAATTATTTAGAAACACAGTTATGTTTATATGTTAATTTAAAAATTAATATTTGCAGAAAATAGTTAAAGCTTATCTTTGTATGGAGCTGAATAGGTACAAAGCTGGGGTGATAAATCTATGCAGTGCAAATGATGAGGCCAAATAACTCTTCAGAAATGACACGAACTTATATTTCTTATAATATTCATAGAAAGTCCATAAAAAAAGGAAAGCACAGTTGGTTCACAAAAACATTCCAGAAAAGTTAAATACTTAAAGCTCAGACATCTATCTCTTCACTAAGCACAGGCAGTTATTTAGCAAATGGTATTGTGAAGCCACATTTTTGAGCATTCATAAAGGGAGTTCTTTAGGAATGAAAGTTTGTGTGCAAAAAGAATAGAAGGAGTAGCTTGTCTTGTATTCACGATTTTAACTTGCTATTTTACTTTTTGTTTTGTGATACATGGCTGTCTTGCTTGCTTATTGGGAATATTGTCATGTGATATTTTTTTCTCATGCACAAAATTTGCAGATTATTTGTATATTATTTGTGTCAAAAAAATTTGCAGTAAGTTGTGCTTTTATACTCTTTTTACCTTAGCTTGCAACCTTCTTTGAAGAACTGTGCTGTCTTTACATGCTTTCATTCAGCTTGATCATGTTTTTTCTTTACCTGTCTCTTACGGAGTGGAATTGTGTTCTGTCCTTTAAATTCAAATTCAATTACCAATAAGGTAATTGAGGAATAATGATGTTTGCTGGAGCACAGGAGTCTTAGGGTCAGATAAATCTAACACTAGTTCCTGATGAAACAGGGATGAAGAATGCTGTTTCCTTTAAATATGCTTCATAGGTCTCGATCTCGAAAAAAAATCAAGTCTATTGGCATGTCTTGTGGGTTTTCCTCCCTGATACACTTTCTTAGGTTGAAAAATTTTTCTCTTTGAATTGCTTGTAGCGGTCTGTTTTCTGTAGTGTAGTTCCATTGTGTGAAACAACCATCTTTCTTTATATTTTGGCGATTAAAATCTGGCAGAGATTTCACTGAATCTGGAAATTCTGTTCTGCTTTGTTTATGTTTTGAAAACTGCATCAGTTATGTTCCTCTTTTACATGGCAAGTGTGACAGTTGAGACAAATTGCTGTAGCCTTGTTATTCTGTTACTATTATTCAGGATCAGCTTGGTGTTTCTTGAAGTCACCTTAATCAAGTTCTTTCCTAAGGTTGAACCCATACATTTTCTTTGTCATCTCCACTGGAGTCCCTGTGGTTGTAGAAAGAATTGTAGAGAGAAACAATAATGGGAAATAACTCATTGTAGAGAATTTCAGAAGTTCCAGGATATTTTCAAAACAATTAAATACTAGTAAATGTTAGCTTGAATAGAAATAAAAGACTTGGCGAAGTAGTAGAAATAAAGTGTAATTAGGGGTAAAGAACACTGTAGTTTATATGTGATTGCTATTTGTTGCACACTGACTTAAACCAAAAGGGAGGATTCTCTTAAAGGAACCTGGACAGCTTTTTTTTTTCTGATGCTGAGAATGAGTTTTCCATTTCTGCATCATTGATTCTTTTGGAAATGTTTTCTTCAGCATGAACCAAAATAGACTAGTTCAGACTTGCCTATGGAAAAAAAAAGTTGATTATCATCTTTTCTGACAATAAAAATTGGTCTGCTCTGGGCAGCATTTTTAGATGTTTTGCAGATTTGAATTTTCTTGACTGCTAATAAGATGCAGGAGGAAACATCAAATTGCTTTGGGATGTGTTTCAAAATACAGTCATTTAAAAGCATTTTAACTCCTTTTACAGGCAATAGCGCTATTTCCTTTTTTATTAGAAAAGAAACCTCTTAAAAGTAGGAACCTATCAATTGAACTATTTTCAATTTCCTACACTGACATCCCGCATCAACTCTCAAATACATCCCATTACTCTTATGACTGTTGAATCATGCTATAGCAATTTGTTCATATTAACAAATATAGTATTATTCTCTTAATTCACAATTTCAAAACAATACCTTTAAACAGTTGTCCAGATGTGCTTTTTATGTGATTATTAGTAAATTTCACTTACGTAAATGTAAACCTCTTGCTGACTTATGCTTGTAAACCTCTTGCTGACTTATGCTTTGGGAACATGTAATATTTTTACTCTGGCTGTGAATGTGTCATGGTTTTATGAATTTCGGTTATTGGTACTCTGTAGGAAAACACTTGGACACAGGGTCACCCCGACAGTCGGCAAAGGGAAAAGACAAACCCCTGCCCACCCGCGTGGGAAGCAGCAACTCAGTGTGAGTTCAAATAGCTTCATTTATTAGGGCAGCAGCCCTTTCTTATATAGCACACTTGTTTACAAGACAGGTGCCCCACAAATATCAGAACAAGATAGGTGCCCCACAAATATCAAAAGTGTCTCAAAACGAAGTGTCTCAAAACAATATCATTTCCCAGGCTATTTTTGAGCACTGCACCTGCTGTTAATTAAAGCACTACAAGCAGTAAATTCCACACATACACAGCTTACTTCTTATCTAAGGTCATACCGTAAATCTTTGAGAAAAGTCAGCTACGCGCTACCAGGCATGCAATGTTTCCCAACAGTACTCCACATCATAACATCATGTAGTGAATGTACCTGGTTCTCAGAAGAGAAGGACTACTACATTCCCCAGGGGACTTTGCTCCTCTGTTACCATTTTCCAGCCAGAGGGAAAAGATAAAAGCTCGCAGTGTAAAAACTTGCATATCATGAGACCTCGTCCCCTTTTCCCGCTGTCTCTCATCTTGGCAGCACCTCGCTCTCCAGCCGTCTTATCGTCGGTAGTAGAGTAAGGCCTACCTTGATTTTGGGACATTCTCTCTCTCTGTATTGGATTTATCAGCTTAAATTGTAATTATATTGTATTATAGTGTGTTGTTTTGCATTCTGATATTTTATTTAGTAAATTAGTTTGTTTCTCCTCAGATTGTTGCCACTGTTCTTTGCTCTCAGGGCCATCTCACCCTTTTCCCCTTTTCCCTTTTCCCAGGACGTGGACCCATGGATCCCCCGTCCCCTTCATCACAGAACCGGGCCAAACGCCCATAAACCGTTGACAGAATGCAAAAGCCTTTTCATTCTACGTGAACTTACATCATATTAGATGGATATATTACATATTATTACATATTATTACATATTATTACATATTATTACATATTATTACATATTATTACATATTATTACATTAGATGGATAGATACATTGTGCATGTGCATACAGTGTTACTGACAACAAGGACAAGACTCTGGAATTTCTGTTTCAAGACTTAACGTGAAAGCGAAATCTGTGGTTATCATTCATCTGAGTTCAGTAGCCACTTGAGCAACTTAGTATAGTGTTCACATTGACCAATTTAAATGACTTGAAATAATTTATATCATCATTTAATTGTAATCACTTAATGTTGTTTTCTATCTTCATTGATGTGCAAGTGATAAGTGAGTTGCATTTCTTGATGTGAAGTATAAGTTCCAGTAAAAAAAAAAAAAAAACAGACAAAAAGAACAAAAACATGTTATTGTCAGCTGCTAGAAAATGCTACACTAACTGCTACATAACTGCTGTAAATGTTATATGGTGCATAACATATTTTGTCTGTTCTCTTACACGTGATATTTTAAATTGATGAAAGTGTTCTGTAAATTCATACTTATTGCTCAGTAGAGGAATATTGTTAGAAATTGATATAATTAAAATCTTCAAACTACAAACAGGCATCACCAGTGCAGATTTGCTGTTTGTGCTCATTAGCCAATGTGAATTATCTGTGATACAGTATTAACAAAAGCATATCCCCATTTCTTCACTCATCAGCTGATTTGAAGGGGATGTTTAGATTTATTGAAACATAATTTGGCAGTTGTTACTGACAGTAGTGGGTTGCCTCAAGAATAGTAGCGGACCTCGTGTACCAAGTGTCAGATGAGGTAAGCTGTGCAGAATACGGCTTCTGCATTGCAGAAACAGGACAATTTGCTTTTGTCAGTGCACAGTAACTCGCACAACTTGGAGGAGGGCATGAATTCTTTACGCTTCGTATTTGTTCTTCTGGAAATGTGAACTAACTTCAAAGGTGTGTCTGGAGTATTGATATTTTTCTGTTCTACCATTTTTCACTAGTGTAGCAAAGAATGAAAATGGTAGTCATCTAGAGTGGATATGTGAGTCTCCAATAGAAGGAATGGTATCTGCATGGAGTTGAAGTGGTGAGTAGAAGGGGCATATGGCATAGGCTCATGTGTATATGTGTACTCTCTTATTCTCTTTGTTTTTATTATGACAAGTGAAACAGCTGTGAGATGCGTGTGCGTCACTAAGCAGGTCTGCTTATGCTCTGTCAGTGTGTGGAATTGTGGATTCATTTTTATATAAGAAAGTGAAGCAGCTCTGATCAGGATAGAGTGCTTGTAGTTGCTGGACCATAAGGTCTAAGATACCAGCTACCAGATAATTCCATAAAATGAACAGGAGAGTGACAACTGTCTCAGATTTTACTTATGTATATTTTTCCAGAGTGAGATTTACAAATGATGTACTAAAATAAACCCTCATTAATCAAATTATGTATCTGGAATAGTTCGAACAACCGTGCAACACAGAAAATTCTAATCTGGAACTAGCAGACCATCTATCTTTTTGCATTAGTAAGTCACTAGTCATTTGAAAAAGAAAGAAGAAGTCTGGACTATTTCAGTAATCATTTGAAAAAAATCTGAATTAGAACCAACTTGAAATAAGACAGATATTCAATAAGTTATTGCACTGTAGGCTTACATGCTATACAAGGAAAGGTTTATTTCCGTAGCTATTCTGAGAGCAGTGTGTAGAAGAGGGGAAGAGAAACTGAAAATAGTCTTAGAACCAACATCAGTGATGGATGAGTGGAGAAATTCCTTAGGAAATGTGATCAGAGCTCTATCAGGAGGAATGAATTAACTTGTTGCCAGTGAATCGTGCAGTTCCAATGTATGTATTTTCAAAATAAACTATCTCTGTAGATCAGTATGAGGAAAAAAATGCATAAGATTAAAACACACAAAAAAACAGAAGATGAATCACATAGAACATATTTTCAGATTGACTGGTTGCAATACAATTAATCCTACAAGGGCTGCTTTGAAAGTAATGTCTCCCATTTTGTTATAGGGGAGTTGAACTAGATGACCTTTAAGGGTCCATTCAGACTCAGTGGTTCCATGATTCTATTTTATTATGCTGACCCATGGCATCAGAAGTGGATGTTGATGGGATGACCGTAGAGGTAGAACATTCCCGTCAGTGTTCCATTACATGTTGTTGCTGTGCGACAGATGGCAGCAGAGGGGCAGTCTGGCAGAATGGCGTCTGACATGGAAGTGCATATGAAGCAAAGGGGTAGAACTGAATGCAGAAGAAATGGTGCCCACTGACATTCATGGGCTATTGCTGAACATTGATGGAGACCAAACAGTGGCTGTGAGCACAGTGAGACTGTGGGTGGTGAATTTCAGCAGCGGCAAAATCACCGATGGGCCACCTTCTCTGGCGCAGGTTTTTACGAGCGTGGCATGCAGGCTTCTGTTCATCTCTGATCACTAATGAAAATGCATAGCTAGTGGTGGTGACTGTGCTGAAAAATAGTGTTCTGTAGCTGAGAATTTTCTCTACCAACCAGTGTTACTGTGCTTGTTGTATCTGTTGTGTTTTCCATGGAAATGAATAGGAGATGTTACTTTTGGGGTGACCTTCATGTATGTTGCCCAAGACAATTCCTCCTCGCTTAGTGTGGCCCAGACGAGTCAAATGATGGGACACATGTGGAGAAGCGTAACTATGCTTCTCTGCAGTTACATGTGTGGTGCACTAGTGTGGCACACAATATACATTTAGTTACAAAAGCTTATACAGAATTTCTTTTGCCTAGCTATTTTGTTTCTACATGGTGTTTATTTGCTGAAATTATCATCTTAAACTTCTTTTTTTTTTTTTCTCATTTGGTACTAAAAGTATCAGGAGGTCTCAGAGTTTCAAACTTAACCAAAAGTGCTTAACAAATCATAGAATGGCTTGGCTTAGAAAGGACGTTCAAGCCCTGTTACCTTACTACCTACTAAAGCTACACGCGTGCGCTAACAAGCTACTCTCGTTAGGAGCATTGCCACACAGACACCAATATGATGATATAACAAAAGGCAAATGGCATTTATTGGGGTCGTAAAAACCTTTAAGTACATCTTTGTTAATACTGATAACATCTTTACACGCGTCATTCTACCAGTCCATGGTTTAGTCACATATCCTTTGTCCAATCATTCTTTATGTCAGCGTGACCTCTCCTGACTGGTGGGTGGGATTGCTTGCTGACCAACTTGCTGTCAGTTGCGCTTATCCATCTGTCCCACGGGAACCTTTTTGTCCAAGAAATCCATTTAGTCCTTGAGGCCCTGGTGGTGCCGTGCATTCCTCAGATAAGTTCCTCCAAGCTGTTTACCATCTCTCCTAGGACAGTTCGTCCTTGCCCATTACAGCATGGGGGAGGCCTACATCCCATTACATCTCGAGTCCCTGCTTAACGCCTAATGCAACAAAGCCCATCCAGTCCCAACCCCCTGCTGTGAGTAGGATTGCCACCCATCAGATCAGGCTGCCCAGGGCCCCATCCAACCTGCCCTTGAACAAAACATAGAGGTCAGAAGACATCATTAATTGCATACCAAAACAGTTTATTTTGGTCTCCCAGATTGAATAATAATTCAGACTTTTTCATCACATTGAACTCTAGTACAACATTAAATACTACTTTAAAGCATTGCTGAATTTGAATCTGAGTATTGAATGCTTTGATCACAGCTGAACCTTAGATACAAAAAAAACAACAACAACAACAAAAAACCCCACTCAGCTTCCCTTTCAAAATACCCTAGCCATTTCTTTAAAATATTTAGAAAATTCTGAAGTATATATGATTACACGTTAGGCAGGATCTCAAAGGAGACTACAGAAGCCTGTCAAATGTAACATCTGCAGTTTTAAACACATACCTATATTGGTGATACGTATATATGGTTATTAAAATAGGTACCTAGGACTAAAAAAACTTACATACTTTATAGTTACTATATGACAGGGAATTTTACAGTTCATGTGAGTGGAGAAGGACAGAAGGTGGAGGATTATGATATATACTTAAGAAAGTGATTTACTGTATGTGAGACAAGACAAGGAAGGTTACATGACGGTGAGCTCCAAGAGGAAAAATAATGGCAGACCAAGAACATGAGATCTTTAAACTGAGGTACCAGTAATTTCCTGGTACTACCACAGGCTTTTAGCTAGTATTTTTAATTTACCTACTCAATTTATTGGAAAAGTTGCTTGCACTTTCAATTCCTATTGTATTTAAGATCAAGAATTTCTGAAACCACAGACCGTTTCTGTGCACCCTTGGTTTGAATTCCATGGTAAAATAGACTGAAAATGGAGTGCAGTGTTTCTTATTTTTTTCAGTTGTCATCTAGATAAGTAGAAGTAACTTCAACACATTCAGAGTTAAGTATTTTTGGATTAATTTTCATATGGAAAAAATGATGCCCCCAAATAATTTTTTTTTAAAAAGTACTTATTTCCCCTTCTTTCTGTAAGCATTTTACACACAGGAAAACATAGGTAGAGTTATTATAGAGGCAGACTAAAAAAAGGGCCACGATGATGACAGTTTTTTGACAGATAAATCTAAAATATGCCAGGGGTATTTTGCCAGTATCTATTTCTTGTTCCATGTACATTATGCAAGGTTAGACTATTAGCTTTTGGAGTTTGAGTTAACATTTCTCATTATTTCTAAATTGTTTATAAACCTCAAATATCCATAATGAGTTGGCTGAAGTTTGTTTTTATAACTTGGAATATAAAATACTATTTAGTTTGATGCAGTGACCATGTGCTTGGATTTTGCTTATTGAGCAGTTTATGACTTGAGGAGGTCATAACAGTGATGATTTTTACATACAGAGTATACTTAATCATCATGGCAATTTCAGTGAAACTGAAGACCTCAGATGCGAATATGTGCATCTTCTGTGATGACGTCATGAATAATGTTTTTAAAATAAGTTTGTAGAATATAGTCGGATTATTATTTCATAGAAAGCCTTAATTCTGTGCTTCTGCTTAATGATACAGCCTGGCTTACCGTTTCAGGTGCATTGTTGTTGCAATCTTTGTCTATCATTTCTATGCATCAGAAATAATCTGTGAAGATTTCATCTAACTGAATGTACTGAAGTGCAGAGTTGGAAGGTTTGTGCAAAGATGTGTTGTGTGATTAATTTATTGCTGGAATTTAAGCGGAATAGAAAAATTTCACCTTGTAATTCACCCTTGCGAGTGAAGCAGTTTGCCTGAAGGATCTCTAGAGTGATCTTCTTTGACAGGATGCCTGCCTAATACAGGTGGCAACAAGTAAACGATAGCTTAGAAAATTGGTCCCCTTCACTAGTCTCTTCTTTATTTTCTGGCTCTTCTTAAACATTTGTGCCTTCTTCAGTGTAATCATTGCAATACATTGACAAAGGAAGAATGTTGCATGCTTTTTGTCATTGCTTTTTTCACCTTCTATTTGCTATGTTCTCACTGTCACAAGGAGAAATACTTGTATCTTCAGCTATGTCTAAGGTCATTTGATTCCCCCCTCACCCTGCAGTCTCTTTTGGTTGTGTATTCTTAGGCCTCTTATGCTTTCTACCCTTTCCCACACATTGTATGGTGGCTTTAACTACAAGCTCCAGAACCTTCAGCAAAAATCTTTGTTTAATGTGTCCAGCAACTGCAACTCGTTCAGTCAGTGCTCACAGGCCAGAAGCTGGGGAGGACTGCCTCCAGAGGAAAGGGAGTGAAAGTTTACTGCGCGTGTTCTGAGGGATGGGGAATAAAGCTTTTCTGTGCACAAGGAAAGCCCAGAACTGGCTCTAGACCATGCCAGAGATGAATATCCTGGGCTCGAGCGCTACCTTAGTTGCACAGAACACTGTGGGGGGGGGGGGGAAAAACACTGGAGTAAATGGGAAGGCATGCATAGTGCTTTGCATTTGTAGATCTTTAGAATCATCTGTGGATTTCCCAGCAATGCTAGAGCATTCCAGCTCTTGTTATGGTGCACGGTTTGTCAGTTTCTTGTGGTCATGCATCCTCACTTTGTCTAGGGAAGTAGTAACCATGTCAGCCATTGAGTGCACCCAAAGTGGGCCTTCTTGTTTGTTTTTCTCTGAAAAGTGTCTACTTGGCTTACAGAGTAGACTTTGAGGAGGTATCGTGTGGACTGTGACTTAAAACTTGCTATGTTTCTCTGAATGTAAAGGCTACAGTAGTCGCAAAATTAACGGCAATAGTTCCAGCATGTTCATATCCTCAGTTTTTGGGTATCATCCTATGAAAATCTGTTTACTGAAAAAGAAGTGTATGTAATGTTACTGTGATCCAAATGAAGTCACTTAATAACATAGGCTATGGAGAATATCACAGGTGTTTTTGTTTTATATTTTATCCTTTGATTTCACTGTGCTGGAGAAAACAATCTCCTAATGAGATTCCTTTACAGTTGCTCTGTACCTAACACAGTATGTATCTGTCCCATGGAAGTAACTGTTTCAAGTATTTTAGAAGTAATTAAGTAATGCTAGTCTGATCTATATTTCAGATCTTAAGAATTTAATTCATTCATATTATTTCAAATCATCAATACCTTAAAATGTATATGATGCAGGTGTTTATGTCAGAAAAGCTGTGTAAATTAGGACTATTTGTAGGCAATTAGCTGTCAGGCTTTTTATTGGTGTGACTCAAAAAAGTAATAACTGGCTATAAGACAGCTTCATATTTCGCATTCAATTTATCTTGCAGACATGCACATATACATTTCATAAAAATAACACAGTACAGTATGTAAAATCCTTATTCAAAGGATCCTGATTTTTGCTGGTTTAGACAGTTAAGAATAGGTTTGGTGTTGGCAGATATGTAAATATTGGCAAGTAAGATTCAGAGATTCTCTCCCCTAAAATTTGTCAGTCTTCCATATTAGAGTTGTCACGAAAGTGGGATTGAGGCTGTACATTCTGTCTTGACCACTCTTTTGTGACTTCTGTAGGAGTCACAAAAAGCTGACTCAGCTGAAGTCACTCAATCGTTTCTCATTGGCTTTGTCATGGCCAGTAAATTTCATCACAGAGGAGAATTAAGGACTCAAGGAGGCAAAAGTAATACAATGTTAAGTATCACATCACTAGTTTCTGTGTTAATTTGAATCACTTTATAAGAATCATTTTATCTATGCTGTGTCCTTACTTACATGGCCAATTAGTAGGAGTTAGATTTAAGTTATATTAGCTTGTGTCTTTATTGTTAGAAAAAAAGATATTTCAAATTTTTACAGGTTTTCTGGGCAAATGATGTGGTTTTGGTGGAGAGGTTTTATCCTACTATATAGAAATATTTTATTAACTTTTTATATGGATATTTGCTTAGAAGTCTTCGATCGTTTCCTCCAATAGCCTTGTAATATTTGCGAAACAATTGCCTGTGGGTTAACTTGCAGATGGTTTTGAATTTATTTTAGTTAATTTTGTTTAAAGCTCTTGGCAAAATACATTACTTGGCTGAAGCACTGAGTGTATATAAACTTAAATCTTGCCTTAGAAATTGTAGTATATTTTGACAAATACTTCTTTCACAATGTAGCTTTTTGAAATCTATTTTTCTTATCCTGCTGCTTTTATCCACCATTATTATTTTGTATTAATGATATGGTATTAAATCTAGTAATGAGCTTCAGCATATTAAAATACAAAGGACATAGATGTAATTTTAAAGTAAATGTCCTAGTTGTCTTTCCTAATGGAGAACTGTCTTCAGATTTTTTTTGATGTTTAGATAGCTTCCTGTGAGCAATCGAGGAAAAATTACATTTGAACAATATTGGAAACTTGTATAAGATGGATCCTATACTGGCAGAAGAAGAAACAGGTGTTTCTTCATTTAAATAATGGGAAAGAGTGTTGGAGTTGATAAGGCAAAGTACTCGGAGAGTACTCAAGGTAAATGGCATAGTCTAAAAGAGAGATTGCTTTGGGAAGATAATGGAAAGGTTAATTCATCCGAACAATTTTGTAGTAATTCTCACTGGAAACAGATTTCCACCCCACCTCGATATCTGAATTCTGTCCCCATACCTTGAGAGTAAGGACTGGATTCATTCTTTCATTTGTTGCTTTGCCTTCTCTCTCTTTTTTTTTTTTTTAACTTTTCCTCTGGCATATTAGTCTAACACTTGAGTTAAAAAACAAAATAATAAAAAAGCCCCAACAGCACACTTCTTTAGATAAAGAACCAAGAGGTTGTTGCTGCCAAGGTAGGCAGGTAATGAAGTCTGTCCCAAGCCAGATTGCCTGGAATTTCTCTTTCACAGATGGAGTCAGAATTCAGGTGTTTATGTATTTTACCTGTAGGACTCGTTTTGCTGGTTGTACTCAGAGCTCTGTTGAACCACTTGTAAAGCTCATTGAAATGGAGATGTTGGTTTCGCTCATGCATTCATCAGATAGTGATGTGGGAAACAAGAATCAGGTGTCCCTACTGCCTCATAGTGGATGGAAGCTCCAGCTCAAGAATTGCACTTGACAACAGCAGCATTTCTTTTAAATTTGAGGTTATGTCCTCTTCTGGTTGAAAATGAGATGTTGTTCCAGTCAATAGATAAGGAATATTCCGCAGTTTACTACTTGGAGCACTAGTGTGGAAGGATCAAGTCCTAGTCCTTGATGCAGTTCTAAGCAACAGATGGAACTGCAGTGAAAGAGATTAAAAGGTAACATTTCATAATACCCTCTAGTATGTAGCTGAAGAATCTTCCAGGGAATGTGATTTTGCAGAAGGAATAATTTCTCTAAAGAATATTTCAAGTTTTTCATTTTTTCCTGTGAATGTCTGTGTTCTAATATTATCCACTGCTTTAGTTATTAAAGCCATATTCCATTCTTGCCTTGTTTTTCAAGTCTGAAGGTTTGTCTGTACAGAGTCTAAGTTAATTTGGAGAGTTTAATACTACTGTTTAATCAGTTTAACACTGATTTGAAACTGTGTAACTACTAGTTGTGGTATAATCAGCATATGTTTTGATGAGAAATAGCGGCATTCTTTAGGTGTTTCTGGCATTCATGGGCTCTCTCTGCTCTTTTTTTCTCAGATAAGAAACTTTTGCCATGTTATGCCATATCCTATTCTGGTCCTCAGCCTGGCTGCTTCTGACTGGCTTCTAATCTGTGGGGTTCTGAACTGTTATAGTTTTAAATTTGCCAGGGAAGCATTTGCCAATTTCATATACAGAAAATTGTGCAGAGTACTTTCATTTTAATCTTTGAAGTATGAATCTGGGAAAATATTCTATTTCTTAGTTCTTAAATATTATTTTTTTTGTTTCCTATGCCAATCAACTCCTCTCCAGCCATATTATATAATCTTACAAATATATTTTGATTGTACCTGGTCTCCTTCGCTCTTTTTGGTTCTTGCTGAAGGAGGTGATTCATATTTAGTTCACCTAAATCTTATCATATAAAACTCCCTCAGGCATTTAATTCCTTTGCTGTTCTTCGACTCTGTTATAATTTGGCCATAACTTTCTGGTAATATGCCCAGAACTGAATGCTGTTCCAGAGGCAGCTGTGAAAATGCAGTGTACTAGGTACCCAAGCACTCTCACGTATAGCTTTTGATATGTATAGCCTAGCCCAGCAAGGGCTTTCTTGCTACCAGTTCACACCAGTAAAATATTTTTTCTTTCTCAACTCTTCTGATTTTTATGTTGCACTGAAATTTTCTTCTTATTCAACAACTGTTCCCCAATCTAATCCAATTTTGTTATTTTCAGATTATGTTTTGAAAACGTGTCTCACCAGTATAGTTTTACCTTTGAGTTGGTTTAATTTGTGTATTTCTTCAGCTTATTATTTATTGAATCTGCCCGGTCATTACTGACGACGTTGAGTACTAGGACTAAGAAAGATTTGTGTATGACTCAAGAAGGCATGTTTCACTGTGCAATACACACCATATATTAAAACTGTCTTGAATGTAGGTTATTAACATTTTAGTCCCTTATGAATCCAAGTAAGTGTGGATTAATTCTGTGATGGCGTTAAATCAGTCACAAAAGTAGAAGTGTTTTCTTTCATTAGGTGGTTTTGTTTTTCTTTTCCCTGTGCTCTTCTGAATAACTGAAATTCAATCAGAAAACTTATGACAGAACTGAATGACTTTTTCTTTTGCTGTGGGTTGACACTATTTTATTTTAATCTAACTCTTGATATGACTTACTCACATGCAGACTACTAGGCTGGTTTAGACATAAAAATGACCCTGTGTATTCTGTAGGCCTAATTCCATAAAGTGAACATGCATATCCTTGCATTACTCTTAGAGGCAAACAAAACCGTGAAAATTCTTCCACTCAATTCGGTCTTCCCTTACACTTTTCAGGGCCCAAAGTAGTTCTGTATTCAACATGCTGTTTCATTTTTCATCATAGGTTAGCTGTTTCGTTGCTGTCCCAGCCAGAACCGCAGCGAATGAAGCGAGGTACAGGGGGGCTTTTGGATTGATTCCTTTACGCGGGGACCCCCGAGCTAACGGAGTGGCCTGGCAGCTCTCGGGAGAGCGGCTGACATGGCGTGGGCGTTGCCAGGGCAATGGCCCTGCGTCCCCACCCCTTGCTTTATAAAAGACCTCCGAGAGGGCAGCGACACATCGCTGCCCACCTGGGGCATAGAGGGGAATTCAAGTGCACGTACCACAAAGGCCATTCAAACGCGCTGAAACAGTAAGCCACTTGTTCACGTGACTACACAGTGAGGGGGCCTGTTATATCACTGTATTGGGAGTGGTAAGTGCAGGGGCACCTGTTAACAGGCTGGTAATGCAGTCAGGGCGGAGCCAGTGCTATTGGCAACAGGAAGGACCAGACCAGTTGCACCTCATTAAGGTTGCTCTAGACTGTACTAGGGTCGGCTGGTTTGCCATGACTCCCCCCCAGCGGAAGGCTATTTCCAGGAAAAATGCGGGGACCCAGACTGAGGTCCCATGCACAGATAAAAGGATGGCCGCTGCCAAGAAAAATGAGGAGACCCTGATGGAGGTCCCACAGCAGCATGTTTGTACTCAGGTTTTTGGCTGCAGTGAGTGCTTGAGCTTGGCCCTTGCAGTGCAGGGCGATGCAGAAAGCATGTGTGTCAGATGCGACCAGCTAAATGATTTACTTAGCCTGGTGGCTGACCTGAAGGAGGAAGTGGAGAGGCTGAAGAGTATTAAGGAGTGTGAGCAGGAGATTGATCGGTGGTGCCGGTCCCTACCGTCCCTGAGATCAAGGCAGCCAGCTGCAGCCCTGCATGAAGCATGTCACCCCCTACTGCCTTGCAAACAGGTAACAGAAGGGAACCAGCAAGCAGACAGTGCTTCTGCTGCAGTGATCCCCCTGTCCTCTCCCCCACCTAACAACAGTGATGAACTGGGGGGCAGGGGGCAATGGCAAAAGGTCCCTGCTCGGCGGTGCAGGCGCACCCGCCCAGTGATTCCCCTCCCTCCTTAGCTGCCCCTGCAGAACAGGTACAGTGCTCTGTGGAAACAGCTGGACAGTGGTGGAGATGATGGTTCTCCCCACTTGGAGGTGGCCCCAAAGCCCAGCAGCACTACCCCTAACATTAAAACATACTCAGCAAAGAACAAAAGACGGATCATTGTTGTTGGTGACTCGGTGCTGAAGGGAGTGGAAGGCCCAATATGTAGACCTGACCCTCTACACAGGGAAGTCTGCTGCTTCCCGGGAGCCCGGGTTAAAGATGTAAGGAAGAAACTTCTGTCCCTAGTACGGCCCTCGGATTATTATCCTCTGTTGTTGTTTCAGGTAGGCAGTGATGAAATAGAAAGAACTTCCCTTAGAACCATGAAAAAGGACTTCAGAGCCTTAGGGCGTCTGGTCAAGGGTTCGGGAGCACAAGTTGTGTTCTCCTCTATCCCTCCAATTATAGGGAATAATAAGAGACTGAACATGATGGTTCAACAGATTAATATCTGGCTCCAAGCCTGGTGTGCCTGGCAGGGGTTTGGGTTTTTCAACCTTGGCTCGATTTACACGAGACTGGGCCTGCTGGCATCCGATAGGAGTAGCTTATCCCATCGGTGGAAAGGGGTTTTACAATGGGAATTGGGAAGGTTCATTGAAAGGGCTTTAAACTAGGTATGAAGGGGGGCGGGGGTGAAACCAGGGTCACTGGTAAGGACCCTGTATGTAATGAGCCAGTGCTTCTGGGAGGGGCTTGTGCTATTAAGATCCCACAGTCTTGTGGGGGGAAGGAGGAGGACGATGCACCCTTTTGTAGGAAGAACACGAGATGATGTGAGGTTGGTGGCTATGATAATGCGTGAGCATGGACAAGAGGGTATTAGGGCTTTAGGAAGCAGTGGGGGAGAACTTCAGATTTCTTCTGGAAGTTTGAGGGAGGGCCCCTCTAGAAAGGTAGTGTGCCGGAAAGCCCAGCTGAAGTGCCTTTACACTAATGCACGCAGCATGGGAAACAAGCAGGAAGAACTGAAAACTGTGATGTGCTTGGAAAATTATGATCTGTTGCTATCACGGAAACGTGGTGGGACGAATCCCATGATTGGAACACTCTATCAGAGGGCTACAGGCTCTTCAGAAGGGATAGACAGGGCAGGAAGGGAGGGGGAGTTGCCCTCTACGTTAGGAAGTGGATAGATTGTGAAGAGCTGTGTCTGAGTAACAGCCATGACCAGGCTGAGAGCTTATGGGTTAAAGTCAGGGATCGGTCCAGTAAAGGAGATCTAGTGATTGGGGTCTGTTACAGGCCACCTGATCAGGGGGAGCCTGTGGACGAGGCCTTCTTGCTCCAGCTGCAGGAGGTGTCGCATTCGCGGGCTCTTGTCCTGATGGGGGATTTCAACCACCCGGATATCTGCTGGGATAGCAGAAAGACGGGCGGCAGACAGTCCAGCAGATTCCTGGAGTCTGTCGAGGATAACTTCCTGGTCCAGGTATTAGACGGACCAACCCAAGGTGAAGCCTTACTGGACCTGGTGCTCACCAACATGGAGGAGAGCATTAGAGGGGTTAAGATGGGAGGCAGCCTGGGCTGTAGTGATCATGCCCTGGTGGAGTTTGTGATCTGGAGGAATGCAGGCCTGGCAAAGAGTAAAGTCAGGACCCTGAACTTCAGGAGAGCAAACTTCCAGCTGCTCAAGGAACTGCTGGGTGGGATCCCCTGGGAAACTGTCCTTAAGGGCGTAGGAACAGAGCAGAGCTGGCAGCTCTTTAAGGACAGCCTCCTGAGAGCCCAAGAGCTCTCCATTCCCCAGCAAAAGAAATCGAGCAGAGGAGGCGGGCGACCGGCATGGCTGAGCAAGGACCTGCAGCTTAAACTGAGGGAAAAGAGGGAAATGTACAGGAAGTGGAAGCAGGGTTGTGTAGCCGGGGAGGAATATAGGGTTGTTGTCTGCATGTGTAGAGATAGGATCAGGAAAGCCAAGGCACAGAGCTAGGTAGAGCTGAACTTGGCTAGGGATGTGAAAAATAATGTCATGGTTTTATGATTTTCGGTTATTGGTACTCCACATCATAACATCATGTAGTGAATGTACCTGGTCCTCAGAAGAGAAGGACTGCT